>NC_084839.1:68126408-68429438 GCF_033115175.1 Lepus europaeus | reverse complement strand
CTATGCAGCTATAAAAGTGGCTGAAAACCTCTCTCTTTATTGATGTGAGAGAATCTCTACAATACAGTGAATGAAGAAGGTAAAGTGAAGAACAGAGAAAAGTGCCTATTATGTTACCTTTTTTATGAGAGGATGGATTTTCTTACCTTCACATGTTAAATACTGAAAATATCCCCAATAAATTACAAAAGCAGTTAAGTATAGGGGTGGGGAAGGGAGTCGGGGTAAAAGTATATTCTGAGTATACTTTTTAAATTATTTTTAAAAATGTATTCTCTATCAAAAATAAACAATTAGCTTCTTAAATGAAAATTTGAGTGTACTAAAAAAAAAAAGGAAAGTACAAAACAAAACCGGACCATATCATAATACTTTTAATCTTTGTGGACTTGGCATTACAGCATTCATACATTAAACCTGTAAACTTTAAGAACTATATTTAATTTTTAGTTTTAAAGTTTTTAATATTTCAAGGAAAAGTCCTACTGGGATTCTTCCCATTTCATGAGGATGACTTAAAAGGGTAATCCCAACACTGCCTTCCCAGTGTGAACATGAGTGAGGGGAAACTCTAACATCATGAAGAACACCACTGGGGCTGAAACAGCTTTGCCTTTGCTCCTGTAACGAAGCCTCTAGACAATGAGTCCAAGATCACTTCCGAGACAAATGAGGTATCCCAAACCCCTTCTGTTCTTACTAAGCAAATTTCAAAATATCAGACTTCATAAAAACATTTCAAGAAGATAATTCCCTTAAGTTTTGAGTTCATGCAAAAATTTAAACAGAAAGCTTGACAGAAATATTGCTAGAAATGGCCAACTATTTTTAGTGGTGCAAGATGAAGGATTTTTGACATTTGATGAAGCTAAAATCCGTTCTATAAAATATGTTACTAAAACCAGTTTCTAGAGTTGAAGTCTGGTGTGTTAATGATATCCTACTGTGCCTCTTCTGTACACTCTATCAGACTCTTGGACATGCAGAAACAACCAGAAGCCTTTCTTAAAAATAACATAGCACCATGGATTACCAACAATAATGAACAGAAAGAGGATAAATGTTCCCCGTTTTCTTCTTCAGCCAAAACGAACTATGTGATAGTCAAGATAGTTTGGAACTGTCTGAGACAGATGTAAATTCAGAATTTTAGGGCTGGCCTTGTGGCACAGCAGGTTTAGCTGCCACGTGGGACATGTGCATCTCACATCGGAGTTGCTGGGATTGAGTCCCAGCTCTGCTTCCCATCAAGCTTCCTATTAATGAATACCCTGGGAGGCAACAGATGATGGCTCAGTAGTTGGATACCTGCCACCCATTAGAGAGACCTGGATGGGGTTCCTGGCTCTGACTTCAGCCTAGCCTGGCCCGGCCCCAGATGTTATCAGCATTTGGAGAGTAAACCTGTATGGAAGGTCTCCCCCCGACTGTTGTTTTGCCTTTCAAACAAAGAAACATTTTTCTCCCCGCCCCCCGGAAACATTTTATTTAAGGTTTAAAAACTTGATGCATTTCATAAATACAACTTTAGGAATATAGTGATTCTTCCCACCGGCCCTCCCACCCTCCTTCCTCTTCCCTCTCCTATTCTCGTTCTTATTTTTTTACTAAGATCTATTTTCAATTAACTTTATATACATATGATTAATTCTATACTAAGTAAAGAGTTCAACAAATAGTATGAAAAGAAAAAGCCTGTTCCTCAAGAGTAGAGACAAGAGCTGTTCAAAGTCATTGCATCTCAAAGTGTCAATTCACTTCCATAGATTACCTTTTAGGTGCCCTATTAGTTACCACAGATCAGGGAGAACGTATAGTATTTGTTCTTTTGGGACCGGCTTATTTCACTAAATATAATGTTTTCCAGTTGTATCCATTTTGTTGGAAATGACAGAATTTCTTTTTTCTCTTTCTTTCTTTCTTGCTTTTTTTTTTTTTTTTTTTTTGACAGGCAGAGTGGACAGTGAGAGAGAGAGACAGAGAGAAAGGTCTTCCTTTTGCCGCTGGTTCACCCTCCAATGGCCACTGAGGTTTTCTTTTTGTTGTTAAAAAGTTTGTATGTTTGCTTATATTCATTTTAAAGGCAGAGCATGGGAGAGAGAGAGGGCAGGGGGATGGAGGGAAGGGGAGAGATATTCTACCCACTGGTTCACTCTCCAAATGCCCATGCCAGGGACCAAACTCCATCCAGGTCTCCCACATGGATGGCAGGGACCCATTTACTTGAACCATCACTTGCTGCTTCTCAGGATGCTCGTTAGCAGGAGGCTGGATTGGAAACAGGTGAAGGACTTGATTGCAGGCCCTCTGATAGGGGATGTGGGCGTCCCAAGTGGTGCCACAACACCTGCACTCAGAGTCAAGGTTTAAAGACAAGTATTTTTAAGTGATTGTGTGAAGCAGCAAGTGCATGGATAAATATAAATAAAATCACACAGCAAGTCAATTATCTTAAATTTGATTTTGAAAATGTTCAGAGAACATTTTCTTTCAACAGTGCACAAAGCTTTAGTTTATAAAATTGCCACAACAAAATGTGCTGTCACCATAAGATTAATCCTTAATCAAGTAATTGAAAAGAGAATGTTGGGGCCGGCGCCTCACTTGGTGGCTCACTTGGTTAATTCTCCGCCTTCGGCGCCAGCATCCCATATGGGCGCCGGGTTCTAGTCCTGGTTTCTCCTCTTCCAGTCCAGCTCTCTGCTGTGGCCTGGGAGGGCAGTGGAGGATGGCCCAGGTGCTTGGGTCCCTGCACCTGCGTGGGAGACCAAGAGGAGGCACCTGGCTCCTGGCTTTGGATCCACGTAGCTCCAGCTGTAGCGGCCATTTGGGGAGTGAACCAATGGAAGGAAGACCTGTCTCTCTCTCTCACTGTCTATAACTCTACCTGTCAAATAAAAAAAAAATTTTTTTAAAAAAGAATGTCTTTACTTTGGTGAGGGGCTACTTAGGAGAAAGACACAATAACATAAGGCAACAGCAGCATTGGCAGGGGCTGGAAGGCAGAGAAACCCAAAAATATTTGCTCTTTTGCTGGTCTCAATTGAAAATGAGTGTTTGCTATCATAAATACTCAGTATAGTGAACACAGGAACAAACAAACAATGCTGATAAATTACTTCTTTGCTATAATGTCAAATTGTTAAAAATCTGACCATTAAAACTGTAATAAAAATTCAAACCAGTTAATATTTTGAAAACATTTGGGGCCAGCCTTATTGCATAATGGGTTCAGCCAGATACGAGCATCCCATATTGAGTGTGTGTTTGAGAAATGGCTGCTTAGCTTCTGATCCACCTCTTTGCTAATGTGCCTGGGAAGGCAGCGGATGATGGCCCAAGTTCTTGGGCCCCTGCCATTCTTGTGGGAAACCCAGAAGGAGCTCCTGGTTCCTGGCTTTGGCCTCCCCCAGAACTGGCTGTTGCAGCCATTTGGGGAATGAAGTGGATGGATCTCAATCTCTGCTTTCTCTCTGCCATTCTGCCCTTTGAATAAATAAATCTTAACAAATTTTATGAGATTTCACTTTAATTCTTTTTATCCTAAAAGTTCTATGATGATGATATTTGTTTTTGGCCCCAAGTTTAGGCCAATATTGATTTTAGCACTTTGGTTACTAGATACTTGGTTTATTTGGTGCCTTGTTTTTCTGAGAATTTCTAACCACAGGTCAGTTAACATGTGGAACTGGAATTCAAATTCACACTTCCAAAGGGTTGGGAAACTCCAAGCTTAGGAAGTAAATTAAAGTGGTAACAGATTGCGAGTGTCCCTTGTTACCCACAGACACAAATGGAGATTGTCTCTGGAAGAAAAAGTCTTCAGTCATGTTTCTCAGAATATAAATGACTGTGTATGACATGTTTAAAGAAACAAAAGATGAAATGGAAAAGATTACCAGGCTTGGAAATGAGTCAAGCTTCCTAGATATGAAAGTATATAATCAGGGTGGGTGTTTGGCCTACTGGTAAGATGCCACTTGGGACACTCATATTCTGTATCAGGGTATCTAAGTTCAAATCCCAGCTTTGCTTCCAATGTGCATTTCTTGCTAGTGTGCAACCTGGGAGGCAGTAGGTTCAAGTACATGGGTTCTTGCCACCATGTGGGAGATCTGGATTGAGTTCCCAGCTGCTATCCCAGCTTTGACCTGGCCTACTCCTAGCTGTTGCGGGCATTTGGGGAAGTAAACTAGCAGATGGGAGATCTCTGTCTCTCTCTGTCTCTCTCTCTTCTACAAATAAAATAAATATATACATAAATAAGTGTTTGAGGGTACTAAAAAAGTAAAGTTCTCAGATTTATTAAAAAAAGAAAGTAGGGGCCTGCATTATGGCATAGTGGGTAAAACTGCGACACTGGCATCCCACGTGGGCATCAGTTCAAGACTCAGATGCTCCGCTTCTCATCCAGCTGTCTGCTAATGTGCCTGGGAATGCAGCAGAGGATGGCTCTTGCACTCACACAGCTACTGACTTCAGACTGGACCAGCTCTGGCTGTTGCAGCCATTTGGGGAGTGAAGCAGCAGATAGAAGATCTCTCTCTCTCTCTATATATATATATCTATCTCTCTCTCTCTAATTCTGCCTTTCAAATAAAGAAATAAATCTTTTTTTGAAGTATATAGTCAATAAAATGAAAATCAAATGATATTAAGTAGATTATCAGCTAAGGAGACAATGGATGAGCTAGAACATCTGAAGACATTACCTAGAGTGAAATATAGAGATTTGAAAATTTGCAACATATATGAATGGTTATGAGACATGGAGGAAGGAATAAGAAGTAGTATAAGCCTAATCTGAGTTCCAAACAGTTAACAGAGAGAAACTTTATCTATTTTTAGAATTTTTAGTTGTTTAATTTATTTGAAAGATAAACACAAAGAGGCCATCTATTGGTTCACTCCCCAAACGCCTTCAACAGTCAGGACTGGGCCAGGGTGAAGTCAGGAGCCCAGAACTCCATTTGAGTCTCCCATTGGATATCAGGGACCTGAGAACTTGGGTCATCATCTACTGCTTCCAAGGCACATTAGCAGGAAGCTAGATCAGAAGCAGAGTAGCTGGGACTCAAACTGGCACTCTGATATGGAATGCTAGCATCCTAAGTGGTGGCTTAACTCATTGTGCCACAATGTATACCCCTGTTTTCCTTTTTCAAAAATTTTTTTTTCTTTAAAGATTTTATTTATTTGAGATAGAGAGTTACAGACAGTGAGAGGGAAAGACAGAGATAAAGGTCTTCCATCTGCTGGTTCACTCCCCAAATGGCCGCAACTGCCGGAGCTGCGCTGATCCGAAGCTAGGAACCAGGAGCTTCTTCCAGGTCTCCCACATGGATGCAGGGGCCCAAGGACTTGGGCCATCTTCTACTGCTCTCCTAGGCCACAGCAGAGAGCTGGATTGAAAGAGGAGTAGTGGGACTAGAACCAGCGCCCATATGGGATGTCAGGCAGAGGCTTAACCTACTGAGCCACAGCGCTGGCCCCATCAAGAATTTTAATTATTTGTTTTTATTGTTTGAAAATCTGAGAGAGAGAGAAACAGAGACTGAAGACAGAGGGAGAGCTTCCATCTGCTGGTTCACTTTCCAGATGCCCGCAACAGCTGGAGCTGGGTCAGGCTGAAGCCAGGAGTCTGGAATCCTACATGGATTCCAGGTCTCCCACATGGGTGGCAGGAACCCAAGTGCTGGAGCAATCACCTGCTGCCTCCTAGGGTATGCATTAGTTGGAAGCTGGAATCAGAAGTGGGGCTAGGGCTGAAACTCGGGCACTCTTATATGTGATGCAGGCATCCTAAGAGACATCTTAATGGCTGTGCCAAACACCTGCCCCTATTTTTCTTTTTATGTAACCATAAAGATGGGTTTGAAGTAGCATCTCATTTTAACTTTGGCTTGCATTTTCCTAATTGTTAGTGGTATTGAGCATCTTTTCATGTGTCTGTTGACCATTTATGTATCTTTGGGAAGTGAATTTTCAGTGTATCTTCTGAGTAAGTTAATTTTTAAGTATTTCATCCTTTTTGATGATATTGTAAGTGGAATTGTTTTTGTAATTTCATTTTAAGATTATTCATTGTTAGCATATATAATGCAATTAGTTTTTTATATATTGGCTCAGTGTCCTGCTGAATTCATATATTCTAACAAGGTTTTTTTTTTAATGTGTGTCTATCTATGCATCTTTACACTTTTCTGTATATAAAGAGTGTCATGGCATAACAGACTAACCCATTGCTTGCGATGCTGACGTCCCATATCAAAGTGCACATTTGGTTCAAGTCCCTGGCTGCTCAACTTCTGATTGAGCTTCCTTGTTAATGCTTCTGGGAAGGCAGCAGAAGATGGCCCAAGTACTTGGGACCCTGCCATCCACGTGGGAGACCAGGATAAAGTTTTTGGCTCCTGGTTTCAGATTTGCCCAGCCCTGGCCATTGCAGCTGTTTGGGGAGTGAATGAATGGATGGACAATCTCTCTCTCTCTCTCTCTCTCCCTTTCAAATGAATAAATAAATAAAATCTTTTTTAAAGATGATCAGGTTGTCTGTGAACAAAGATGGCTTTATTCTTTATTTCTTCCTTTCCAATTTGGATGATTTTTATTTCATTTTCCTTGACTAGACCTTCCAGTACTAGGTTGAATAGAAGTGGTGAAAATCATAATCCTTGTCTTGTTTCTGTACTTAAAGAAAGAAAGAGCTTTTAGTCTTTTGTCATTGAGTGTGTTGTTCATTGTGGGGTTTTTGCTTATGGTTTTATTACATTGTGGCAATTGTCTTTTCATCATGAAAGTGCTGGATTTTGTCAAACGCTTTTTCTGTATCAACTGAAATGACCATGTGAGGGGTTTCCCTCATTGTATTAATGGTTGTATTACACTGACCCATCCTCATGTATTTTGGTATGTTTCATATATCAAAAAACCTTGCATTCACGAGATAAATCCTACATTAAAAGGTCTAATCCTTTTTAATGTGCTGAATTCAGTGTGCCAGTGTTTTGTTGAGGATATTTGCATCTGTATTTATTAGTGTTATTGGCCTGTAGTTTTTTTCTCTTTTTGTGATGCCTTTATGTAGCATCAATATCAGGGTAATGTGTAAGGGAAATTTGAATAACATAGCTACAAGTCTGATATAAAAGATACATGACTGTGTGTATGTATAAAACATTTATAATATGTACCTATAAATGATATGTATTTGTATATACACATAGAATTTTATATCCACAAATAAAGAATACCTAATTTTTCAGTTACCCAAAGAACATTTATAAAAGTTCATCATGTACAGAAAGATTCTATAATCCTCCCAGTTCTCCTAACACAATGTAACATAACTAAGAAAAAAATCAATAAAATGATTGTCAACCACTTTTCTGAATAATTCAGGTAAAAAAAAAAAGTCTACTCAGAAAATAAGAAGAGTGAGAACACTGTATACCAACAAGACTGTTCTCAGAGGAACATTTGTATGACTAAATGTTTTTATTAGAAAGAAAGAAAAAAGACCAAAAACAAATGAATCAAGTGTTTACCTTGTAGAAGTTCAGATTCTTTGTTTGCAAAAACAGAATTCAACTCACACAAACTAAAAGAGATGAGATAAATTTTTGGCTCAGTTCCCAGAACCAAAAGAAAAAGCTGAGAAATCAGGCCCGGAAAGAGCAGGAGTCAGGCTGGCTGTGGGGAACCAGGTTCCACAAAGGATGAGTCAGTCACGGAGGAATCGGCTACCAGATGGGTGAGCTACAGCTTTCCCCAGCTTTATCATTTTGCTTAGCATTCATTTGCCAGGGAGAAAACATCCAGTCCGCCGAGGTCAGGCTTCGTGTCTATTTTTTTAAGCAGAAATGTTTGGTGCCCTTAGTTGACTGTCTCACACATTATCCAGTGCGGAAATGTTAGTTCCCCAAGGAAAATTGGAGAAGGAGCAATGTTTTAATGTTGCAAAACATTAAAACGTTGTCTTTAGAAGCTCAAGTGTTGGCTACATCTTTATTTATAGCACCAAAAACTTACCAGTGCTCATCAATATTAACTGAATGGTTAAATAATATGTAGCACATTTAAGATAGTCTGTATTACAGCCATTAGTTATAGTGTGAATTAACATTTAAAGCTGGAAAAGCTTATTATCGAAAAATAGGATAAACCTATATAGTCTATGAATTTAATTGAGTTGAAAAGTTTTATTTTTTATTTCTGGGGCCAGAACTGTGGTGTAACAGGTAAAGCTGCTGCCTGCAACACTGGCATCCCATATAGGTGCTGGTTAGAGTCCTGGTTTCTCCACTTCTAATCTGGCTTACTGCTAATGGCCTAGGAAAAGCAGTGGAAGATGCCCAACTGCTTGGTCCCCTGTCACCCACATGGGAGACCTGGAGGAGGCTCCTGGGTCCTGGCTTCAGCCTGGCCCAGTGCTGGCCATTGAGGCCATTTGGGGAGTGAACCAGTGGATGGAAGATCTTTCTGTCTCACCCTTTCTCTCTGTAATTCTGACTTTGAAAATAAATTTTCATTTTAAAAAATATTGATTTATTTATTTGAAAGGCAGAGTTGGGAAGGGGGAGAGAGAGAGAGAGAGAGAGAGAGAGAGAGAGAGAGAACTTCCACCCACTGGTTCATTCCCCAAACTACAGCTGGGCTGGTCTGAAGCCAGGAGCCAGGAGCTTCATCCTGGTCTCCCAGGGGGGTGCAGGGGCACAAGCACATGGACCATCTTCTGTTTCCCCAGGCTGTTAGCAAGGAGCTGGGTCAGAAGTGGTTCAGCTGGGACTCATATGGGATGCTGGTGCTCATATGGGCTGCCAGTGTTGCAGGCAGTGGCTTTACCCGCTACACCACAACACTGGCCCCTAAATAAATATTTTAAAGGTTTTGTTTCTTTTTTTCTTAAAGATTTTATTTATTTATTTATTGAGAGGTAGAGTTATGGACAGTGAGAGGGAGAGACAGAGAGAAAGGTCTTCCTTCCGTTGGTTCACCCCCCAAATGGCTGCAATGGTCGGAGCTGCGCCGATCCGAAGCCAGGAGTCAGGAGCTCTTCCAGGTCTCCCACATGGGTGCAGGAGCCCAAGGACTTGGGCCATCTTCTACTGCTTTCCCAGGCCATAGCAGAGAGCTGGACTGGAAGAGGAGCAGCCGGGACTAGAACCGGCGCCCATATGGGACGCAGGCAGAGGATTAACCTACTGCGTGACGGTGTCGGCCCCTAAAGGTTTTGTTTCTGCATGTCACTAACACCTGAAAGCAATGCACTGAACATGTGAATAGTAGAATAGTAGCTCCTTTCCTCCCCCCTGCCTCTCCCCCATTTTGTGTTGCGCTGGGTTGAATGATGACCCCTAAAATAGATATCCATGTCCTTACCCTTGAGCTCCTGAATATGATCTTATGTGGGAAGTGTCTTTGTAGATCTGCAGCTGTGATTAAATTAATCTTTTCCAGATGAGAGCATCTTAGATGATCTGGTCGGGCCCTACATTTCCTGATCCGTTACGAGACAGAAGAGGAGAAGGCACGGGCAGAGAAGGCCGGGCCGTGTGAAGGTAGAGGTCCAGAGTGGAGCACCGCGGGCTCGAGCGGCAGCAGAAGCTGGGAGAGACAGGAAGCGAAGCTGCTCTGGAGCCAGTGCAGGGAGGGCTGCCCGCTGACACCTTGACTTCAGACCGGAGCTTCCAGAGAGCGCATTTGTGGTAAGTCACCCCGTTTGTCACAGCATCCCCGGGAAATACCCCAAAAAGTGCACAAACAGCAGTCTGTCTACCTAAGTTATATAATATGTATCGCCCCCCGTAAAGATATTTTAAAGTTGATATAGATATTAGCAAATTTAATATCAGACGAAATCCAATTTAAGCAAATAAATCAATGGGTTTCTGTTGTGGTGGGCAGTTCCGGGGAGAAGGACCCTCTCCAGCGCGGCTCTCTTCGCTGCTGGGAACGCTTGGGGTCGTGTTGGGGTCCGGTCTTGGCTTCCTTCGGCTAGGGTCGGCCTGGCCGGAGCGGCGTTGTCCGGGTTCGGGCCGTTTCTCTCGCTGGGGCCTGTGTCCCCGCCCTGCCTGGCGCCGGCGCCCCGCGTCCTGGATTCCCGCTAGTTGGGGGAGAGACGCGTATTTGCAAATGGGGTTGTCACCGCCTTCTCACCTTTCCACCTGCAGCGGCAGTAGCGCCCAAGCAGGGACAGAGAGCACGGCTGGGCGGGAGCGCGCCGAAGGCACTGCACCCATCGGGCACCTGTCGGGAGAGGCGGTGAAAGCGAGGGCCAGCTTCGTTGTGGAATCCTGGAAGTGGTCCCCTGGGTCTTCCGTATTCTCGCTGCCCAGCCTCCCCAGGTCCCTCAGAACAGCGGGCGGATTGGGAGTCCCAGCCCGCCAGCGGCCGGCTCCTACCCGCACGGCGCGCCGCAGGGTTTACGGCCGAGCCGCAGAACCGTCAGCAGGGGGCGCCAGAGTACGGTGCGCGGTGGGCCGGTGCTGCGCTGCACTCCGGAAAGGGGCGGTGGCCACTGTCCTCTCCACTCCTTCCCGGAGTTTGAGGTCGCCCTGAAGGGAGTATGAAAACCTCCAGTTAGGATGTAAGATCCCAGAGTGGGTATTTTCCAGGGAGAGCAGGGAGGCAGCAAACCTTAAGGAATCAGCCACAGGCAGCCTGGCGAGGGATTGAGGTTGTGCAGGGACTAAAGGAGCTGACAGCCCCGCGTCTCCTCAGACCCCAGAGTGGCACAGGGAGCCATGCAGACGTTTTCTTTGCTCAAGAGGGGTGCAGAGGTGGCTGGAAGAGGGGATGTGGCCTTGGGGTCCGGTCCAGAAGAGCATGTGTCCCAAAGCAAGGAAGGCTGGGAGATAGGCCGCTAACCTATGGGCTGCAAAGCCTCTGGCAGGTAACAAAGCCTGGGCGGGAACGATGACGTTCGTCTCGGTGCACACAAGCCTGGACAGGCAGTGACCTCGGAACATGAAGATAACCCTCTCTTCGTGCTACCAGAGTGACCCACGAGTTAGATGCACTCCCTGGGAGAAGCTGGGAAGGGGAAGCCCTTATTGGGAACATCCTGGGGAGAGGGAGGAGTTGTTTTTGAGTGTACCTGAAAGTGACCAATATTATGTGTGTGGTTCACATTTTCTTTCTTTCTTTCTTTCTTTTTTAGATTTTATTTATTTATTTGAAAGGTAGAGTTACAGACCGTGAGGGGAGAGACAGAGAGAAAGGTCTTCCCTGAGGCCGGCGCCATGGCTTAACAGACTAATCCTCCGCCTTGTGGCGCCGGCACACCAGGTTCTAGTCCCGGCTGGGGCGCCGGATTCTTTCCAGGCCAGCTCTCTGCTGTGGCCAGGGAGTGCAGTGGAGGATGGCCCAGGAGACCAGGAGAAGCGCCTGGCTCCTGGCTTCGGATCAGCGAGATGCGCCGGCCGCAGCAGCCATTGGAGGGTGAACCAACGGCAAAAAGGAAGACCTTTCTCTCTGTCTCTCTCTCACTATCCACTCTGCCTGTCAAAAAAAAAAAAAGAGAAAGGTCTTCCCTTGACGCACTCCCCAAATGGCTGATCCAAAGCCAGGAGTCAGGTGCTTCCTCCTGGTCTCCCACATGGGTGCAGGGGCCCAAGCACCCGGGCCATTCTCCACTCCTTTCCTAGGCCACAGCAGAGAGCTGGATTGGATTCAGGGAGCAGCCAGGACTAGAACCGGCGCCCACATGGGATGCCGGCGCCGCAGGCAAAGGATTAACCCACGTGCCGTGGCCCCTCTTTCTTTTTTACGTTTTTTTTTTTTTTTTTTAATTTTTGACAGGCAGAGTGGACAGTGAGAGAGAGAGAGAGACAGAGAGAAAGGTCTTCCTTTGCCGTTGGTTCACCCTCTAATGGCCGCCGCGGTAGCGCGCTGCGGCCGGCGCACCGCGCTGTTCCGATGGCAGGAGCCAGGTGCTTCTCCTGGTCTCCCATGGGGTGCGGGACCCAAGCACTTGGGCCATCCTCCACTGCACTCCCTGGCCACAGCAGAGAGCTGGCCTGGAAGAGGGGCAACCGGGACAGGATCGGTGCCCCAGCTGGGACTAGAACCCGGTGTGCCGGCGCCACAAGGCGGAGGATTAGCCTGTTGAGCCACGGCGCCGGCCCCCTCTTTCTTTTTTAAATGGGCATTAGGAGTGCTGAATACTCCAAATAGAAAAAATATGTGTAAGAGATTAATGTTACACTTTCTTACCAAATTAGAATCTGTGGCCTGTGGATTGGCTATCAGTGACAACTATTCACAACAGCTGAGTTCCTATTAGAACCCTTAGTAAATTCCAAAAAGCAAAAATTTTGTAGATTCCATTCTCCAGCCACCTTGTAACTGATGACCATGTCAAGACAGAACAAGAAAACTCCTTCAGTAAGGAGTTTTAAAAGAGGAAGACTACCCAATGGCTAAGTCATAGAGAAATCACGATTGCCACCTCAGATTTTTCAGAGAAAGAATAAATAAGAAAACACATATTAGTCTGTGATGTGACAAAGCTGTTTTCAGACACAAGTTTGTAGCTTCAAATGTTTTTATTAGCTGATAGAGAAGAATAAACTGAATGTTCCACTCAGAGACCTATAACCATGGAAATAAATGAATTAGAAAAAGAACAGAGTTAATTAAAAAAAAAAAAACTAATGGATTGCACTAAGGGAAAATATGCAGCCCACAGTCATGCCTCCCAGAGGTCCTTCAGCAGTACTTGGGCATCTCTCTCCGCAGGGGCATGTCCTCTCTCCAGGCGCCCACTGTATCTACAGGGGCGTGTCCTCCCTCCAGGCGCCCACTGTGAAGCACACTTCCTCCTCACTCATGCTCCCCCCCACTGGGTGCAGGCAGCTTCTGAAATCCTGAAGAGTCGTCAGCTGCAGAGCTCAGGTGAGACAGGGGACATCCTTGGGGGCAGCAGCAGAACGAGATGGTGAAGTGAGTTACTATTTCCAGCTGGAAAGTGCTTACACGTGTGTGCATGTGCGTGAGTGTGCACACAACTGTGTGGGGGGCCATTATGTTCTTTCATATCGTGAAATTACACTAAATTGTTGAATCCAGATAGCTTCTAGTATCCAGTGCCAGCACAGAAGCACATATGTCATGTGTCCCACCACCTGTGACGGACATGCATTATAAGCCAAGGATTTTGATTCATTCCAGTGGTGCCCCTGAGATTTAAAAGCAAAAGAAGAAAAAGACTCCCAGAAAGGGAAAGGCTTCATTTCTTTTCCCAAATATCAATCATCTGCTATTAACTGAGCACCATATGCCAGGATCCCAGTGCCAAATAATCTTTATCTCATTTAACCCCTCACTCTAGGTGGCACTGTTATTTTGCCATTTAATAGATGAGGCTCATGCAGGGGTTAAGGTGACTTGCTGAGTCACACAGTGAGCCCAAGTCTGAGCCAGGAGTATAAATGAGGTTTGTTTGTATCCAAAGATACTTAGAATTATGCTATAATCAACCAACCATGCTTTAGAAATTATTTTGGGGGCCGGCACAGTGGCTCAGTTGGTTAATCCTCTGCCTGGGCGCCGGCATCCCATATGGGCGTCGGGTTCTAGTCCTGATTGCTCATCTTCCAGTCCAGCTCTCTGCTGTGCCTGGGAGGGCAGTGGAGGATGGCCCAAGTGCTTGGGTGCCCGCACCCATGTGGGAGACCAGGAGGAAGCACCTGGCTCCTGGCTTCGGATCAGCATAGCTCCAGCCGTAGCGGCCATTTGGGGGGTGAACCAACGGAAGGAAGACCTTTCTCTCTGTATCTCTCTCTCTCACTGCCTAACTCTGCTTGTCAAAAAAATAAAAAAATTATTTTCCCTCCATTCTTGTTGAATACATCTAAAGATAATGCATATGCCTACCGAGGTCTTTATTTTTGGCCCTATAGGGATGATGTACTATGACAACAGGAGTTTGGGACATGGTGTTGTGTTACAGCTGCCATCAGGTGGCAGCAGAATCTGTAGCTTTTTCACAAATAACAGATTTGGCAGGTGGTGAGTCTTGGTCAGGTAGACGGAGCCTCTGGGTTCTCAGGATCCTCTGTTCTTCCTCACTCTGCTACACTGCATCCCACAAAGCATCATCGCCCCGGCTTGCAGGCCAACACTACTGCAGCTAACATGCAGTGAGTCTGCCCCTCAAGATGTAAATTACATAAAGCAAGTCCTCTACCTATAGAATGTTGCTGACATTTAGTTATTGTGTTTCACACAGTGTTTGTTTTCTTGAGTTCCTCCTTTGCCATTTCCCTCCAAATTTTGGGCTCGAGTCTTTTTTTAAAAAAAAAAAATATTTATTTATTTATTTATTTCAAAGTCAGAGAGAGAGTGTGAGAGATTTTCTATCTGCTGGTTCACTTCCCAGATTGCTGCAACAACTGGGGCTGGACCAGGTCTAGCCAGGAGCCAGGAGCTTCTTCCAGGTCTCCCATGTGGGTGCAGGAGCCCAAGGACTTGGGCCATCTTCCTCTGCTTTTCCTATATTAGCAGGGAGCTGGATCAGCTGGAGCAACCAGAACATGAACAGGAACCCATATGGGATCAAGATCTAAGAATCATAGTAGAACATGAAATATAACTTGACCAATGTGCTCCTTTTTAAAAAAAAAGTTTATTTATTTATTTGAGAGGCAGAGTTATAGACAGAGAGAAAGATGGGGGGTGGAGAGAGAGAGAGAGAGAGGTCTTCCATCTGCTCATTCACTCCCTAAATGTCTGAAATCCAAAGGTGGGAGCCAGGAGCTTCTTCTGAGTCTCCCATATGAGTACAGGGGCCCAAACACTGGGGCCATCTTTCACTGCTTTCCCAGGCCATTAGCCAGGAGCTGGATTGGAAGTGGAACAGCCAGGACTTGAACCAGCACCCACATGGGATTAGGGTGCTGCAGGTGGAGTTTTAACCTACTACACTACAGCACTGGCCCCAGACCAGTGTGCTCTTGCAGACAAAGCACAGTCTTAGTAATGGCTGCCGAGAGGTGGAGTTGGTACAGTCAAAACACAAGCAGCCTGGTCAAGAGTGATCACAGCAACAGGCTTTTGGGATGCTCCAGGAATTTTGCTTGTTGGTTTTCTGGAGGGCCCAAGAACAATAGCATCTGCTTGTTACAAGAGTGTCTTGAGAAAGCTATCCAAAGCTTTAGTAGGAACACTCCCAACGTCCCCTTCCTGGAAAGCTTCGCCAAAGTCCTTTCTTCTTCACCACGACAATGCCCCTGCTCATTCCTCTCAGCGAAGGAGGGCAGTTTTTTTCAGAATTTCTATGGGAAATCATGAGGCATCCACCTCCCGGTTCTGATTTGGCTCTTTCTTTTTGTTTCCTAATCTTAAAAAAATCTTTAGAGGGCACTTATTTTTCTTTCATTCATGATGTAAAACAAAAAGACTGCATTGATGTGGCTCAGTTTTCAGGAGCCTCAGTTCGTTATGGATGGATTAAATCGTCATCTCTTGCAAAAAATGTCTTGAAGCTGATGGAGCTAGTGTTGAGAAATGAAGTTTATGTATTTTGTTTGGGCTTTTATTTTTCATCTGCTTTAGATAAGACTTACATAGTGATGATCGATTTACATGATTACCGAGGCCGCGCTGTACAGACTAGAGGAGCGGAGCTCTATTTCTGGGTCTCCTCCTCCTCAGCCAGAGCCTTGTGAGCTCCTCCTTCTTGGTCTTAGGTGAGTATGGGAGTTTATCTTAGATTCCCAGTTTCTTCTTCCTCCTCCTCGTCTTCTTTTTTTATTTGAAAGAGTGAAAGACAGAGAGAGAGAGAGAGAGAGAGAGAGAGAGAGAGAGAGAGATCTTTCATCTACTGGTTCACTCCCCAAATACCTGCAAAAGCTGGGGCTGAAGTCCAGAAACAGAGTCATCTGGTTCTCCCATGGGTAGCAAAGACCAAAGTACTTGGGTGATCATCTACTGCCTCCCCTTCCCTCCCCAGGGTGTGTATTAGCAGGAACTGGATTGGAAGCAGAGGTGGGGCTTGATCTCAGGCACCGCAGTATGGGATGTGGGTGTCTCAAGCTGCAGCTTAACATGTTACTCCACAGCACACATTCCTCCCTGTATCTTCTGAGCAGCTGGAGCAGAAGTGGCCTCCTCTTCCAGGCTGCTTTCTCTGGCATTCCAGTGGGAGTGGTACACTTACTCATGTTGCTACGCCTGTCCCTCCTGGGAGAGTAGGTGTTTTCCTGGCACTGAGCCTGGGATTGGACAGTCACTGGATAGCAGATGATCAGCCCATCTGTGATAAGCTTCTAGATCTGTGATGGGAGTTGGCATTGGAGATTTCACTGGTCTCATGGGATTGAACCAGACCTTCTTGTTGCCACAGTGGAGGACACTGCAATCAGCCTCTTTTTTTTTTCTTTTAGAGATTTATTTGTTTGAAAGGCAAAATTATGGAGAGAAGGAGAGACAGAGACAGAGAGTGAGAGAGATATATCTTCCATCTACTGGTTCATTTCCCAAATGGCTACAACTGCCAGGGGTGGCTGAAGCCAGGAGTTAGGAGCTTCATCCAGGTATCTCATGTGAGTGCAGGGACCCAAGCACTTGGGCCATCCTCTGCTGCTTTCCCAGTTGCATTAGCAGAGAGCTGGGTTGGAAGTGGAACAGCCGGGACTCGAACCAGTGCCCAAATGGCTGCCAGTGTTGCAGACTGTGGCTTTAACCCATTGAGCCACAGCACCAGCCCCAGGCAGCCTCTTTTGAAGCCTGAGCACACTCCTGGCTGTGGTGAAAGGAAACTATAATTATTTATATATTTTTTAAATAAAGGTCTATTTTTTTGAAAGGCAGAGTGACAGAGAGACAAAGATTTTCCAGCTGCTGGTTCACTCCCCAAATGCATGCAACAGCCGGGGCCAGGTTAGCCTGAAGCCAGGAACCAGGAGCTCCATCTATGTCTCTCATGAGGGCAGCAGAAACTCAAATACTTATGTGGTTTCCCAGGCTCATCAGCAGGGAGCTGGATTGGGAGTAGAGTAGTTGGGATTTGAACTGGCACTTAAGTGATGGAATATGAGTTCCATGAAGTGGCTCAACTCACTGCACCACAATGCCTGCCCCTATTTTTATTTTTGAATTCAACTTTTTAAATGAATGGTTTGAAATCCTCTTGCATGTTCCAGTAATAAAAATAAAACTGTTATAGGAATGAAGACAAATTCTCATCTTGTGCCATGGATAAAATATGTTCCCCTTTTTCTATCTTTCTGAGTATATTATTAGTGGTGGGATTTTTGGTTTCTTTCTCTATCTTTTTTTTTTTGGTGGAGAGGTTTCTTACATTTTATATTGTATCTTTTTCTATCAAATTCCTTTTTAAAAATTTCTGTTCATGTATTTTGGTTTCTGTCTTTCATGTTGAGGATTTTCCTCAAATGTCTGATGATACTTGGCTGTCCAGATTTAAGTCAGAGTGTTAGCTTGTTGGAAATGTGTGTGTGTATGTGTGTGACAGAGAGAGAGAGAGGAAGAGAGGCACTTACTGATCCGATGGAGCGAGTGCAGCGTAGGCAAGGGTCCCAGTTGCTTCATCAGAGAACCCAATGCCAGCACCTGAATCTTCTTTCCTAGGCTGGCCAGGTTCTCCTGAGCAGGTTCTCCAACCTGACACTTAAGTGAGTCTGGCCAGCATTCCTGTAGCTGGACAGAAGATCACATTAAATGCCCACCCAGCTGTGTAAACAGTAGGTTTAGGAGCACAGAGGAGAGGAGGGCTCATACTGCCATGAGCTGATTTGTTGAGAGTGTGGAACCAGATAAAGTATGTGAATATATTCTGAAAATAGTAAAAAATGCTTTAGATACATTACTGAACACTGGAAAAATATCTCAGTGGATGAAAGAGGACTGTTGATCTCAAGGTTACAAAACAGAGTAGGTGGGGTGGGTGTGTGGCATAGAAGTTGGGGCCTGTATTGAAAGGCCTGGTTCATGTACCAGCAACTCCATGATTCTGATCTAGCTTCCTGTTAATTCACCCGGGAGGCAATAGATGATGGCCCACGTGCTTGGATTCCTGCCATCCATGTGGAAGGATTGAGGGACGAGGCACAGGGGTGAGGCAGTTTTCACCTGGCCACACCCAGAGCCACCTTGTGTGCTTCTGCGCCCTCTTCCCTGTGCCCTTGGTGCTTTGCACCTTGCACAAATGGGTGGAAGCCAACAGATGTGCACATGCCTATTGTTCTGTTAATCCTTGGAGGTGAAGTTTTCTCAGCCAGTAATCATGGAGGGAGAATTCAGTGATGGTGGCTTTGGGTAAGGAGATAAACATACAGGAGGTGAGATAAAGAGATCCCAAGGTGTGGGTCACTCAGTAAACCTCATCTTCAGCTAGCCAGGCCGTGTCTGTGGACCCTGGGGAAAGCTGGCTGGCAGCTGCTCTGCTGACCTCCTTCCCTGGCTCCTGGTCTCTGGAGAGCTACATCAGGTGCCATGGTGACAGCACTCTCCCTCCAGGCCCCAAGGACCAAAGCATCACAGTGGAAGGAGGTGTTGGAGCTGGACCCCTGGGCTTTCCTGCAGGATGGCTAAGTTGTCCTGGTGACAGACACAGTGGTGTTTTCTGGCTTTAGCCCTCCACCAGAGGCTGGTGAAGTCCAGCCACAGGGAAGGCTGGAGGGCTCACAGTCCAAAGGGGAGGAAATACCAGAGACTACTGAGGAAGACCAGGTGCATGGGGAAGCTAGCCAGTGGCCTCCAGACAACAGAATCAAAAGGAAGTGCTCAAAAGACAGCAGGATGGGGCCACGTGGAGAGGACGGATGCACCAGCCCAGAGGAGCTCCCAGTGCCAAAGCTGAGCGAGTGGAGTGCTAACATCAGTAGCCGAGTGTTGGGTTGTTATCCAGAGCACAGGCCAGACAGACGTGTCTGCAGTGATAACACGCTGGGATAAGTAGGTATATGGGTAGGGGCTCATCCTTTTCCAGGAACTTCATTTAAAAAATACATAGATATTCTTTCCTTTGTGAGGTAGGGCTTAGTGTCACCCATAGTGACTGGACCCTGTTGATCAGAAATTACAGGAGGCCATTGCTTTGGACCAGGCTCCTGCCCTGAGCCCTAACAGACTAGACTGAAAATGGAGCCATTCACACTGAAGTTCCCTGTCATCAAACAGTAGCTAAGTTGTTATCTGACCTTCTGAGAGGTTGGGAGAGAGTGATAACAGGCAAGTTTCCCAAAGAGGCCAGTTGCAGTTGGCAAGATAATGAAGTTCACTCTGCTTTCACCCTTATTTTAAAAAGTCAACTGAAGTAACCTGACGTCAGCCAGTTATTTTCCTATTGTTCTGCTGCTCTGTCCCCATCGTACAAGGAGAGTGACTGAAATAACCAGTCCACTCTGTTCTTGTACTCCATTCATTGAAACACTCATTCTATTTAATGGAATTAGGTGTTGCCCAATTCTAGATTTGCAAGGAAGGCCACTTTAGATCTTTAAATGTGTTGTAATTTTGTTTTTTGGTAGTTGCAAAGGAAAGGGTTTGTACAGGGAAAAATAGTAATGGGACAGTGGAGAGATGTGACGGATGTCCTGTCATGTTGCGCACCTGCTGTGAGGTGATGAGAAGGCACCCCATACCTCTGTGGCATTCTGTCCACAGGCACAGAGCCTCAATTTAGTCAGCCAAACCCAAACTGAGGGATAGTCACTTTGGGACCAGTACTGTCCCAAACCAGCAACATCGTGAAAAACAAGGAAAGCTTGAAGAACTGTCACGGCATGGAGAAGACTGCAGGACATGATGACAAAATGTGACATGGGATTCTGGACTGGCTCCTGGAGAGAAAAGCACACTAACAGGAAAACCCAGTGAAACCCAAACGAAATCCAGAGTTAAGACTCCGTGTTGGTTTTCTTGATAATGCACCAGTAATATAAGATGATACTATTAGGAGAAACTGAAATTGGGTGAGAAGCATGCAGGAACTCTCTGTACTGTTTTTATAATTGTACCCTAAAGCTTAAGGTTATCCAGAATAAAAAGTATATAAAAATATGGAACTGGGAGGTTACTGACTCCTACATAGAGAACTTCCTCATTTGTTACTGCTGCATATTATGCCATTGTGTAGATTTACTAGAATTGATTTAACCTCGTCTTCTGCAGATGGGAACTTAGGTTGAATGATACTCATTTATACATGTGTGAAAATATCTGGAGAATAAATTCCTAGAAGGGCAAGTGCTGGATGAGAAAATATCAGCATTTTCATCAAATCTGCCTTCTTTAGATAATGCACCAATTAGTTCTTCCACCAGCAATGTAGGAAATTCCTCTCTCCTCACACTCCCCAAATATGGGCTATAATTAAACTTAAAAATGATTATTGTTGACAGCCTGGGAGGCATAAAATGATCTTTGGGTATAAATTTTGATTTTAACTTATTTTATATAAAGCTGAGCATCTTTTTACGTTTTTCTGGGGCTTTTTTTCCCCTTTTCCTTTTTTTGCCTTAAAGATATTGTTTGTCAAAAAAATGTAGTAACAGTACGATAGATCCCTTCATAGCTTCCAGACATAAAGTTTCCAGTACCTCAGCAGGTTTGGAAGTTGAGAGTAGTAATGCACTTAGCAGCATCGGGTTCTTCAGTGACTCTTGGCTGCGCCTCTGGGTGGGTCTCACAGACGCCCTTGAAGCCCTCTGCCTTGGTGACCACGAGGTGATCTGCTCAGTGCCTGGGCCCTCAAACTGGAGCAGGATGCTGATTGTGGTTCTTCCTGTTTCCTGGAGTGACAGCTAAGGCCTGAAGCTGAGGCCAAAAACAAATGAAAAACAAAGATGCTAAATACTCCCATATTTCTTAGAAAGTAGCCATGATTTTAACTCTGACCCTTCTCTTAAGAACTATGAAACTGACTCCACCACTGGCAGTTATCAGCACCTGCTGTGAGCAGGGAAAGGGAACCCAGAGTGGTCAGTCTCATGGGGGACCATGCTCCTGGTTTCTTGTCCCACAAGCCAGGAGAAACAGAGACTCCCAGAGGAAAACTCACAGACATGGGGTGGGGTGGGGTGGGGTGTAGCAACAGCATTCCATTTCCTGAGTGATGTCAGCTCAGTGGTGCAGTTCTTGATCTTGCTGTGGCTTATCTAAGCCGGGAAGGAGAGGGATGGCAGGGGGTGAGGTAAGGGAGGATGGGGAGCAGCCAAGCAGCCTTGATTTTACCCGGCTGCCTGGCCTGCTTTTCTGACGGTTAAGTAAGCTGTATGGAAGCCAGATGGGCTCTGCCCTACAGGCCTGAGCAAAAAGGGAACCCTGTCCTGAGCCCTGTGTGTTAGAGGACAAGACCCTGGCCCTCTCCTAGTCTGCTCCTCCCTGGTGTCTGAGTTGCCTGTGGGGTCAAGGGATGTGTTCACCTAGAACCTGTGCTTCATCTTCCAGACCATGGTCAGGGACTCAGGACTCCAGTGTTTTCTACCCAAGTGGTTCTGCACTTATCCCAGCACCCGGATGGGTCTCTTAATTTCTTTCAGAGGGTGGACCATGCTGCTGCCAATGGAGTCACCATTTTAACCTGCTCAGGTGATTCTCATGGACTTGGGGACTGAGAATCCTCTGCAATCAGGACTTAATGCTTTGGGTCCAATATTCTGCCTTGACTCAAACACAAGTTCTCTTAGCAAGAAAGAAAAGGAAAGGCTAATGTCAGTGTTACCTGCTTCAGCACACGAGGCCTAGCCACTCCTGAGGCCTCTGTTCCCAGAACTTGAGTCTTTCCTGAATATAATTTTGAAAGATAGTGGTGGGGTTGGAGAAAGACATTCCAGGTTAGAGGAATAGCAAAGCAAGGGACAAGGGGAAGATATTTTGGGTTTGAAAATCCTCTGAATATTGTAGTATCTGGGGCTCAATCCTTGATTTCTTCTTTCTGCACTTACTCCTTCAGGAATCCCATTCAGTTTCATGGATTTAATACTGTGAGAAGTAAAGACCATTGGTTCATTTTCAAAGTAAAGTGTTCAGCTGTGAGTAGAAAAGTGCTAACAACTAGCTAGCATATAAAGTAGCTAGCTAGCATAACAGGTTACAAACTGTAAAGTACATGCACCTGGAAAAGTTCTGAAGCAAACAGGCTTTTGATGTAGCAAAACTAAAACAGATGGAGACACTTAGGCAGTGTTTGGGAAGATTGTAACCCCGTAGTTACTCAGCCAATGAGGAACCAAAGTAGGGACCTTCGTGCTATGAAATAAACAGCTTGCTGCAAACCACTCTGGGTAAGCTGGCCCACAGGCACCCAATCTTGCAAGACTTAATGTTAAGTCTTGCTTTTGCTGTACTACCTGAGTCTGAATCCATCCTTTAAGTGGACATGTGAGGTTGTTTCTCATAATACCACTTACACTTTATGACTCGCAAATTTGCATCTCCAACCCTAATCTTGCATGAACTCAGGTAGACTCATATCTTTAACTCCCTGTTTTACTGTGTAATTAGAATATAACAGAGACAAGTCACACTTAATGTGTTCAAGATCAGATTCCCAATTTCACTGCCCACCTCCCTACCTTGACCTTTCCCAAGGCTTCTGTGTCTCAGAAATCAGAAACCCCTCTTTCTTCAGTTGCTCAGGCCAAAAACTTTAGAGTCACTTTGACTTCTCTCTTTCATACTATGTCTAAGCCATCAGCAAAACTTGCCAGCTCTACTTTCTCTTTCTTTTTTTTTTATTTGACAGGTAGAGTTATAGACAGTGAGAGAGAGAGACAAAGAGAAAGGTTTTCCTTCCATTGGTTCACTCCCCAAATGGCCACTAAGGCCGGCACTGCACCAATCTGAAGCCAGGAGCCAGGTGCTTCTTCCTGGTCTCCCATGCAGGTGCAGGGCCCAAGCACTTAGGCCATCCTCCACTGCCTTCCCGGGCCACAGCAGAGAGCTGGACTGGAAGAGGAGCAACCAGGACTAGAACCCGGCGCCCATATGGGATGCTGGTGCTGCAGGTGGAGGATTAACCAAGTGAGCCACAGCACCGGCCCCACCAGCTCTACTTTCAAAATATACCTCCAAACTAAGAAGGCAACGTAATGGTGAAAGCAGAGGTCACAGTGATAGGAAGATCAGAGGACCTTGCAAAGGGAAGAATGCCGTCAGCCCATGGTGGTTGGAAAGGCAGAGGAGATGGATTGTCCCCTGGAGCTGCCCTGTGGCACCTTTATTTTAGTCCTGTGGAACTCAGTTCAGACTTCTCACCTTTAGAACTGAGAAGTAATACACTTGAGTTGCTGTAAGCTGTTCAGTTTGTGGTGCTTTGTTTCATCAGCAACAGGAAGCTAATACACGATATTGGTGTATAATTTTAGTATTGTAGGACAATGACTCCATCACATCTCCGCAACCTAAACCTCCAAACATTGCATCTATGTTCTCTTCCTTGTTGCAATGGATGATTAGTTCTGCACTTACCAAAAGCTAATGTTAACTGTCAACTTGCCAAAAACCCATCAGAAAAATGCCTTTTGTAGTTTATCAGATTCACTATAATAAGAGAAAACATTATCTAATTTTAATTGTGTCTTAGATGGGGGAAATTAGGACAGGGTATTTATAGGCTCTTAGGGCCTGAGCTGAGTGATCTGAAAGTGGGTCTTTCAAGGTGGAAAACTGGGTAGGATTGGGTACGGTTTAAAATAGCTTAGGATTGGAGGGCACAGCTAGGGGAAGGTCTCAAAGTGAGTCTGGTGAAAAAGTCACTTTAGCTGACTCACCATCTTACCTCCCAGGGGCAGGTATTTCCTGGAACAATCAGTTATTTTCATTTGATTTCAGTGCTGTTTTGCCCAAGGATAGAAAAATATACCCAGTCCCAGTGTTAAATACAGCAACAAGGGATTAGGTTGGTATCTACTGTCATGCAAAGTTCTAACAATTATGCATTTTTCTTTTCTATATCTTTTAATGTTTCTTTATTTGATTTTCATCTACTTTGAAGGGAGAGGAGAGAGAGCAAGAGAAAGAGAGAGAGAGAGAGAGAATCTTCTGTCTGCTAGTTCACTCCCCAAATGGCCTCAATGGCCAGGGCTGGGCCAGGCTGAAGCCAGAAGCCAGGAACTCCATCCAGGTCTTCCATGTGAGTGGCAGGGGCCCAAGAACTTGAACCATTGTCTAATGCTTCCCAGGGTGCATTATCAGGAAGTTTGATCAGCAGTGGATTATGGGCCATCGCCTGCAATGCCAGCATCCTGTATAGGTGCCAGTTCAAGTCCTGGCTGCTCCACTCTGATCCAGCTCCCTGCCAGTGTGCCTGCGAAAGCAGCAGAGGATGGCTTAAGTGCTTAGGCCCCTGCACCCACATGGGAGACCTGGAAGAAGCTCCTGGCTCCTGGCTTCAGCCTGGCCCAGCCCTGGCCATTGAGGCCATTTGGGGAGTGACCCAGCAGATAGCAGATAGAAGATCTCTCTCTCTCTCTCTCCCCCTCTGCTTCTGCCCCTCTGCAACTCTGCCTTTCAAATAAATAAATAAATAAATAAATCTTTAAACAAGAAAAAGTGAAGTAGATAGGATTGGAACCAGCACTCTGACATGAAATGTGGGCTTTCAAACAGTGGCATAGCCTTCTGTGCTACAAGACCTGTCCCCATTCCTTCTTTTTCTTCAAGGACTTACTCCTACAATCTTGCCTCTCTATCAATCCTCCGTCTCTACTGGATCATTGGAAAAAATTAAAGTAAAATAAAAATCTCCTTGCTAGCCCCTTTGACATCTGGCCCATTTCTGCTTCCCTTTATAGAACAATTCTTTGAATGATTGCTCCTGGTTACCACCTCACCTCTTCACATTCTGTGGCTCTCCTGCCTATGCCCTCTGCACTCCCTCTGCACCTGGCATCTTCCACTTGTGCCTTAGGGTTTTGTACTGTCTGTACTCTTTGCCTCTGTTGCTCCCCCCTCATCCACTGTCTTCACTGACTGGCTGCTTCTTGTCATTCAGGGCTCAGCTTAAGTTCACTTCCTCAAAAACACCTTCTCTATTCTAGAAGCTACCCATGCAGGCTCTACCTTGTAATGCCACTAAAATGTATTTAGTTTCTATTGTGCTAAAATATACATAACATACATTTGTCATTTAAATAATTTTTAGTGTGTAATTCATTGGTACTATGTGCATTCACATTGTCACACAACCACCACCACTGTCTCTAGAAAGTCTTCATCTTCTCTTACTGAAATTCTTTTCCCATTAAACAATGCCCCATTCCTCCCTCCTCTTAGCCCTTGGCAACAACCATTCAGTTTTCTGTCTCTATGGATTTCATTATTCTACCTACCTCATCATAGTGGAATCATATAATGTTTGTCTTTTTGTGTCTGGTTTATTTCACTTTGAATATCTTCAGGTTTTATTCATGTTGTAATGTGTCAGAATTCTATTCCTTTTTAGAAGTCAATAATATTACATTTTATGTACCAGAATATGCCACATTTTCTTTTTGTTGATGTGCACTTGGATTGCTTCCACCTTTTGCTATTATGAATAATACTTCTATGGATACAGATGTGCAAGTATCTGTTTCAGTCTGTCCTTTGCATTCTTTTGAGTATAGACTCTGAAGTCAAACTTCTGGCTCATATGGAAGATCAAAGTTTAATTTTTTGAGAACTCACTATCGTGATTTTCATAGAGGCTGTATCACTTTACATTCCTACCAAAAATGCACAAAGGTTACAAATTCTCCACATCAATACCATCACTAGCTACTAGCTACTTTGCGTTTCTCTTGTTTATTTTATAACCACTATCATAATGGTTATGAGTGGTCTGTCACTGTGTTTTAATGCTAGTCAGCATTTGCCCAGAATTTGTTATATGCCAGACACTGTCATACAGCAATATTATACGAAGGATATTATTGTCATCTTGATTTTTTCAGATAGGGAAATTGAAGCCCAAGGTCACATAGTGTCACTGCAGTTGTGAGAATATTTCTTGGGTAGAAAAACAAAGGAATGCATAGTGGAGAAGGAGGATTTTAGGAAATTGGATTGATTGACTATTACAAAAGACCTGATTAGGATGTTACACTTTGACTTCAGGTAGTGGTAGTGGTACTAGAAAAGGAAAGCAGGGATACAAAGCACTGTGGAAGTAGAGTAATTGACAAGATTTCATGGTATAAAGGTGTATGTTGGAGTGTCTCTCTAGTGTGTATAGATTAGATAGACTAGGATGAGCATGTGGGCTTTGAGAGAAGGCTTAGGGACAGACTTGCAGGAACCCTGTACTGGACAAGTGAGGAAAAACTAACTCCAAACACTTCTGATGATCACAAGCATTTTGGTACTTGAATATCTTCAACTTATGCTCTGTGATTATGTTTCCTATTTTGTGTAGAGTGGGTTAATGTATCGCGTTTTTATTTTGTCCCTTTTTCTCCTGCTTTCCTCCTCCCATTCCTAGGAGGCAGTCTTTACACCCTTGGCAGATCCATCTGCATGATGAGTCAGAAAAGAGACAATAGAAGGAAGTCTAAATTCTTGGTGGGTTGATGGTAGGCTGAGGCAGAGGGAGTATGCTAATGTCTGAAGGGCTAAGACTAAAGTGGAAAGGGGAGTAGGGAGGAGGTGGTTCCTAAGGAAGTAGACCACTAGTTTGCCCTCTTGGGACATCCTGGGGAGGTGGTGAGGTGATAAAAAGGAATGGCCACCTGATGTACCTCAGACACCAAGGGTCTTATCCCCACTGCTTTCTAAATGGAAAAGTGGCCTGGAAGCAGTGCAGCTACTTCATAGGACCTGGGCTGGGACAAATGCATCTCAGATGAGGGACACGCCCCTCCCCACCAACTGTTCTAGGAAAGTCCTAGGAAGGGCCCCCTGGGCCTTTTCCCAACCCTTGATTGACAGTGCATTTCCCACTAACACAGCAGAATGAGCATTTGGAAGTGGATTCAATTTGATCGAAAGGAATTAAAGTAATGCCTCATTTCTCACACACCCAATTTATTTTTATTTATTTATTTTTACCATCTGAAAATTTTTTATATTAATGTGATATTAATACAAAGGGAACAGATTCAATGCAGTTTATAAATACAATTCTAAGAATATAGTGATATTCTCTTCCTCCTTCCTTGCCACTCTCAGCAAAATTTATACCTGAGACCCATCAGTGTCGACTTGTCCAGCAGGTGTCAACATAAATGGAAATTGCAAAAGCCTGACGTGGTTACAATCTTGGTGTGTTTTAAGGATTATATGGAAGGTAACTGGCTGGACACACAAAGCATGGTACAAGTGAAGCTGGGTTGGGCAGGGGGAAGGTGCATGGGATCGTGGTCTGAAGTTTGGATTTTATTTTCTGTGTGATGGGAGTCATGTAAGGACTTCAAGCAGAGGAATGTCTGTTTAATTTTTGTTTAAAATATGTCCCATAGTGCCAGGTATTGGAGAAAATGACTGTTCAGTTCATTCAGTTGTTTGATGAGTATTTGCTGGGTTGGATTAAACTAGGGGTTGTTGGGTAGAGGGAGAGAATCTCTCTATAGACACCTGACTTGTGGTTAACAGAGACTGGCAAGCTAAAATACAAAAAGTTCAAGGTTGAAGCCCTTTCAAGTTTCCAGCTCCTTAAAAGTGGAGCAGCCTACGAAGGTCAGATCCTGGAAAAGTTGACAAGTTGTCCTAATTTCCTCTGTTCAGCTTTTCCCTTTCCAGTCTAACAAAAATCACTAGGGAGCATTTTTTTTGGTAATCCCCTGTGTTTCTTAATTTAGTTTGGTGTGTAAGAGATTCCAGGCAGTTTATGAGTCAAGCAAAGGGCTAAATGAAGCTTACAAGTTTAGAGGGGGGCAGATAAACTAGGGAGAGGGGCAGGGAGAAAAGTTGCCCACATAAGGAAAGTGATCTCCAGGCAAAAGAACCCCCAGTCATGATCACAGAAGTTGTCTGAGGCAGAGACATGTGGCTGAGGTCTGTGTTCCTTACTAAGGCCATGGAAACAGGGTGATGTCAGTGTAATTGTGGCCTGTGAGGCCCAGCAGAACAGTTGGCTGACATCATCACCCAAGGGATCCAGTGAGCTCAGACTCCAGGGAGGCCTCTTTACAGCCCCCAGTGGTGTTGGAGCAACAAACACAACCAGGAAGGCCCTGGAGACCTAGCCGTTTTCACCACCGTTCAGTTATTGTTCTTTTTCTTTTCCCTTGCACCAGCTTGGAACCCTGCCTCGGGGATGTGGAGAGACTTAGAAGGAAGGAATATTTATGCTCTATACCCAGGAAATGTTACCCAGGAAATGTGGCTTCTGCGGAGACACATTTCTACCTGCAAGGGAGCCATCTACCCCACAACGGTGTATAGGTGGAGAAACAGACTTGCAAACTAATCACAGCAGTGAAAGAAAACGTTTGAACTTTGAAGTTAGGCCTGGTTACTAACTTCAGCCTGCCTCTTGATTATTGACCACCTGACCTTGGGCAAGTTACTGAACCACACTGAGCTTCAGTAACATGGAG
Organism: Lepus europaeus; assembly: GCF_033115175.1. Lineage (NCBI taxonomy): Eukaryota > Metazoa > Chordata > Mammalia > Lagomorpha > Leporidae > Lepus > Lepus europaeus. The sequence continues at coordinate 68,400,951 of NC_084839.1, read as the reverse complement.
ACAACAATTCTCATTGCACAGTGGGATGATTGTGAAGATTAAATGAAAGATCACGTTATGTTCCTAGTACCCAACAGGTGCTTAATGAATGATTGCTGTTATTATCGCCACTTCTCAAAGTCACACAGTACGACAGGGATAATGCACAGTGATTTATTGCATTTGATAGGAAAGAAAGATGAAGGCCACACAAGCCGTGTCTTGAAGAATGAATTCATCAAGAAAGCAAGGAGGAGAAAGAGGGAGAGTGTTTCATATAGAACGAATTGAAAAGTGAAACAAAACACAAAAAGGAACACCTTGTTAAATCTATTTCATTTCAGTTTAAGCTATATGAACTAGTGACTTCTTTTCTTGGCCCTTTAATAAAGTGCTGGGGCCACGGAGGTAAATAATATTCATAATATTTTTTAAAAGATGTATTTATTTGAAAGTCAGAGTTACACAGAGAGAGGAGAGGAAGATATAGAAAGAGAGAGAGAGAGAGAGGTCTTCCATCCAATGGTTCACTCCCCAATTGGCCGCAACTGCTGGAGCTGTGCCGATCTGAAGCCAAGAGCCAGGAACCACCTCTAGGTCTCCCATGCAGGTGCAGGGCCCCAAGGACTTGGGTCATCTTCCACTGCTTTCCCAGGCCATAGCAGAAAGCTGGATCGGAAGTGGAGCAGCCAGGTCTCGAACCGGCGCCCATATGGGATGCCGGCGCTTCAGGCCAGGGTGTTAACCTGCTGCACCACAACACTGGCCCCAATAATACTCATAATATTAACACTTATTTTAAATGTTTTATCTTTTAACTCAATTTAGTCCTGGGAGGCAGCTATTATTATTATCCCAATATGATGAGTGAGGAAACTGAGCGTAAAGAGATTACTAATTTCCCCACTCACACAACTAGAAACTAGAGTTTTAATTTATATTTTCTGATACCAGAGTCTGTGCTCCTAACTACTCTGCTGTAAGAGACAGCAGAGCGTAAGACAGTGGTAAAATCATGTAATAACTCCTGGGACAGAAGTATACACAGGAGGCTGGGAGCCCAGGTGGGAGAATGAGATCATATAGCACAGCCTCCCTAGAGGAGCAGGTTACTTTGGAATTAAGTCTTTAGAATGAGTGTGCCATTATATATGGGTTTAGTGAACAACATTAGCAAAAATACTATCAGAAATGGAGACAAATGGACTGGTTGTAATAGATCTGTGTGAAGTATAAGAACCTGAGCTGAGTAAGGCAGGGATGGAAGAGATACACAAGACTGAATAGATCTGTACAGTTGGCAGGACTTGGTTGTCTATTAGATGTAGGAAATGAGGGAAAAGGAGAAATCTAGAATGAATCCTAAGTTTCCCAGTGGCTTCTGTGTGTCATTAATGAGAAAGGTATGAGAAGAGAGAGCATAAAATCAACTGATTTTCATTACATTGAGCTTAAAACACCTGGAAGAAATTTAAAAGTAGATACCCATTCAACAAGATAGATGGAGATTTCATTAATCTATTTTTGATAATGGATAGGACAAATAGAAACAAGAGAATAGAAAACTTGGACAACACATTATCTTAAGGGCATGTGGAACACTATTGCACACTATATCAATACATTTAAAAAGATGGAAGTAATACAATGTATGTTTTCTGAATCACAGTGGAATCAAATTAGGAATTGGTAATGGGAGATTTGGGAATTCACAAATATGTAGAAATTAAAAACACATACCTAATAAGCAGTGGGTTGAAAACAAAATCATGAAGGAAACTAGAAAATATGTTGTGTTTTCATTCCCATTCATCCAAAAGTATTTTCTAATTTTTTTTTTTGACAGGCAGAGTGGACAGTGAGAGAGAGACTGAGAGAAAGGTCTTCCTTTGCTGTTGGTTCACCCTCCAATGGCCGCTGCGGCCGGCGCCCCGCGCTGATCCGAAGCCAGGAGCCAGGGGCTTCTCCTGGTCTCCCATGCAGGTGCAGGGCCTAAGGACCTGGGCCATCCTCCACTGCATTCCTGGGCCACAGCAGAGAGCTGGCCTGGAAGAGGGGCAGCCGGGACAGAATCCGGCGCCCCGACCAGGACTAGAACCCAGTGTGCTGGTGCCGCAGGTGGAGGATTAGCCTATTGAGCCGCGGCACCGGCCTTTCTAATTTCATTTATGATTTTGTTTTCAGCCCACTGGTTATTAGATATGTGGAAGCTGCTACCCTGCCCAGCTTGTCCATTTGTATTCTCTTCTCTAGTTGCCACTGGCAGTTCAGATGCCTTGGAGTTGAGAAGGGTGATTTGTAGGGTAGTGAAATGGGAGGACCAGGGCCAGGCATTGAGGATGATGATGGAAGAATAAGCAGTCAACCTTGTCTCAAGAAGGCTGTAAGGAATGCAGGATCCTCAAAGGCAGTGGAATGAGGTGGGAGTATTCTGGGAAATGTGAAAGGAGCCTGGATTGAAGCAGAGGTCAGCAGTAGGAAAGAATCATAAAGGAAGTAAGAGAGCAGCAAGACAGGGAGTGCAAGAGGTGTGTATCTGGAGTAATTGTTGAAGGGGGCTCAAATTGGAAACTAAGGTAAAATTTTTCTGGTTCTGCCTCCTGAATAGAGCTCAGAGGACAAAATTCCAGAGACTAATGTTTCTCCCAACCACATTAGCATAAGGTCAGCTCAGGTGCAGTTATTCATCTCAGGTGTTTGTGACTTTGTTTAGGACTGGAACTATACAAATTTATGACTAATAAATACATAACAGGTGGTGGTCTCATCAGCCAGAGGGAAGATGAATGGAGTAAGAACTGATTTTGGCACGGGATGTAGAAATTTGTTTAAAATAATTGCTTTGAAACAAAAACATAATGTTACATTGTGATGTCCATTAGGCAGCTAGGAGTCTACATCTAAAGTTTAAAGGAGGACTTTAGGAGTCAAAAGCAGAGACTATTTTTGACCTTTTGGGATTAGATGAGCTCACTTAGGTAGACAGAGTGAAGTGACTAAACAAGGAGTTTGAGCAGAAAACCAGGCTTGTGGTCAGACTGGAAAAAAATGGTTAAGAAATTGAGAAAATACAAGCACAGAAAGAGTAGAATCAGAAGAGTTAAATGCTCTGGAAGCTAACGGGGGAAAATCCCTTTTGAAGGAAGAGAGTGTAGCAGATAGCTATTTTTCCAATAAAGCTGTGTCAGCAACCAACTCAAAATGGCAGTAGTACACAACAGGAAGTATTTATTTCTCACTCAGATGTTTGTAGTTGGCTGGGATGGCTCTTTTTCAGGCTGCGCTTTGTAGGTTAGCTGTGTAGGTCTGCTCAGCGTGTCTTTCATTCTTCCTGAGTCAGGAGACTATACGAGGCTTTTTTTTTTTTTTTTTTTTTTTTTTTTCTCATGGTGATTCCAGAAAGGTAAGAGAGCAAGTCTAACCACGTAAATGCATCTTGGGCCTCTGCTTCCCACGTGTCTGCCCCATTTGGCTGAACCCAAAATCGGAGTCAGGGAAGAATACTCCGTCTGTGGTAGGAGACACTGAAAAAATCAACGGAGGAGTGAGCTAGGAATAATAATGCAATAAACTGCATCCAGGTTGTCAGCTAGGCTTGTGCCCTAACATTTTACAAAGACTTTGGGTAAGGCTATGAGAGGAAGCGTACTCTCTCTTCTGATTTCTTGGTTCTGGTCGGAACCTAGAGTCAGCAATGTCAAACGATGAGTAGAGATCAGGTAGGATGAAGGTTGGATCTGGCAATTAGGAAATTTAGAATACCATTTGACAAGTTTTCCTGAAGTGGTCTGAATTAAGATGTTAAGGATTACGTGGAAGGTGAAGAGAAGAAATGTAAATATACTCCCAAGCAGTGAAGAGAAAGGAGGAACTTGCATAGCTCCGGGAAACAAAGATGAGAGGGGGATTTTTAGTTGGAAAGACTTAAGCATATGTTTAACAACCAAAGTAAAGCATAGAGGGGAAAACTGAAGCTGGAAAAGGGAAGGGAGAAAATTGCAAGAAGCGGTACAGAAAGGTTTGGAGCAGCTTCTCCCAGAGAGGAAGCTGGCTTTGGAAAACGCGTGGAAACCCTCATTCTTCTTACACCGCAGTTGAGAAGGAGTTGGATTGCAAAGATGGTGAAGGAGAGGCAAGATGAACACTTAACAGATGGTGGCCCTGTCAGTGAAGCAGGAGGCAAAGTTATCTTCTAACAATGAAAAGAATGGGGAGCAGAGCTACGATTTTAAGTAGAGAGGAAAGGTTTATGAATGGGTGCCATGAGCAAGTATAGAAGTCAAAACACGCAGTTCCCCTTATGGCCTGACTGGTATTGAGAAACAGAAATATGTCGCGGAGTCGGTTTTCATGGTTACAGTCTTTTCCCCCATGGTGATAGTAGAGTGAGAGATTGACAGTGTGGAAAAATGAAAGATCAAGATGTTAAAGGAAGCCAGAGAAGGTTTTGTAACATTGGTGGCTCATGGAAATACACATTGGTAGCATCTAACATGTATTATGCCAAGTGTTGTTCTAAGCCCCTGATGTTAATTCTTTCTAATTATTAAAGCTGCCTAAGGTATACAGAAGGATACCTCAGAAAGGTTGTAGAAAAGTGGAATTAAATGATATATTTATTTTAGTGCAAAAGTTTTTGAAATTCACACGTTTTTATGAACACTTTGAAGAGTCCATGTATTATAAATTCCGTATAGCACATAAGAACATTGTACCTTAAAGAGGCTATTAACTTTCCCTGATCATTTGCTGATTAATGTAGAAGCCAGGAATCACACTCAGGTATCTCTGAATTGGAAGCTTGGATGCAAGAAATTCCAGAATAGAAGGAAAGAGATGTTAATAGATTACATAGAAATCAGAGATGAAGATTAGAAGTACAGTTAAGTAGGTACCATTAAAGATAAGGCATAGAAGAGGAGTATGGAAAAGAGGCAGAGAGAGGAATTTCAGAGTTTATAGCCTTGGGAGTAGAGCAGTGTTTATAGAAGAAGATAAAAGATAAGGCCATGAATGTATGCCCCTGTGTCACAAGGCACCTGGCTGGGATGGCTGACCCACAGGGTCAGAATGTTGGGTTATTCATGTTGGTATTGAGGTGTCTCAGGATGTTGGCAGAGTGAAACAGAGAGGAAAATTGTGAGTCAACTGGTAAAATTTCTGAGGAATGTGGACATTGGTAGGTGTCCCTGGCTCAACCTGATGGTTTTGACTTCACAGGAGAATCAGGGGGTTGGAACAACATTCTGGAAGTGGCAGTGGGGAGCAGTGAGAATGCTGACACCATAACTCTTCAAGAGAAAACCAGTTCATTTACAGTAAGTGGAGGGTGCGGTTTTTTTAAGTGTCTCCAAGGTGATTTGGAAGGGATCTGTGAAACAAGGCAATCAGTTATACTAATGAGGAAGCAGACACAGAAAGGCATGGTTTACTTGGGCTCATGCAATAAACAGGAGGCAGTAAAAGGGTGTGGGTGGGTTGTAAGAGCTATTGGTTAGGAAATAGGCTTTTGAATTTAATGGACCTGGTTTGAATACCAGCTTCCTTATTTACTGACTGTGAGATGTGGGGTACTATTTAATATCTCAGCTTTCTCATCTGTAAAATGGGACAGATAACATCTACCATAAGTGATTGTTGGAAGGACTTAATGAGGTTGGGAGCAAAAAAAATAATATTTGCTGATAATAGCAGAGGTTAGTTTAACTACAACCATACACATCTGGTCATCATGCCAGCCTGATTTCCTATGATGGCTGGAAAGATTTTGGCTGAGTGACGTGCTAAAATGGGTGCCTGAAGGGCCCTCAGTCCTGTATTTCAAGAAATCTCTAGAAATATGGAAGGCTCCACACTCCTTCTGCCCCTCCTACACCTTTCTGGAATTGTTCAAGCATGAGTAATGACATAGAATGAGGACAGCCGGAGACTATGTAGAAACAGACAGGTTTAGCAACTTGCTTGCTTCCTGCAAATCAGGACTTGTAATGCTTTTTGTTCACTATTTTTTTAAGGTTTATTTTTATTTATTTGAGAGACGAAGTTACAGAGAGAGAGAGAGGGAGAGAGAGAGAGAGAGAGAGAGAGAGAGATCTTCCATTGGCTGGTTCACTCCCCAAATGACTGCAACAGCCAGGGCTGTGCCAAACCAAAGCCAAGAGTTAGGCAGTTTTTCCAAGTCTCCCACGTCAGGGTGCAGGGCTGCTTTCCAAGGCACAATTAGCAAGGAGGTGGATCAGAAGTAGAGCAGCTGGAATTTGAATCCAAGCAGTGTCTTAACTGCACTGAATGCTTACTGCAACAACTAGCGCTTATTTTTTTTAATAGAAAAATCCATACAAAAAAGGGAAATAATTCCCAAAAGGCAAACAACACATGATTACAAACTACCTTCCTTCTACTCCAGGCCCTTTCCTTACAAAACTTCTGGCTGATGCCAGTATTAAGTTTTTAAAATATTCTTTCAGAAGTAATTCTATCTATGTAATATTTTATGTACATATAAATTTGCATGTAAATATTCCTTCCTTTACAAAAGGAAATGGGAACATAGTCTCTGTATTGTTTCATGCCTTGCTTTTTTCCACTCAACAATAAAATTTGGAGACAGTTTTATATCCAAATATAAAGTATTTTGTCTTTGTTTTTAATGATTGCATAATAATCCATATTATTGGATTATGGCTGTAGCACAAATTATTTAGTTTCAACTTCCAATTTGGTTCTTGTGATATGCTTTTTTTAAAGATTTATTTATTTATTCGAAAGGCAGAGTTAGAGAGAGAGGAGAGACAGAGAGATCTTCCATCCACTGGTTCACTCCCCAAATGGTTGCAACAGTTGGGGCTGGGCCAGGCCAAAGCTAGGAGCCAGGAGCTTGATCAGGCTCTCCCACGTGGGTGCAGGGGCTCAAACACTTGGGCCACCCCCAGCTGTTTTCCCAGGCGCATTAGCGGGGAGCTGGATGTGAAGTGGAGCAGCTGGACTGAAACCGGTGCCTATATTGGATGCTGGCGCTACAGACTGTTGCTTAATGTGCTGTGCCACAGTGCTGGCCCAGCCCACCCCACCCCCCCAATTTATTTTACTTCTTTGAAAGGCAGCGTTACCGAGAGAGAAGAGGGGATAGATAGGTGCGTGCATGGATGGATAGATAGATAGATAGATAGATCGTCCATCTGCTGGTCCACTCCCCAAACGGCTGTAATGGCTAGAGCTGAGCCAGGCCAAATTCCATCTGTGTCTCCCATGTGGGTGGCAGGGACACAAGCACTTGGGCCATCTTGGGCTGCCTTCCCAGGCGCTTTAGCAGGGATCTGGATTGAAGTGGAGCAGCCTGGACTCCCACCGGCGCCCATATGGGACTCCGGCGCTGCAGATCAGGACTATAACTTGCTGCGCCACAGCGCGGGCCCCTACTACTACTTCTTAATACCTCAGCGCAAGTGACATCTTCGCTGCCACACTTTCCAGTTCATGCTGTTCATGCTTTGTACTTTGTGACAAAGATGTTCAACAAGAATTAGTAGGGTTCGTGACATTCACGGACTTCATTGTCATTGTATACGCAGTGTCATTGACTGTTCCTGACTTGTGTTGGGCTTTCAACACATTTGTGGATTCAGTGAGTAAATGAACAGATTCCCGCCTATAGTCGCCTAGAGAACTTCAAATCCCAGCAGACACTGCGCGGAACGTCGGCGGACGCGGTGATGCAAGGGGGCGTGGCGAGCCTGAGGGAGGGGTCGTCCTGCGGGCAGCTGGAGGCTGGGGCGGCTGGGATCCTGGGGTGAGGGAGTGAAGGAGCGAAAGGTGAGCCCGACTGAAGGAGCCGACGCGTTGCCCGGCGCCCCCAGTCTATGGAGCGGGGTAAGATGGCGGAGGCGGAGAGCCTGGAGACAGCGGCAGAGCACGAGCGGATCCTGCGGGAGATCGAGAGCACCGACACGGCCTGCATCGGGCCCACGCTCAGGTACCCCCGGTACCGGGGCCACCGACGGGTGGGCACGGGCGGAACCGGGGGGCAGGCTCCTCTGGGTCCGGTGCCGGCCGCCCGCTGGGCCAGCGCAGCCCCTCCCATTGGAGACACCCGCTACTGACCTGTAGGCTGGCGAGGCGGGGCTCCCTCCGCAGCCCCGACGTGGGGTCCCTTCCCGATCTCCCGATCGGTCGTCCCGCGACTCCGGAGGCGCCTCCTGCCTCGCGGCCGGGGCAGGCTTCGCGCTCCCTCCGAGGCTAGCCCAGCGCCGGGGTACGAGAGAGCGCCCGGCAGATGGTGGCTCCTAGCAGCTCTTCCCCCCTGGGAACATCACCCGGCTCCCTCCGACTCAGACCTCGTCCCGCCCCAGACACAAGTCTGCTCTTCAGACAAAACAGTTTCCCTGCACGATGTGTTGTTTGGAATTAAGCTGCTGCCTCAGAATCACAGCTGCGTCCGAGAAACCAGTGTCCGAAAATCCTAGGCCCTGCAAGGAAGTTTCCCTCGACCCCGCGCCGCTCTCTGGAGAGCTGATGCGCCTTCAACCCGGGTGGGAGGCCGGTCCCTCCTCCAGGTGCAGCCGGGCGGTGTTCCCCTCGCAGAGGGAAAACCTGCCCCGCCCCGCAGTTGCAATGCTCTGCACGCACACCTCCATTTTACTTGGAGATGTCACAACAAACCCCTCACTTATTTCAGCAAATTTGGGTAGCACTTGTTACGTACATCGTGACACATTGTATTAAGTGATGTATACATTAAGACTTCCTGAAACCACAAAACAATCTTATTAGGCAGGTACTGTTATTATTTTCATTTTACAAATGAGGCACCGAGAGGTGAAGTGACTTGCCCAAGGTCACAGAGAAAGTAAGGCAGGGGTCTGGGGGTTCCTGCTCAGACCGTCTGCACCAGACCCTGTCATTGCGCTATTCTGTCTCAAATAGGGATTACTCGCCTACTTCCTGTTGGTAATTGCTTACCAAGCCTAATTTTGAGCTACTTTCTCTCTCCCTTTAGTTTACTGGTGCCCTAGAATTAACTCATCCTTCCCTGTGGCACACTCTGATCTCCTTGCAGCCAGTAGACAGAATTATCTTACCCTCCTGGTAGTCTTGAGTCCCTGCTCCTCCGTCTAGAGTCCTTACTCACTGCCTGCTTTTTCATGGGCAGAGCTGCCTCCTGAGGGAGTGACTGAAGGGAGGGCAGGCTGGAGGCTTCACTCTCTCCACATGCCCGGCTTCCTTCTCCAGGGCACATTGTTAGCTCTGTTCTCCCAGGACCATCTCCAGACATAACTGCCCTCAGTAGTTTGCCTTTTGTTCCTTTTAGAGTTGCCTCTTCTCTCTGTCCCTGTTCCCATTGTGTTATGATTTGGATCTTCATGCCCTGTTCTATCCCATTTCTTAAGCTCTTAGGGTCACTGATTCTGATTTCAAGTCCACTTTTATAAAAACTGAGGGCTACTTACTAATATTCTACAAAGTGCATTATTAATGGTTATTAATATTTGGTTTTCATAAAATGGTACTAGAGCTACTGAGGATGCTATTTCAATATTACATATATGTATATGTAAAATATGTATTTATTTGACAGTTAGAAAGAAATAGACATAAAGAGGTCTTTCATCCCCTGGGGTTCACTCCCCAAATGGCTGCAGCAGAGGCTTGGAACTCCTTCTGGGACTTCCACTTGGGTGGCAGGGGCCCAAGCACTTGGGCCATCTGCCACCACTGCACCAGACGCATTAACAAGGAGCTGGTTTGGAAGCAGAGCGGCCACTGCACCACAGTGCTGGCTCTTCTATGTTATATTAAAAAATTTTGGGGTGGGCATTTGGTGCAGTGGTTAAGACATACTTGGGAAGTACTTGGGATACCTGCACCCTAAGTCATGGTACCTAAGTTTGAGTCCTGACTCTGCTCCTGATTCTAGCTTCCTGTTGCACATCTTGGGAGGCAGCAGCAGGTGATGGCTCAAGTTTTGGGTCCCTGCCATCCACATAGGAGACCTGATTGAGTTCCAGGCTCCTGGCTTCAGGCCGTTTGGCCACTTGGGGTGTGAACCAGTGGATGGGAGAGCTCTGTCTGTCTCTCTCTGCATTTCAAACCAAATAAAATAAATAAATCTTAAAAGAAAAAATGAATTTGGCTGCTAGCTGCAGTTGGCATCCTGGCACAGTTCCCACTGGAGCTGTTGAGGTTACTAGAGGTTTTAGGAAGGGTTCTTTATCAGAGCACCATCAATGTTGTTTTGAGTTGCTTGTGGTTTTCAATTGCTGTTCTTGATTTGTGTGATAAATGATTTAGTGTTATCAATTTAATTTGTTGCGACTTATTATATTAACTCTCAACTGAAAAGTAAATACTTCTGAATTTTGGCCTTTAGTTCTCCAGTTTCTTTTGCTTTCAGAATATATGCATTATGGGTCAAATATAATTTACCCGTTTCCTCTAAAATTTGCTTCTTTGTTAACCCTGAGTTCCTTTTCACTGGAAAATGGGGTTTTGAGGAGTTAGATGGATTAAGGGATGTTTTGCCCTAAGGGAATGTTGAATAAAAAAGTTTGAGAACCATTGCATTATTCTACAGTTTAGTTGCTTTTCTTGACTTTTTTTTTTTTTTTTTTGACAGGCAAAGTTAGACAGTGAGAGAGAGAGAGAGACAGAGAGAAAGGTCTTCCTTCTGTTGGTTCACCCCCCAAATGGCCACTACAGCCAGCGCCCTGGACCGATCCAAAGCCAGGAGCCAGGTGCTTCCTCCTGGTCTCCCATGCAGGTGCAGGGCCCAAGCACTTGGGCCATCCTCCACTGCCTTCCCAGGCCACAGCAGAGAGCTGGACTGGAAGAGACCGGAACAGAATCCGGCACCCCAACCGGGACTAGAACCAGGGGTGCTGGCGCCACAGAGGGAGTATTAGCCTAGTGAGCCATGGCTCCGGCCTTGACTCTCTATCTTATTGTTAGGGTCTTTTCATTTTTGCTCTTGTCTTTTCTTTGGCAGTTAACCCTAAATCCTGCTCTGAGACCCATGGCTCGAGCACTTGAACATCCTCTAATCCAAGTAGCACCTGCTGTCTTGTCTGAAGTCCAGCTTGTCCCTGCTTACATTCATAGGCGGTGATCTCACCTTGTTCATTATCCCATTCAGAGGCGCAGCATGCACAGACTTGACGTTTCAGATCCCAGGCCTTACCCTGAATGCACCTCCATCATCATTATCTTCTGTTTTTCCATCACAATCATTAAACAGATTTGATTTAGGCAGTAGGCCCTCTGCTTTAACTACCCTCAACTGCAAATCTCCAATTCTTCTATCGTTCTTCATACTATGTCTTTCCAATTACTTCCATCTTTTGAAGTAGCATTCTTACAGCACCAGATCTCAGCTGTTCCTGACATAGGTTTCCTAACTGAGGAAGAATTAAAGAACAGAAAATAAGAGTAAATTGATAGCAGATATAAGATTAGTATACCTGTCCCCGAAATTCCTGTTCTTTAAAAAAAAATTGACTCAGCTGTGTGGCCTAACCTGCGTCTTCCCATGGCTATGATTTATGTGTCATTACTTGCTTCCTTTCCCAGCTATGGTACCAAATTATTCTTCTAGTCTTGTTCCTTTTTATTTGAGGAGTCACAGGGGTTGACTTTTTCTTTTTTTTTAAAGATTTATTTATTTATTTGAAAGTCAGAGTTTCACAGAGAGAGGAGAGGCAGAGGGCAGAGAGAGAAAAAGAGGTCTTCTATCCAACCCCCAACTGGATTCACTCCCCAGTTGGCTGCAATGGCCGGAGCTGCGCCGATCCGAAGCCAGGAACCAGGAGCTTCTTCTGGGTCTCCCATGTGGGTGCAGGAGCCCAAGGACTTGGGCCATCTTCCACTGCTTTCCCAGGCCATAACAGAGAGCTGGATTGGAAGTGGAGCAGCCGGGTCTCAAACTGGCACCCATATGGAATGCTGGCGCTTCAGGCCAGGGCATTAACCCACAGCGCCAGCCCCCCAGAGGGTTGACTTTTTCATGATAATGATTCTTATTTTAGCCTTGAACTGTACATGCACTATTGGTAGATTCACATGTCTAATAAGGGATGACTTTTTATTGTAATTCTGAAAGGCCAAGCCCATCAAAATATAGAAACTGTTACTTAGCATGTTCTTTTGAGAAAACAGCCATCTTTTTTTTTTTTTTTTTTTTTTTTTATCTTCATCTTTTAAAAGTTGTTTTGTTAGCTGCAAGTCCTAATTTTGGAAAGAAGCCCCAAAGATATTAGGACCTATATTGTTTTAAAAATAGTATTGATTTCTGCTTTGTAATAGAAACACTAAACTATTGATTGCAAATCACACATAAACAATAGCTCCATGTTCTCATTTTTCTTTTTTATTTTATTTTATTTTTTATTTTTGACAGGCAGAGTGGACAGTGAGAGAGATAGAGAGAAAGGTCTTCCTTTTTCATTGGTTCACCCCGCAGTGGCCGCATAATCCATTGTAGAGCTATAAAAGAAACCATATCTCCATTAGTGGTAATTCTTCATTTTATTCTGCCTCTCACCCCAGACATGGGTTTACCTATTCTGGACATCTGAATATTTTGTATAAATGGAATGATACAAGATGTGCCTTTTTTATGATTTAGCATAATGATTTCAGGGTTCATCCATGTGGTAGCATGTATCAGTATTTACTTTCCATTTATTGATGAATAATATTTCATTGTGTGGATATGCATGTGTCACATTTTATTTTTTCATTAGTTGATGGACATTTGAGTTGTTTCATTGTGGAGCTGTTATGAACAATGCTGCTGTGACCATTTGAGTATTAGTTTTTATATGAATATATGTTTTCATTTTCTTTGGATATATATGTAACTAGGAGTAGGATTTCTAGGTCAGATGATAACTCTATGTTTAATATTTTGAGGAGCTTCCCGGTTGTTTTTCAAGGCATCTGTACCGCTTTACCACTTTATATTCCCGCAGCAATGTATGAGGGTTCCTATTTCTGCACATCTTTGTCAACACTTATTTGTTTTTTTATTTTAGCCATTCTAGTGAGTGTGAAGTTGTATTTCCTCTTTTCTTTTAAAAATATTTATTTATTTATTTGAAGGGACACAGAGAGAGACAGACTGACAGACAGACAGATAGACAGAGAGATCCTCCATCTGCTGATCGATTGCCCAATGACCGCAATTACTGGTGCTGGGCCATGCTGAAACAAGGAGCCCAGAGCTCCAAACAGGTCTCCAACATGGGTGGCAGGGGCCAAGTATTTGGGCCATCTTTCGCTACTTTCCCAGGTGCATTAGCAAGGAGTTACACTGGAAGCTGAGCATCTAGGATGAACAAGTGCTCAGATATGGCATACCAGTGTTGAAGGCACTAGCTTAGCTTACTGTGCTGCAATGCTAGCTCTATAGTTTGATTTGTATTTTCCTAATAGTTATTCTTTCCGTGTCATTATTGGTCATTGTTTTTCTTCTTTAGAGAAATGAATACTCAGGTATTTTGCCTGATTTTTTTTTTGTTTTGTTTTAAATTGGGTTACTTATTTTTGGATTGGAGGAATTCTTTATATGATATGAATATGTGATTTGCAAAAATTTCATACCATTCTGTGAGTATCTTTTTACTTTCTTGATATCTTTTGCTTTTTTTTTTTTTTAAGATTTATTTATTTATTCCAAAGGCGGGGTTACAGAGAAATAGAGGCAGAGAGAGAGAGAGAGGTCTTTCATCTGCTGGTTCACTCCCCAAATGACTATAACTGCCAGAGTGGTGGCAATCTGAAGCCAGGAACCAGGAGCTTCCTCCAGGTCTCCCATGTGGGTGCAGGGGCCCAAGGACTTGGGCCATCTTCCACTGCTTTCTCAGGCCATAGTAGAGAGCTGGATCGGAAGTGGAACAGCCGGGACTTGAACCGGCGGCCATATGGGATGTCGGCAAACAGGCAGTGGCTTTAACCCTATGCCCCACTGCCAGCTCCTGTTTTGCTTTCTTAATTTTTGTTGCACAGCATTTTTAATTTTGATGAAGTCCTGTTTATCTGTTCTCTTTTTCGCTTGTGCTTGTGGAATGTTGAATATAGGAAGCTTTTGCTTGACTTAAGATCATGAAGATTTGCTCCTATATTTTCTCTAAACTTTCTGTAACTTTATTTCTTACTTTTAGGTTTGTCATCCAGTTTGAGTTAATTTTTATTGTGTGATATAAGGAAGGCTGTCCAGTTTCATTTCTGGGCATGTAGCTATCCATTTGTTCCAGCTCTGCTATGCGCCACTTTTTTTTTTTTTTAACTCAGATTCCTGGTTGATTAGTTTTAATTTTAGCATGAAACTTGTATTTCTTTTTTGTGAAATTTACCATTCAAAACCCTTTCATTGAGTTTATTTTTTTATTTTTTGACAGGCAGAGTGGACAGTAGAGGGAGACAGAGAGAAAGGTCTTCCTTTTTGCCATTGGTTCACCCTCCAATGGCCGCTGCGGCCGGCGCACCGCGCTGTTCCGATGGCAGGAGCCAGGTGCTTCTCCTGGTCTCCCATGGGGTGCAGGGCCCAAGGACTTGGGCCATCCTCCACTGCACTCCCTGGCCACAGCAGAGAGCTGGCCTGGAAGAGGGGCAACCAGGACAGGATCGGTGCCCCGACCGGGACTAGAACCCGGTGTGCCGGCACCGCAAGGCGGAGGATTAGCCTACTGAGCCGCGGCGCCGGCCACATTGAGTTTATTTGACTTAGCAGTTTCAGTCTTGCCCCTTTCATTTAGTGTTCTCAGCCAGGGAAAAGTTTGCGCTATGATTTTCAGCTAAAGGGTTTTTTCCTTTTTTTTTTTTTTTTTTAAGATTTTATTTATTTATTTATTTGAGAGGTAGAGTTACAGACAGTGAGAGGGAGAGACAGAGAGAAAGGTCTTCCATCCACTGGTTCACTCCCCAGATGACTGTAACGGCTGGACCTGTGCTGATCCGAAGCCAGGAGCCAGGTGCTTCTTCCCCGTCTTCCAGGCAGGTGCAGGGGCCCAAGTACTTGGGGCATTCTCCACTGCCTTCCTAGGACATAGAAGAGAGCTGGATTAGAAGTGGAGCAGCCGGTACTTGAACTGATGCCCATATGGGATGCTGGCACTGCAGGTGGTGGCCCTACCCACTACACCACAGCCCTGGCTCCAGAGATGTTTATTTTTAAAGGTTACATATAATTTTATAATTCTCTTTCTTTTCATCAGTAAAAATGTTATCTAAAATAATTTGCCTCTAAAGTCTGTCATTCTTCACTATTATGTGCAGTGTTGTCAAAAAGTTGAGGTTTAAGTAGTGGTTCAGATATGACATTGTACATTTGTATGTTGTGTAAATCTAGCATTTAGCAAAATGTTGAAATTGTACATTTTGGAAAAAGGGGGTGGGTAGTGTTAAATAAGTTTTATTTCTATAAAGAATAGAATTTTTTTGTGATTTGATAGATAAATTGTTTTCTGAAAAATATCCTCATTGAGTTGTCAAGTAGGCATACTGGATAAATGAAAGGACCTGAAAAAGCTGTCTTGTCACTGATAAGACAATGCTGATATGGATTAATCAGCAGTGGGCTTTGTGTCCGATTTAATTTGAGTCATATAAAATTGTTTCACTGAAGCTTTTCTGGTGGAAAGTTATGCAGATGTGTTATCTGACTGATTAAGTACAAATCACAGGAAAATTAATAGCTACAGAGAGAAATGTGAGGATAGCATGTGGTAGTTATTTTTTGTGTTGAATTCAAGAGATTATTAGTTATCATCAGATCAACTATAAATGCTGATGAAACTGATGTCTTGGAAATATTACCTACTGTAACTTTTTTTTTAAGACTCAGTTTTTATTTATTTATTTATTTGAAAGTCAAAGTTACACAGAGAGAGGAGAGGCAGAGAGAGAGAGAGAAAGTCTTCCATCTGCTGGTTCTCCTCAGATGGCCGCAATGGCTGGAGTTGTGCTGATCCAAAGCCTGGAGCTAGGAGCTTCTTCCAAGTCTCCCATGTGGGTGCAGGGGCCCAAGGACTTGGGCCATCTTCTACTGCTTTCCCAGGCCATAGCAGAGAGCTGGATTGGAAGTGGAGTGGCCGGGTCTCGAATTGGTGCCATATGGGATGCTGGCACTTCTGGTCAGGGCGTTAACCTACCTTAACTTTGAAAATAAAAAATGATACAGGTAAATTATTTGGGTTTGAAATATATTGTTTAAAAAATCCAAACAGGGCCGGCACCGTGGCTCAACAGGCTAATCCTCTGCCTTGCGGCGGCGGCACACTGGGTTCTAGTCCTGGTTGGGGCGCTGGATTCTATCCCGGTTGCCCCTCTTCCAGGCCAGCTCTCTGCTATGGCCCGGGAAGGCAGTGGAGGATGGCCCAAGTCTTTGGGCCCTGCACCCGCATGGGAGACCAGGAGAAGCACTTGGCTCCTGGCTTTGGATCAGCTCAATGTGCCAGCCGCAGCGGCCATTGGAGGGTGAACCAATGGCAAAAAGGAAGACCTTTCTCTCTGTCTCTCTCTCACTATCCACTCTGCCTGTTAAAAAACAAACAACAAACAAACAAACAACAAAAAAAAAATCCAAACAGAAGGATTTATTCCATTCCTTCTATTTTCCCTACTTTATTACTTTGTTTATTCTCACATTGCTTTTAAAGAATTATTTCTGAGAGAGAGAGAGCAAGCGAGCGAGTTCCCACCTGCTAGTTCACTTCCTAGGTGTGTGCAGTGGCTGGAGCTGGGTCAGGACTGTACCAGCAGCCATGAATGCAAATCCGGTCTCTCACATGCGTGGCAGGAATCCAATTACTTGATCCGTAAATGCTGTCTTTCAGGGTCTGCATTGGCAGAAAGCTAGAATCAGGAAGCAGAGCTGGGAATTGAACTTAAATATTCCAGTGTGGGGCACAGGCACTTTTGTTTAAAGATTTATTTATTCATTTACAAGATAGAGTTAAAGAGAGAGAGAAAAAGACAGAGGGAGAGACACACAGAGATCTTCCATCAGCTGATTCACTTCCTGAAATGGCCACATTGGCCAGGCCTGGGCCAGACTCAAGTCAGGAACCTAGAACTCCATACTTCTCTCTCTCTTGCGTGGCAGGAGCACAAGCACTTGAATCATCTGCCTCTGTTTTCCCAGGCCCATTAACAGGGAACTGGATTAGAAGTGGAGTGGAACTCCAACAGGCACCCATATGGGATACTGGCATCATAGGCAGTGGGTTAACCTGCTGTGCCACAATGCCATCCCCTTAAACCTCTAGTCTAAATGCTTGCTCCCTGACTTTTTAATTTTTATTTATTTATTTTTAAAGATTTATTTATTTGAGAGGTAGAGTTATAGACAGAGAGAGGGAGAGACAGAGGAAGAGGTCTTCCATCTGTTGGTTCATTCCCCAAATGGCTGCAATGGCTGCAATGGCTGGAGCTGAACCAATCCAAAGCCAGGAACCAGGAGCTTCTTCTTGGTCTCTCACGTGGGTGTGGGGGGCCCAAGCACTTGGGCCATCTTCCATTGCTTTCCCAGGCCGTTAACAGGGAGCTGAATCACAAGTGGAGCAGCCAGGAGTTGATCAGATGCCCATATGGGATACTGGCGCTGCAGGTGGAGGCTTTACCTACTATGCCACAATACTGGCACCTGACTTTTTAAAATTTATTTTTATTTTTATTTTTTTTGACAGGCAGAGTTAGACAATGAGAGAGAGACAGTTATAGACAGTGAGAGAGAGAGAGAAAGGTCTTCCTTCTGTTGGTTCACTCCCCAATGGCCGCCACAGCCGGCGCTGTGCTGATCCGAAGCCAGGAGCCGGGTGTTTCCTCCTGATCCCCCATGTGGGTGCAGGGATGGCCCCACTTGGGCCATCCTCCACTGCCCTCCTGGGCCACAGCAGAGAGCTGGACTGGTAGAGGAGCAACCAGGACTAGTAGCCGGCACCCATATGGGATGCCAGCGCCGCAGGTGGAGGATTAGCCAAATGAGCCACGGCACCAGCCTGACTTTTTTTATTTTGACAAAAATAAAAAGCCTAAGCCTTGGGTCTTTTGAGTAGGCAAATTATAAAGATATATCCAACATCAGATTGAAATTAAAGCACATTTTGATAAGCAGAAAGGCAGAGAGAAAGAGCGAGCAAGTACCTATCTGCTGGTTCACTCTGCAAATACCCATAATGTCCAGGGCTAGGCTTGAACCAAAGCCGGGAGCTGGAAAGTCAATATGGGTCTCCCAAATGGGTGGTAGGAAACTAATCACTTGAGCAATTATTCCAGCCTTCCATGGTCTGCATTGGCAGGAAGCTGGAGTTAAGAGCCAGAGTTGGTAATTGAATCCAGGTACTCCATATGGGATGTGGGCACCTTAACCGCTAGACTCAATGCCTTCTCCTTCCATTGTTTTCTTTTCTTTCCTCTTCTCTCTTTCTTTATTTCTTAAGATTTATTGTTTTGAAAGGGAACAGAGAGGAGAGAAAGAGAGAGAGGAAAGTCTTCCATTTGCTTGTTTAGTCTGCAAGTGGCTACAACTGCTAGAGCTGGGCCAGGTTGAAGCCAGGAACTAGAAACTCTATCCTGGTCTCCCATATGGGTGGCAGAGTCCAAGTACTTTGACTATCTTTTGCTGTATTCCCAGATGCATTGGCAGGAAGTGGGATTGGAAATGGGGTAGCCAAGACTAGAACCAGGAATCCCGTGTGGGATGCTGGCATTGCAAATGGTAGCTTCACCTGTTGTGCCACAACTCTGGCCCCTCCATTGTTTTTATAAGAAAATAGAAGCATATGTGATTTTATATTCTCCCTCTTATTATAAAATAAATAGTGTGCTGTATCAATAGTTCTGCAACTTACTTTGTATTAATATATTCTGAATATTTGTCCATGCCTTTATGTAGAGATTCTTCCTTATTGATTTACTTATATTTATACCTACATAGTATTTCATTATGTGAATATACCATGGTTTATTCAACCAATTTCCTATTTCAGATATTTAGATTATTTCCAGGCTTTTGTTAGACAAAATAATTCAGCAATAAATAGCTTTGAATATTTGTTCTTACTGTGTATTTCACCATGTGTTTTGTTTGTTAGATTTCCGGAAGTGAGATTACTGAGTGACATGAGTAGTGTATCTATAATTTAATAGGTATTACCTCCTCTGGAAGGTTGTACCATTTTGTTCTCCCTCCAGCAGTCTATGAGATTGCTCATTTGTTCATTGCTTTTTCAACAAATTCTAGATAGCTTCTTTTTTTTTTTTTTTAAGATTTATTTATTTTTTTGAAAGTCAGAGTTACAGTGAGGTAGAGGCAGAGGCAGAGGCACAGAGAGAGAGAGAGAGAGAGAGAGAGAGAGATATCTTCCACCCTCTGGTTTAGTTTACTTCCAAATGGTTGCCACGTCTGGAGCTGCACTGATCTGAAGCCAGGAGCCAGGAGCTTCTTCTGAGTCTCCCATGTGGGTGCAGGGGCCCAAACACTTGGGCCATCTTTTACTGCTTTCCCAGGCCATAACAGAAAGCTGGATTGGAAGTGGATCAGCTGGGACTTGAACCGGTGCTCATATGGGATGCCAGCGCTGCAGGCAGTGGCTTTATGCACTGCGTCACAGCGCTGGCCACTCTACATAGCTTCTTCAATAACTCCAGGACTGTTGGATTTTTGTCAAGATGATAAGTGATAAATAGTATTTTGTTGTAGTTTTAAAAAGATTTGTTTTTTAAACCCGAGGGGCAAAGAACAGAGAGAGAGAGAGAGAGAGAGATATGGAGAGAGAAATAAATCTTCCATCTGTTGGTTGAGAGAGAGAGAGAGAGATATGGAGAGAGAAATAAATCTTCCATCTGTTGGTTTACTCCCTAAATGCCAGCAACAGCTAGGACTGGGCCAGATGGAAGTCAGGAGCTGGAATCGCAACCTGAATCTCCCATGAGTGGCAGGGACCCAGCTGCTTGCATCACCACGGCTGCCTCCCACAGTGCACATAAGTAGGGATCTGGAATCAGGAGTAGAGCCAGGACTTGAACTGAATCGCTCTAATATAGGATGCAGGCATCCCAAGTGGCATCTTAACCTCTAAACCAAATACCTGCTGCCTCTGTAGTTTTGATTTATATGTTTCTTGTTAGGATGAGATGGAACATCTCTTCATATATTTAAGGGATTTTTGTGTGTACATGCATATATGTTTGTGTAAGAGTGTGTGTATGTGTGTGTGCACTGTCCATGTCCTTTGATTATTTTTCTTTAAGGTGGATGTATTTGAGAACTTGAGTTAAGAACTTTTGATGGTTTGCTTAAAATGCATCATGAGAAAACAAACTGAAATTAGCTGTGATTGCCAAAGAAGAAGCCATTGTTTTTTAAAGAATGAAAGCTTCAAACCTCACTCTTCATTATTTTAGTCATGAAGGGACATGAATAAACAAGAGGCCTTTTAAAAGAATTAAAAATGAATCTTCTATCAGGGTACTGTGATAATTTATTACCAAGAGATTTGATTGGTGAATATAGCAGTTATTGAGTAATACTGTGCTTCACATACAAATAAAATTTTTAGCAAATCATGGGATGTCAACATTTTATTAAATGCTTTACTTTAAAATGTCATGTGATGTATCCATATATTTATGTCACTTCCAGCATCAACTAAATTAGTATATGTGTCAATTGCCAAAATTATTGATAAGGACCATTATTTCATATAGTTTGAGAAGCAGTTTAGAATTTTGGGTGATATTTATCACATAACTTTAGTTTGGAATATGACATGTATGAATATTAGGTAGATCATTGAGGAAAATAAAAATATTTTGATTTTTTATATCATTAAAGTTGATACTGGAAAGTATTTACTAGTGATGTAATGATGGAATTAATCCTATACCATAACCACACCTCTATCTAGAAACAACTTGAAGAAATAAAAATAGTGAGTTACGTTGTCTGTGTAATGTGTCAGAGTTGAGATGTTGAACAGTGATAACATTTTAAGTTTTTTTTTTTTTTGAATGGAAAAAGTGAGGGAGAGGAGTTAGTAAAAACTGAGTTAAATGCAGAGCTGAATTTCACTACTTGAGAGCTGAGGTGATTGATAGGTATTTGTTAGAGTGCTCTATCATGGCTGTGAGAAATAAGAGAAAAACCATGTTTTGTGATTGAAGTAATTATAAAGCAATGATGACATTACTCCTAGACAAACCAATACTTCATAGACTTTGTTTTAATGTCCCTTTCTTTTTTAAGAAAATTAACTTTAAAAAAGTTTATTTGAAAGAGAGACAGAGACAGTCAGAGATATCTTTCATCCTTTTGTTCATTCCTCAAATGCCAACAATAGCCAGGGATGGGTCATGTTGAAGCCATGAGCATGAACTCAGTCAGGGTCTCCAGCATGAGTGGCAGGGATCCAGATACATTGGCCATCACGTGCTCCTCCCAAGATGTGTGTTACTACAAAACCTGAAGCAGAAGCAGAGTTGCTACTGAAACCCAGGCACTCTGATACGGTATGTGGGCGTCCCAAGCGGCATCTTAACTGCTGTACCAACTGCCTGCCCTCCAGTATTTCAACCAAAGAGAGTTCAGCTGAGAAACAGACAACAGTGGAGCATTTTACTGTTTTAAAAATGTATTTTGTTGACTTTAAGCAGCCCTTGTCTTGATTGTTGAGGAACAGTTTTTTTTTTTCCATGCTATTTGTTGAACTCTTTACTTAGTATAGAGTTAATCTTACTTGTATAAAGTTAATTGAGGGGTGGCTCTGCGGCTCACTTGACTAATCCTCCACCTGCGGCTTCGGCATCCCGTATGGGTGCCGGGTTCTAGTCCCGGTTGCTCCTCTTCCAACCCAGCTCTTTGCTGTGGCCCGGGAGGGCAGTGGAGGATGGCCCAAGTGCTTGGGCACCTTCCTGTGCATCGGAGACCAGGAAGAAGCACCCGGCTCCTGGCTTTGGATCAGCGTAGCTCCAGCCGTAGTGGCCATTTGTGGGGTGAACCAATGGAAGGAAGACCTTTCTCTTTGGCTCTTTCTCACTATCTAACTCTACCTGTCAAATAAAAAAAAAGTTAATTGAAAATAGAATAGGAGAGGGAGGAGGAAGAGAGGAGGGAGTGTGGGTGCGGTGGCAATAATCACTATGTTTCTAAAGTTGTATTTATGAAATGCATGAAGTTTGTATACCTTAAATATAAGTTTTCTGAGAAAAATGTATTTTGTGATATCGTGTCATAAATTATTTACATTTCTAGATGTCTGTAGAATGGTAAAAATTGTTTACACATGATTTAGAATTAATATTTTATACCATATGTTGACTATTTTTAGGGGCCAATTGACATTTTTTTTTTTTTTTCACAATTAGCTTTGTCCTTAAGTTATTCTCAATCACCTTCCTCTCTTATTCTGGTTAATTGACAATGGTTATTTTTCCTCTCTGATTTTTTCTTTGCTTCATTCTAAAAAGGAATTAGATAGTTTCTAAAATCTACATGATTTAAAAATATACCTAATAGATATATCAGTGGTGGCAAGGAAATTAGGGCAAAGGGAATGTAAGGGTAGGAAGGAGAATATGAAACGAAGAGTGAGAGCAGATGGGGGAATCATGTCTGAGGGTCTGTGTCGTTGGCCAGGGTTTCCAGCAGATAGTGCAAAATGAGACTTGTTTGGTTATTTGTGTTTGGTGATACAAAATTAAAAAGTAGTTACTTAGGAGAATCAGGATTATTCTTGGTTTGTTTTTTCCTATTTTTTTTTTTTTTTTGACAGGCAGAGTGGACAGTGAGAGAGACAGAGAGAAAGGTCTTCCTTTGCCGTTGGTTCACCCTCCAATGGCCGCTGCGGCCGGTGTATCTCGCTGACCCGAAGGCAGGAGCCAGGTGCTTCTCCTGGTCTCCCATGCGGGTGCAGGGCCCAAGCACTTGGGCCATCCTCCACTGCACTCCTGGGCCATAACAGAGAGCTGGCCTGGAAGAGGGGCAACCGGGATAGAATCTGGTGCCCCAACTGGGACTAGAACCCGGTGTGCCGGCGCCGCAAGGCGGAGAATTAGCCTGTTAAGCCACGGCGCCGGCCGTTCTATGTGTTCTAACAAAGAAGGCCCCTTATAATATCACTCTGTTTCCACATAGTCAATGCGGTAATATGAGAAAGGCTGTTTCCTATATTGTCTTTCAGTGAGAGCTTATGGCATCCCCTACATACAATTTAGTAAAACTGTTTTGCAGGGAGCCAAAATAAAGTGGTCCAGGAATGATTTTCTCTGCTGGTCTTGGCTTATTCAAGGCAAGGATTTTCTAATACAGAGTAGAAGCTGGAAGTGAGTTAACTGCCCTCCAGAGTGGATAGTGAGAGAGAGAGAGAGACAGAGAGAAAGGTCTTCCTTTTTGCCGTTGGTTCACCCTCCAATGGCCACTGCAGCCAGCGCATTGCACTGCCCCCTGGAATCCTTGACCACTGTGAGACTCTTAGAAAATGGATAGACCATTTCCTAGTAAAATGCTCATGTGTCTAGTCTCCACAATTTCTCATCTGGAAAACCGTATACACTGCATGTATGTTGGTGAATTCTTCATAAGTACAACTTTCAGTAGTTAAGCTTTTTGTTAAGTATTGAGTGTGAGTTCAAAGTTATATTTTTCTACTCTTTTTTTTTTCTGAATGTATCCTTGCTTGTACTCTTGGTTAAAGTACAGGAACAACACATACTTTAAAAGTAAACAGTCTATATATTTTTTTATGGAAGTTGAAGAACTTGAAAAAGCTACCTTGTACTTCAAAAGAAGTGAAATGAGGCAGAGTACACAAGGATAGGGCCAAGATTCTTCCCTCAATGTAGTTTGGGGTTTTAGCACAGAAATAAATGTCATTAATATTATAATAATTCTATCTGGCTGTTTGTCTTAAGTTTGATGTTTTAAAAAACCAACCTACCTTGCCTTGTGAAACATTGCCAAAAAATAAAGTAGCCATAGACATTTTGCTTGTGGCTATATTTTGGAAAATATACTGGCTGGAAATTGCATGCTTCTTAAGTAGGTTATTTACCTTGAATGTTTGGAACCTACCATATTTTAGACATAATAAAAAAATTGGGTATGTTAATTCTCAAGAGCACAATGATTGATAAAATAAACTTAAGCGTATGATACATATTTGTTTTGTGTAACTGTAATTTAGAGCTTTATTATAGACATTATAGAGTGTAATATCTAAGCAAGCAAGAATTATTATGATGGAACCAACAAAATTACCTTAATGTGATTTGTGATTATTCATAAGGCCTATTGAAACATCTGCCTGCCATTCACAGGCTTGGAGATCATCTCATTAATATGCACCTTGCCCTGTGGTGCAATTATCTTTAGTTACTTCTGTGGTTTGATAAATGGATTGGTCATTAGATCAAAGCAAAAATGACAATAACAAACTTTGAGACCATTCCTGTCATTTGAGTGTGTAGATACTTCTAGGGACTAGAACTCTAAATAAATGTTCTATTATATGTTAGATAATTGATAAAGGCCATTTGTTGAAAGTGATGATTTAAATTCAAATATAGTCTTTCTTACTTTACATAGTTTTTGATTAAAAGCTTCAGAGGAACACAAGCTTTCAATTTTTAGCTTGCTTTGTTATAGGCATGAAACATGAAATGTTCTTTGACTTAAGCATATTTATTGACACTACAATATTCTAAGTGGATCCACTGATGTTTTGTTGCATATCCCAGCCAAATATCTTTCTTCCTATTGTTGTATCTTTATTTTTGAAGCTTATTTCTATGTTTTTCTCCTTTGCAATTTATGCCTGTGTTTCTTTCCTCTTATTTTTGCTTTCCTTTGTATCTCCCTTCCACTTCCTGTAATTTAGAAGACGACGTACATTGTTCAGTAAAACAACTAAGCAAGCAAGAATCATCACAATGCACCCAATTGCTACCTCTCAGAGTGGAGAGGGGGAGTTCTGGTGCTAATAAGCAGTAAAATTCTAATGGCATTGATAGGAAATGTGATCTTATCAGCAGTGTAAATCAAGAAAAATAGCAGTCATCGGGCTTGACTGAATTTATGCTGTGAAACATTTTTGGTATAGAATTTGATTTAAGGACAGATGTGTTTATGCTTGCTTTGCGTTTTGTTTTTTTTTTTTTTTTTACTTCCCATTCTTCCCCCACCCCCAGGTTCTGAATGGGTAGAGGTTTAGATTACTGCTTTGAGGCCTTTCCTCTTTTCCCACTGATGTAATTAATGTGGTAATTTTCTTTCTTATGCTGCTTTAATTGTATCTCATAAATTATGACATGATGTATTTTTATTTTCGTTCACTTCAGTGTATTTTTTTGATTTCCTTTTAGACTTCCTATTAGACTCATGTATTTTTTAGAAGTGTATTGTTAAATTTCCAAATGCTCAAAAATTTTCTGTTACTGATTTCTAGTTTGATTTCATTGTGGTTGTAGAATATATTGCATATAATTTCAATTCTTTCAGTTTTTTTTTTTTTTTTTTTTTTTGACAGGCAGAGTGGATAGTGAGAGAGAGAGAGACAGAGAGGAAGGTCTTCCTTTTTGCCATTGGTTCACCCTCCAATGGCCACTGCAGCCAGCGCATCGCACTGATCCAAAGCCAGGAGCCAGGTGCTTCTCCTGGTCTCCCATGCGGGTGCAGGGCCCAAGGACTTGGGCCATCCTCCACTGCCTTCCCGGGCCATAGCAGAGAGTTGGCCTGGAAGAGGGGCAACCGGGATAGAATCCGGCGCCCTGACCGGGTCTAGAACCCGGTGTGCCGGCGCCGCAAGGCGGAGGATTAGCCTGTTAAACCACAGCGCCGGCCTCAATTCTTTCAGATTTAAGGTTTGTGTTATGATCTAGAATATAGTCTTTATTAGTGTATATTCTGTGAGTACATTAAAAGAATGTGTTTTCTGCTATTGGCTGGAGAATTTTATAAATGTTGATTGGATCCTATTAATTGATGGTGTTATTTTTTTCCCCTCTATATTCCTACTGATCTTTCTGTCTGAGGTATTAAAATCTTTGAATGCAGTGGTGGAATTATCTGTTTCTTCTTTCAGATCTATCAGTTTTTGTTTCACATGGTTAGTAGTTCTGTTGTTTGGTACACGTATATTTAAAATTGCTGTTTCTTCTTGGTAGATTGCCATTTCATTCCAAAATGACATTCTCTTTGCATTGAAGTCTACTTTATTTGATGATAAGATAGAAATTCTTACTTTTCTTTGATTAATATTTGCCTGAAATATCATTATCCTTTTATTTTAAAGCTGCTCATATTTGAACTGAATTTCTTGTCAACAGCGTTTAGTTGTGTTATGTTTTTAAATCTTCTCTGTCAGTCTTTCAATTAGTGTATTTAGACCACTTATATTTTCTATAAATCTTGATATCTTAAGGCTTAAGCCTGATGTCTTATTTTGGTTTCTGTTCATTCTTTCCTCTTTTTGGTTTGTTTTCTTTTTTTATGCTTTCCTTTGTGTGATTTGAACTTCTTTTAGAATTCCATTTTAATTTATTTATAGTGTTTTTGAGCATACCATTTTGTATAGTTTTTAAAAGCAATTTTTCTAGATGT
The DNA here is from genome assembly GCF_033115175.1 of Lepus europaeus. Taxonomy (NCBI): domain Eukaryota; kingdom Metazoa; phylum Chordata; class Mammalia; order Lagomorpha; family Leporidae; genus Lepus; species Lepus europaeus. The sequence goes on along the minus strand of NC_084839.1, from coordinate 68,374,385 downwards.
TATATCATTTCTAGTAACTAATCTCAGTCTAGTAGTGTCATTTTTTTTTACTAGTTGAAGTAAAACCTTAACTCCCTTTATGCCTCTATAGTATCTCCTATTTATAATTGTCTTAAATATTTCCTATAGAAACATTTAGAATCACATTAGACAATACTTTTTGCTTTAAGCGTCCAACTTGGTTTGGAAAACTCAGGAGAAGGAAAGTCTATTGTTTTTAATCCATATTTTTGTTATCTTCCTGATGTTTCAAGATCCCCCCCCCCCACTTTTTTTTTTTTTTTAAAATCACTTCCTTTTTGTTTGGAGAACTTCCCATAGCCATTCTTTTTAAGTAGATTTGCTGGTTACAGAATAGCTTAGTTTTCTTTCACATGAGAATGTCTTCATTTCCTCTTCATTCCTGAAGGCTATTTCTGCTGAGGAGGATTCTGGCTTACCAGTGCTTTTCTTTGAGCAATTGAAAAATACTCTGCCACTTCCTTCTGGCCTTCCTGGTTTCTGACGGGGAATTTTCTGTCACTCAGGTTATTTTTTCACTGATTGGAAATGTATCAGTTTTTCCTGGCTGCTTTTGAATTTTTCTATTACTAGTTTTCATGAGTTTAATTATGACGTATCTTGGCATGGATTTCTTTGAGTTTGTCCTGGTTGGGGTTTGCTCAGCTTCTTGAGTCTGTAGGTATACATTCTATTTGGGATGATATTAGCAATTATTTCTTTGAGTACTTTCTTACCCTTCTCTTCCTCACCCTGAGACTCCAATAATGTGAATGTTAAATCACTTGGTACAGCCCGATACTCCCTGAGGTGCTGGTTAGTTTTTTTCTTTTGAAAAAAGAATCTTTCTTTTGAAGATTATTAATTTATTTGAAAGTCAGAGTTATACAGAGAGAGGGAGAGAGAGAGATCTTTCATCCACTGGTTCACTCCCCAGTTGGCCACAATGGCCACAGCTGTGTCTATCCAAAGCCAGGAGCCAGGAGCTTCTTCTGGGTCTCCCATGCAGGTGCAGGGATCCAAGGACTTAGGCCATCTTCTACTGCTTCCTAGGCCACAACAGAGAGCTGGATTGGAAGTGAAGCAGCTGGGCCTCAAACCGGCACCCAGATGGGATGCTGGCACCTGGTTAGTTTTCTCAATCTACTTTCTCCCTCTTTTTTTAGATAATATAGTGTCCGTTGTTTGGTTTTCAGGTCACTGATTGTTTTCTCTCTTACCTCTATTCTGCTGTTGAGCTCATCCACTTAGTTTGTTATTTTTATGTCAATTATCATATTTTTCCATTATAAATTATCTATTTGATTTGAATTTTTTACAAAGCCCATTTTTGTTTGTTTCGTATATGTTTATAATTGTTTGTTTACCAGTTTTTATCATGACCAGTTTAAAATCTTCATCAGAGAATTTGAACATCTTTGTCATCTCAGTTTTGGCATCTAATGATTGCCCTTTTTCATTGGTTTGAGTATGATAAATAATATTCAGTTGAAACCTATACAGATTTTTATCATGTTATCAAATGCTGGGCTTTATTTAAACCCACTGTTTTAGCTGGTGTTTTTGGTCACCAGTCTTAATGGAGAATGCAGAGGTTGTCATTGCATTACTGTTAGTTGGAGATAGCTATCCATATTTCCCACTTGGCCTCTGTTGATGCTTGAGATTGGGGTTACTCATTATAGAGATGGCAGATCTAGCTCCCTACTTGGAGTCTGATGACACTGTGGTATGGAAGATGGCTAATTGTCTAGTGTGGGTGGAAGTTCTACCTCCCTGCTTAGCCTTTTCTTTCTTTCCTTCTTTCTTTCTCACAGGCAGAGTGGACAGTGAGAGAGAGAGACAGAGAGAAAGGTCTTCCTTTTTCCATTGGTTCACCCCTCAATGGCCGGTGTGCTGTGGCCGGCGCACCGCGCTGATCCGAAGGCAGGAGCCAGGTGTTTCTCCTGGTCTCCCATGTGGGTGCAGGGCCCAAGGACTTTGGCCATTCTCCACTGCACTCCCGGGCCATAGCAGAGAGCTGGACTGGAAGAGCAGAAACTGGGACAGAATCTGGTGCCCCCACCGGGACTAAAACCTGATGTGCCGGCGCCGCAGGCGGAGGATTAGCCTATTGAACCGCAGCGCTGGCCCCCTGCTTAGCCTTTTTTTTTTTTTTTTTTTTTTGACAGGCAGAGTGGACAGTGAGAGAGAGAGAGACAGAGAGAAAGGTCTTCCTTTTCCGTTGGTTCACCCCCCAATGGTTGCTGCAGCCGGCGCGCTGCGGCCAGTGCACCGCGCTGATCCGAAGCCAGGAGCCAGGTGCTTCTCCTGGTCTCCCATGCGGGTGCAGAGCCCAAGGACTTGGGCCATCCTCCACTGCAGAGAGCTGGCCTGGAAGAGGAGCAACCGGGACAGAATCCGGTGCCCCGACCGGGACTAGAACCTGGGGTGCCGGTGCTGCAGGCGGAGGATTAGCTTATTGAGCCGCGGTGCTGGCTTTAGCTTTTTCTAATGGGATTCTTGGACAGTTTGTTAATGCCTCGTGGGGGTGAAGTCTGTGTTCCTCCTCTACCTTTACTAGTGTAGGTGGTAGTAGTGCTACAATTTTTTTTTTCTCTCCTGTGGTGTTTGTCTGGAGTAGAATAGTTATTGTGTAGAAATTTTCTGTCTTGGTAGGTGGCCCTTTTCATGATCTTTTGGTTAGAAAGAGTAGGCTTTTACTGAGGGCTCTTTTTATTTGCACGTTTGTGTTTCTGGTTTCCAGCTTGTACAGTTCCAAGTCTGAGATATGAGGGACAACTTAATAAAACTAACGATCACTAACCCAGGAAGCTCACAACCATATTTTACTTAGATTCCAAGCCTTCTTTCCAGCTTTCAGATCTTCTGAGGTTTGTTTTATATCTATGTGGTATCCAGAGTTTTTAGCTGTATTTGATGGGAGGAATGAGAAACACCTATATCAACTCCAACCCCCTGAAGTGGAAATCTTATTATATGCTTACTGAATTACTGAAGTCGAGGTAACTGTTTCTTCAGCACAAGTGTTGTTCATTTTTCAAAGATCTCTTAAACTTAAGATGGTAATGTCAGTTTCTACATTTGCAAATACAGAAATTCACATCAAATTCTAGACAGTATTAATTGATTTCTCACTGTGGAAGAAAAAAGTTTCTTCTATTTATTATTATTATTTTTAAGATTTATGTATTTACTTGAGAAGCAGAGTTACAGATAGAGAGGAGAGAGATCTTCCATCCACTGGTTCATTTCCCAGATGGCCATAATGGCTGGAGCTGGGCCAATCCAAAGCCAGGAGCCAGGAGCCAGGAGCTTCTTCTGGATCTCCACTTGGGTGCAGAGGTCCAAGCACTTGGGCCATCTTTCACTGCTTTCCCAGGCCATCAGCAGGGAGCCAGATTGGAAGTGGAGCAGTTGGGACCTGAACCAACACACGTATGGGATGCTGGTGCCAGAGGTGGATGCCTAACTTACTATACTAGAGTGCCACCCCTCCTCTTTTTTTTTTTTTTTTAAATACATAGGTTAGGCAACTTCCTGGGCCCCTGTGTTGGCCTAGAAATAGGCTAAACCTCCTGATCACTGACAGGTTTCTTGAAAGGCCTAAGTCCCCTTTGGAGACTGGTTTCCTGCCTCACACTGGAAGGGAGGATTTGGGGAGAATGTTTTTGTTTGGTGTCATTGTATGCAAAAGAGCAATCACTTTTTGAGACATAATTAACATACCATACAATTCTCTCATTTACTGTGCACAATGCAGTGATTTTAATATATTCTTAGGCTGTATGCTTTTTCCATGTAAAACCCCGTGATACTTTGTCCTAGAGTTAGGGATTTGATTGCTGGACTTTCCATGTATGGGGATCCACCCCGCCCCCATGTATGGGAATGTGTAGAGGTTTTATTCTGTATTGAGTCTTTCAATTAATCCATTTTTTTTTCAGTGCTTCCATTATTCCTGGTATTAAATTTTTAAAAAAATTTACTCGAGAGAGAGTGTGAGAGTGCATAGCACTTTAATCTGCTGATTGATTCCCAGATGCTTGAATCGACCAGGACTGGGTAAAAACTGGGAGCCAGGAATGCTTTTCAGGTCTCCCATGTATGTGATAGGAAGCCAATTATTTGACCCCTCATTGCTGCCTCCCAGGGTCTACCTTAGTAGGAAGCTGGAAATAGGAGCCAGAGCCAGGTATCAAACCCAGAGTTGGGATGTTAGCACGTTAACCTGTGTCTTAACCACTAGGCTAAATCTCTGTCCCTATTCTGATATGCTGAGTCATGACCCTGTCCATGGTAGTGGCTGGAAGTTAGATTTCTTTTGGATTTTATTCCTTTGGCAAATACTCCAAGCTATTTTTTTTTTTTTAATACAGCTTTGTTTTGTCCTTACTGTCCTTTACTAGCTTTTGTCTTCCAGAAATTTCTAGCTATTTCTTCTGAGTTAGGGGTACTTTTCTTGATCTTTTTAGGGTGCTTGGCTGATACCTTTTTTTTAATGGGATCTCAGGAGGAGGAAAGATAAATGCATGTGGGTGGCTAATAATATTGAACTGCAAGTCTAGAAACCACACTGCTGTCTCACGTTGTTATCCAGTAAGGTGAAACTGATATACTATTGATAGTCACTATTTTTTTTTTTAAATGAAGGAAACTAAAGATGATTTTTCCATAGCTGCTAACTGCTTTGTCTCTTCCTCTATTTTCCAGCACCATTTTCATATGAAGTGGTGGTTGTCTTCTTCTTATGTAACTTTTTTATTTCCTCTTTTCTTTGGCAATTTTTTTTCTGTTTGTCTTCCTTTCCTTTGTTTTACACTGCTAATCATTTCCCACCCAGTCTGCCTTGGTTCTTTCTATTCATGATTGTTCCACAGAAGACATATACTTGCTGAGAAGTGTGTCCTATTTGTGTTTTTTCTTTCATTTTTAAAAAAGATTTATTTATTTGAAAGTCAGAATTACACAGAAAGAGGAGAGGCAGAGAGAGAGAGAGAGAGAGAGAGAGAGAGAGAGGTCCTCCATCTGCTGGTTCACTCCCCAATTGGCCGCAGTGGCCAGAGCTGCGCTGATCTGAAGCCACGAGCCAGGAGCTTCCTCTGGGTGTTCCAAGGATTTGGGCCATCTTCTACTGCTTTCCCAGGCCATACCAGAGAGCTGGATGGGAAGAGGAGCAGCTGGGACTAGAATTGGCGCCCATATGGGATGCTGGCACTTCAGGACAGGGCTTTAACCCCCTGCGCCACAGCACTGGCCCCCTTATTTCCTTTTGATAGTTGATATCCTTTATACCAGGAACAGCCAGCACTCCATATCTGCTTATCTATGTATTCAACTAACTACAGGTTGAAAATATTAACAAAGTTGTGTCTGTACTGAAGGTGTACAGACTTTTTTTTAAATCATCATTATTTCCTAAACAGTATAGCATAACAACTATTTACATAACATTTACATTGTATTAGGTATTATAGATAATTATAGACGATTTAAGAATATGAGCGAATGTATGTAGATTAGATGCAAATACCTTGCCATTTTATTTAATGAACTTGACTATGAGGATTTTGTTATCCATGGTGAGATCTTGAAACCAAATTTTATTTTTAAATTGTAATGGCTTTTCAATATTTTGAAGCTTTATACATTATTGTAGAAAAAAAGAAACAATCTAGAAATATATAAGTAGAGCTGCCTGTCTTCTCTCTAAAATTACCCCCTAGCATTATTAGTGGTTTAACATTGTAGTTTTCTAGAGTTTTTCTATACTTATATAAACATTATATTTATTTACATAAAATGTATAACCTTATATTTTTCTTTTTAAATTATTATGATTTAAATTTTATTTATGTATTTATTATTTATTTATGTATTTATTATTTATTTATTATGAGAGAGAGAGACAGAGAGAATGAGAGACAAAAAGGGATCTTCCAGCCACTGGGTCAGTCCCCTAATGCCCATAGTAGCCAGAGCTGGGTCATGCTGAGGCCAGGAGCATGGAACTCCATCTAGTTCTCCCTGTAGCTGACAGGGACCCAAGTACTTGAGCCATCACCTGTTGTACCCAAGGGTGAGCATTAGCAGGAAACTAGAATCAGAAGCAGAGCTAGGACTCCAACCTAGGTACTCTGAAATGGGATGCAGGTGTCTCAAGTGGCATCTTAGCCTCTGTGCCAAACACCTGCCTCATAGTTTTTCTTTTTAAATGGGAATTAGTATATTTTGACACTAATCTATTTTATTCTATCTAATAATATATAAATACACCAAATATCTTTATAAGTCAAATATTTTAGCTTTACTTCATTTTTTAAAAATAGAGATTTATTTATTTGGAAAGCAGAATAACAGAGGAAGAGAGAGAGAGAAATAACTTTCATCTACTGGTCCACTTTTCAAATGCCTCCAACAACTAGAGCTGGGCCAGGCTGAAGCCAGAAGCTCAAAACTCAATCTGGGTCTCCCACATGGGTGGCAGGGACCCAAGTACTTGGACTGTCGTTTGCTACTTCCCAGCAGGAAGTCATTAGCAGGATGCTGGGTTGAAAGTGGAGGTGTCACTCTATCCCAGGCACTCTGATATGGGATGGAGACATCAGAAGCAGTGACTGAAACTTCTATACCACAGTGCCTCCCCTACTTCATTCTTTTTAATGACTGCAGAATAGACATTTAGATGTTCTCCTTTTCCTTTCCCACATTGTTCTTTTAAACATTTCTGTATTCTTATATGTGATCTCTTTTTATATTGATACTGCAATTTCTGTAGGATATGTTCTTTTTTTTAAAAAAAGATTAATTTTTATTTATTTGAAAAGCAGAATTATAGAGAGGAAGAGAGAGAGAAAGAATCTTCTATCTGCTGGTTCGCTCTTCAAATGACCACAATGGCCAGAACTAGGCCAGGCCGAAGCCTGGAGCCAGGAGCTTCATCCAGGTCTCCCACCGGGTCCAAGGACTTGTGCCATCTTCTGCTGTTTTCCCAGGCACATTAAAACTTTGATATATACAACCATTTCCTATCACAATCATTTTTCATTTCTGATGTGTGTGTTGTATAAAATTTAAAACATGCAAAAGTAAAGAAAATGGCATCATAAATACCTGTGTATCCATCTCACAGTTTTAATAATTATCAGTACACATTGAATCTTGTTTCATCTAATACTTTCACTGCTGTCCACTTCCCCCTGCCTCCTCATTCCAGCTAATTTTGGAGTTAATCCTGGGTATCTGATTATTTCATTCACAAACAATTTAGTATCATCATTATTACTTCTGAGAAATTTTTATTTATAAATATTTGTTTTGCATGTGGGTTCCCAGGACCTCATTTATTAAGTGAATTAAGAATTGCTTGTGGTTAGTCTAAATCTACTTCTTTTGGCAGTAACTAGGTAGCAGGACCAGTTTGCTAGGGTCACACCTAAAACCACATAAGCAGTATATAAGAAATAGCTGTTTTTCCCATTCTTTGTGTGGGACCTGGAGAAGGGAAGGAAAACATTTAGCTCTTCCAAAAGAGTTAGCAAATCCTTCAGGTATGACAAAATGATAGTAACAACAACAACAACAAAGGGTCCTTGTTTCATTTAACTAAAGTTAACATCTGATCTTTCTGAAGACTTTGCCTACAGTTCTGAAGTCTTATGCTAAAATTAAGGAATAAACTCAAAGTTTCAGGAAATAACTTTTTTTTCTTTCCTTTTTGAGTTCATAAAATTTCTACCTAGAATCTTAAGCTAAGTAAGGATTAATAACGGCTTCAGGCAATGATATTCTTTCTAATCACTTCTTATGATCAATACAAGAATAATTGCACCTCAATAATTGACAGCTCCTTGCATAATATTGACTGGAGAAACCCGGGATTGTGGTTATAAAGAGGGATGCTGGTAGGCCGGCGCCGTGGCTCAGTAGGCTAATCCTCCGCCTTGCAGCGCCAGCACACCGGGTTCTAGTCCCGGTCGGGGCACCGATCCTGTCCCGGTTGCCCCTCTTCCAGGCCAGCTCTCTGCTGTGGCCAGGGAGTGCAGTGGAGGATGGCCCAAGTGCTTGGGCCCTGCACTCCATGGGAGACCAGGGGAGACCTGCCATCGGAACAGCGCGGTGCGCCGGCCGCAGCGCGCCTACCGCGGCGGCCATTGGAGGGTGAACCAACAGCAAAAAGGAAGACCTTTCTCTCTGTCTCCCTCTACTATCCACTCTGCCTGTCAAAAATTAAAAAAAAAAAAAAAAAAAAAAAAAAAAGAGGGATGCTGGCAAATATTGTTAAAGGATTATTTACCAATATATTTTCTATTGAGGATGAGCAAAGTGTCCTTTGAAATAAAAGGGTTCTTCATAAAATTTGTAGAAGTAGAATTAAAAGATAAGTTTATCTTGTTGCAAGCAATTTTTGAATTCATACATATGTAAGGGCTTCAAAAAGTTCATAGAAAATGCATATTATGGGACCAGTGTTTTGACATAGTGGATAAAGCTTCCACTTGCATTGCCAGCATCCTAAATGGGTGCTGGTTTCTGTCCTGGCTGCTTCCCTTCTGATCCAACTCCCTGCTAATGGCTTGGGAAAAGCTATGGAAGATGACCCAAGTGCTTGGGCCCCTGCACTCACATGGGAGACATGGGTGAAGCTTCTGTCCCGGGGCTTTGGCATGGCCCAAAATCCTTGTCCATTATGGCCATCTGGGGAGTGAACTAGTGGATAAAAGATTGTCTATCTCTCTCTCTCTTACTTCCTCTCTCTCTCTATAACTCTGACTTTCAAATAAATAAATAAAGCTTAAAAATGCATATATTTCAAAAATTTTTCACCACAACAAACTTACCTTTTAATTTAATTTTTCTAAGCAGTTTTCAAGGTATCCTTGAAATGGTTTTAGGCTATGTTGTTCAACCAGAAAAGACTATTTCATTCATAATGGAGTAAGTAATTGGCAAAGTGGTTCTTGGGTATTTTTGGAGGAAAAAATATTTTTAAGGAGTATATTTAGCTTGAACTTCCAAATCAGTTTTTTTTAGCATAAGTGCTTGTGTATGACCACTACTTAACCAGAAAGTGGCCTCTTTTCAGTAAGTATAAGAAAAAATGTTCAGCATCACTAATCATTAGGGAAATGCAAATCAAAACCACAATGAGTTATCACTCTTACCTGTTAGAATGGCTATTATTAAAATAACAAAAGACAACATGTTGGCAAGGATGTGGTGAAAGGGAATCCTTGTCCATTGTTGGTAGGATGCACATTGGTACTGCTGTAATGGAAAGACAGTATGAAGGTTGCTCAAAAAATTAAAAGTAGAATTACTATATGATCCAGCAGTTCCACTTCTGTGTACATATCCAGTCGATACATGTATATACCTATGTTCATTGCAGCATTATTCACAGTAGCCAAGATATGGAATCAGCTTGTGACTACTGATGGACAAATAGAAAAAGAAAATGTGTTGGGCGGGTGTTTGGCCCAGCCCTGGTTTTGCCAGCATTTGGGAAGTAAGCCAGCAGATGGAAGATCTCTGTCTATGTGGCTGTCTTCTGGCTTTCAAACAGATAAGAACAAATAAGTAAAAATTTAAAATATTAAAACAAGAATGAAAATGTTATGTATACATATATCTGTATAACAATACTATGTAGACAAAAAAAAAAAAAAGGAAATATTGTCATTTGTAACAACATGGATGAACCTGGAGGACATTATGCTAAGTGAAATAAGCCAGGCACAGAAAAGACAATGTGTGTGATCTCACTTACATATGGAATCTAAAAAAGTTAGACTCATACAAGCGGAGGGTAGAATGGTGCTTCCCAGAGGCTGGGAAGGAAGAGCTGGGAAGATGTTGGTTAAAGGGTACAGTTTCAGTTACGCAGGATGAATAAATCCCAGAGAGCTGTTGTATAATATGATGATTATAGTTAATGAATACGTATTATGTACTTGAAAGTTGCCAGGAGAGTGGATCTTAAATATTTTCACCATCAAAAAATGATCAGTGTGTGAGGTGACAGCTATGTCAATACCTAGATTTAATCATTCCACAGTGTATACATATATTAAAACATGTACATTGTAATTTATGTGGTTTTTTATTTTCAATTATGCCTTAATAAAGCTGAGGAAAAAAGTAAAAAGATAAAAATAAATAAAGAGGCAGGCATTGTAGCACAGCTAGTTAAGCGGCCTCTTGGGGCACCTGCATTCCATGTCAGAGGGCCTAGGATCAAGTCTTGCCTCTGCTTCTGATCTTGATAATGCACATGGGAGGCTACATGTGATGGCTGACATAGTGTTTGGGCCCCTGCCACCCACATGAGAAACCTGGGTGGAATTCTGGGCTCCTGGCTTCAGCCTCAACCACTCTTGGCTGTTGTTGGCATTAGGTGAGTGACCCAGTGGATGAAAGATCTCTCTGTTTCTCTTTCTGTCATTCTGCTTTTGAAATAAATAAATAAATAAATAAATAAATATATATATATATATATAACTTAAAAATAAATAACTAAATAAAATTATATATTGTCAGCATTTAAAAAAACAGAAAGTGGCCTCTATTCAATGTACAAATTCTGGCAGTTCTTATGTAGCTGGGAATTCCAAGCCTTCAAAGGTCTTCCAGATTTAAACTCTAAGTTATTAAATTTGTATTTTGGACAATATGACCCAGAATTTGTCCTTGTTTCCAGACTTATTAAAATAAGTCAGAAGTTTATTGTAGGTTAATTCTCCAAATGAAAAAAAAATCCCAGGTGTCATCTTTTCATTTTTATTTCCCATGTTGCTATATAAAGTTGGTCAGGATGTTTGTTTTTGCCACCTGTCAGTCTTTAATAAGCCAGGCACTGGAAGAACAAGTCCCATGTTACTTAAAATTGGTTTTAAGTTGCAACAGGTCATTGATAGGACAGGACAGAAATTTCTTAAGTTTTTTGAGGAAGAGTTCTAGAAGGTTTTCATTTCTTGGCAACAAATTGCTTGAAAGACTTTGAAATTCCCTTGATTCTCCTTGTTTTTCTCAACTTGCTAGTCCAAGGCCAGTCTACATGGAGATGGTATTTGGGCTAGTTCTTTTAAGAGTTTAAATGAAGGTCTGGTATTGTGGTAAATCTGCTGCCTGCGACACTAGCATGTCATGTGGGTGCCAGTTTTTGTTCCAGCTGCTCCACTTCTGATCCAGCTATCTGCTAATGTGCCTGAGAAAACACTGAAAGATGGCACAAGTACTTGGGTTCCTGCACCCACGTGGGAGACCTGGATGAAGTTCCTGGCTCCTGGCTTCAGCCTGGCCCAGCTCTGGCTGTTGCAGTTCTTTGGGGAGTGAACCAGTGGATAAAAGATTTCTGTCTCTCCTCTCTTTCTCTGTAACTCTGCCTTTCAAAAAAAAAAAAAAAAAGTCTTAAAAAAAAAAGTTTAAATAAAGAAGAGATGATCATTCTATCTGGCCCAGAAGTGAAGAATGGCTGCAATCTAGACTTCTCTATACTTGAGTTGAAATATGAGCATTTCCTGCAAGTTTATTTCTGATAATACTGTTTTTGTACCATTAGATTATTTTGATCAGATAAAATTTTTAGAACATATTCTATTCAAATCACTGCTTGTTGAGGCCGGCACTGTGGCGCAGCAGGTTAACGCCCTGGTCTGAAGCGCCGGCATCCCATATGGGCGCCGGTTCTAGTTCCGGCTGCTCCTCTTCCGATCCAGCTCTCTGCTTTGGCCTAGGAAAGCAGTAGAAGATGGCCCAAGTCCTTGGGCCCCTGCACCCGTGGGAGACCTGGAAGAGGCTGCTGGCTCCTGGCTTCGGATCAGCACAGCTCTGGCCGTTGTGGCTATCTGGGGGGTGAACCAGCGGATGGAAGACCTCTCTGTCTCTACTTCTCTCTGTAACTCTGTCTTTCAAATAAATAAAATAAATCTTAAAAAAAAAACAAACAACAAATCACTGCTTGAATGTTGTCACCAAAATAATGATTTACTAATAAGGAGACCCATGGCTCTAGGAATAGCTGCATTAGATCCTTGTTTATTGCAGTATTCTTGTTCTCAGAGATATAACATACAAAGCAGGCAGCCAGCCCTATTAAATAAATGAGTAACTAAAATGAAATTCATTCAGAAGCATATGAAGAGAATGAACCTGCAGGGAAATTCCCGTTTTTGCTTTTCTGTATACTAGAATCAGTTTGATAGAAAGCCAGGGGTCAGAGCATGATCTGCTGTTCTTTATCAGCTTGAAGTGAGAACTCTAGTATTGTATTACTTTATCACTAGTTAATTCAAAGATGATGTTATAGGTTATGTGCATAACTGGGAGGCTCCTGTGAGCCTAGCCTCTATAAACCATATATTTAGGCATTTTTTTTGTTTTAGATTTATTTATTTTGAGAGGCAGAGGGACAGAGAGAGGGGGAAGAAACAGAGATAGCTCTTCCATCTGCTGGTTCATTCTCCAGATGATTGTAACAACCAGGTCTGGGCCAGGCTGAAGCTGGAGCCAAAACTCCATCCTGATCTCCCACATGGTGGCAGGGACTTAAGTCCTTGGGCCATCCTCTGCTGCCTTCCTAGGAACAGTATCAGGGAGCTGGATTGGAAGTAGAGGAGATGGGACTAGAACAGCACTCTGATATGGGATTCTGGTGTCATAAGTGGCAACTTAACCTGCTGTGCTACGGCCGACTCCTATAGCCAGACATATTAAATATTTCTAATTCATTGTGGAGGTTTATGTGTGGCTTAAATTAATTTGACTGCTTTGTGGAGTTGTGCAGATTGTATAGTTTCCAGCTACTGCTTATCTGAGGTGGTTTCATTTGTACTATAGACAGTGTAGCTCTACATAGTCACTGGGAAAACTATCCAGCAGATGGCAGTGAAGTGTCTTGAAGAGGGGAAAGGTACTAGTGGGTAAGTGTAGACCCTTAAGTATTTAAGAATTTCTTATGAAACTATAAATGAGAATTCTTTTAAAAGTTGTGTTTATAGAGTCAATAATTTTTTTTTTTGTGTTTTTTTTTTTTTTTGACAGGCAGAGTGGACAGTGAGAGAGAGACAGAGAGAAAAGTCTTCCTTTTGCTGTTGGTTCACCCTCCAATGACCGCTACGGCTGGCGCACCGCGCTGTTCCGATGGCAGGAGCCAGGTGCTTCTCCTGGTCTCCCATGGGGTGCAGGGCCCAAGGACTTGGGCCATCCTCCACTGCATTCCCTGGCCACAGCAGAGAGCTGGCCTGGAAGAGGGGCAACCGGGACAGGATCGGTGCCCCGACCGGGACTAGAACCCGGTGTGCCGGCGCCGCAAGGCGGAGGATTAGCCTAGTGAGCCGCGGTACCAGCCTAGAGTCAATAATTTTAAGTACACTGTTGGTATATTATCCCCTCTTTCCTCTGTTTTTTCTCCCATATTTTCCTTATTTTTAATACTGATAGTTCTTTTTTTCTTGTTTGTTTGTTTGCTTGCTCCTTTGTTTTTTTCTTCCTTCCATGTAGAAGTGAGCTCTTAAGTGAATTTACTATAAAAGTGTTTTTGACTTCTATTTTTGATATGTTTAGTTTGTTCACTATTTAGCAACTCTGAAGCCTTAGTGTGGATGTTCTTGCTATGTGGAGATGACAGTGCTTGGATCCTGTTAATAGCCCCATTGTATGTTGAATAAACCTCACATTTTTGCCAGGGATTTGAGTATTACTCACTTGTGATACTATCATTGTGTGTCAGCTGGGTTCCAAGTTCATTTACTGTTGCTCAGGGTTTTCAGAAAGTTGTCCTGGGTAGCACTAGGCTTTTGATATTATTCCCGGACTGGAGATAATGTTTCTGTGGTTAGGTTTGGAAATTTTGTTAGTTCTTTTTGCCTCAAGATTAGTTATGGTGCAGGTGAGGTGACTGTCTTTGTCCCCTAGAGTTTATCAATGTGCAGCATCTCTTGGTGGGGACTTTACTTATATTTATTTGGATTTCATTTCTGTGGCACTAAATACAAGGAGGAGTTTAAAATTGTATATATAGTATAAACTAATCAAGCCAGATAACCTGCCTTTCTATCATTTTATCTTTTCTTTTCTTTTTTTTTTTTAATTTTTATTTTTGACAGGCAGAGTGGACAGTGAGAGAGAGACAGAGAGAAAGGTCTTCCTTTTGCCGTTGGTTCACCCTCCAATGGCCGCTGCGGTAGCGCGCTGCGGCCGGCGCACTGCGCTGTTCCGATGGCAGGAGCCAGGTGCTTATTCTGGTCTCCCATGGGGTGCAGGGCCCAAGTGCTTGGGCCATCCTCCACTGCACACCCTGGCCACAGCAGAGAGCTGGCCTGGAAGAGGGGCAACCGGGACAGAATCCGGCGCCCCGACCGGGACTAGAACCCGGTGTGCCGGCGCCGCAAGGCGGAGGATTAGCCTAGTGAGCCGCAGCGCCGGCCCTTATCTTTTCTTGTGTTTAGAACCTACCAGCTCCTCTTCTTTAGTTCTTCATGCAGTGTGTAATACATTATTATTATTATACTTTTTTATTTGACAGAATTAGACAGTGAGAGAGAGAGACAGAGAGAAAGGTCTTCCTTCCGTTGGTTCACCCCTAAGTGGCTGCTACGGCCAGCATGCTGCGCCAGTCCGAAGCCAGGAGCCTGGTGCTTCTTCCTGGTCTCCCATGTGGGTGCAGGGGCACTAGCACTTGGGCCATCCTCAGCTGCCTTTCCAGAAAACAGCAGAGAGCTGGACTGGAAGAGGAGCAACTGGGACTAGAACCCAGGGTCTATATGGGACGCCGGCGCCGCAAGCGAAGGATTAACCAAGTGAGCCACAGCGCCGGCCTCCATTGTGTGTGTAATACATTATTGTGGACTCTGGTCACACCACTGTGCTGTCCAAATTTGAACTTGTTACTTCCGTTTGATTGTATTCCCAGGCTATAATAATCACTATTCTAAGTTCAGATAAACTATTTTTCCATATATGAAGGAGAGCATACATTATTTATCTTTCTGTGTCCAGTTTATTTCACTTAACACAATGATCTCCAGTTCCATCAATTTAGCTGCAAATTTAGGGTTTCATTCTTTTTTAATGGCTGAATAATAGTCCATTGTGAATATATATTGCACTTTTATTCATTCATCCATGGACAGCTAGGTTGATTCTGGATCTTAGCTACTGTGAATAATACTGCAGTGAATATGGGAGTGCAGATATTTCTTTTATATGTTGATTTCAGTGCCTTCAGATAAAACAATGAAGGTTGGCCTGGTATATGCTGAGACAATGGGGGCACCTCACAATCCTATAAGGGTGCCTAGTCCCCTGTCAACCCTCCTAGCCAAACTCAGCATTAGTGGAGAAGGTAAAATCCCCTGATTACATGCATGCACGAGAGCTGCCACACCACTACTGGTGTCAATGGTGCCTTCTCCCTGCCATTTCCAGTCACCCTTGTGGAGCAACGGGGAGAAAGAATTGAATTGAGTTTGTATACTCACTATAGCCAGTGTCCCCTCCCCACCCTGCTTTTTTTTTTTTTTTTTTAAAGATTTATTTAGTTATTTGAAAGAGTTACAGAGAGGGAGAGAGGGAGAGAGAGCAAGATCTTTCTTTACTCCCCAAATGGCTGCAAGGACCGGCCCTGGGCTGATCCAAACCCAAGAGCTAGGATCTTCATGTGGGTTTCCCACATGGTTTCAGCATCCCAAGCACTTGGGCCATCTTCTGTTGCTTTCACAGGTGCATTAGCCGGGAGCTGGATTGGAAGTGGAGCAGCTGGATCTCCAACCAGTGCCTATATGGGATGCTGGCTTTGCAGATGGCGGCTTAACCTGTTGCGCCACAGTGCTGGCCCTACTACTAAAGTTTTTATTGATTGCTCCAGAGCTCTATAATGTACTTTGTTTAGCAACTTCTGAAAAAATAGTTTCTTGTGGTCACTACATTGGAGAATGAGCTTGTAGATAGGGTGTTATTTGTTCTTTTAGGTAGATGAAGAAATTGTGTTATTTAACATCTTTGATGGAGTACATTATTTTGACTTCAGATCTAGTTTTATTAAGAATTATGGTTTATAAAAAGTATCATAAAAATAATCATGTCATTTCTCTTTGTTATCTCTAAGTTTTTGTGTAGTAAAGAACAAAGTTCCACTTCTTGGAGTTAGATTACTTGAATTCAACTCTGACTGTGAACTTTATTCATTGTGTGTTCTTGGGTACATTACCTTACCTCTGTGTGCCTCACTCTCCTTATCTGTAAAATGGGGCTAAAAGGACCATTCATCTTATGAGACTGTTTTAAAAAATGATGTCTATCCTTGTGGTTATTTTACTAAATGTTTGCTATGATTAGTCTTTATTATTCAGTTAACTTATAAATAATATAAAAAAGAAAAATTTAAAAATTCACCCTTAATTCTGCCACTTGATAGTTTGATATTTTATGACAGGCAGAATGGCATACTTTTCTGGAGTCCTATTGCTTGGGTTTGAACGCTGACTTCATTACTTATTAGCTGTGTCACTTTAGGTCAAATCAACTTATCTTTGCCTCTGGTTATTCATCAATTAAATGAGTGATAATAATAGTGATTACCTCATAATATTATTCTTATTTAAATTTATTTTTATGTGTTTGAAAGCAGAAAGAAAGAGAGATCAAGAGATCGAGAGCAAGAGCGAGAGCGAGAGCGAGAGCGAGAGAGAGAGAGAGAGAGAGAGATCTCCCATTTGCTGGTTCACTCCCTAAATGTCTGAAACATCCAGGGATTACCAGGCTGAAGCCAGGAGTCCAGAATTCCTTCTGGTTCACCCACATAGGTGGCAGGGACTCAGCCACTTGAGCCATCACCACATGCCTCCTAGGATGGCATTAGCAGGAAACTAGATCTGAAGCAAGTAGCTAGCTGGGTCTTGAACCAGTCATTCTGATATAGGATACAGACTTCCCAAACTGACTTAACCTGCTACACCACAACACCCACCCATACCTCATAAAATTATCATGAAAATGGACTGCCTGTGGCACTGGCATCCCATATGGGTGCCAGTTCATTTCCTGACTGCTCCTCTTCTGATCCAGCTCTCTGCTTAGAGCCTAGGAAGGCAGTGGAAGATGGCCCAAGTACTTTAGCCCCTGCACCCACGTGGGAAACATGGAGGAAGCTCCTGGCTCCTGGCTTTGGATTGACTCAGCTCTGACCATCATGGCCATTTGGGGAGTGAACCAGTGAAGGGAAGAACCTTCTCTGTCTCTCCCTCTGTCTGTAACTCTACCTCTCAAATAACTAAATAAAATCTTTAAAAAATGGAATGAATTGTTGTATGTGTGGAACTTAGAAAAATGCCTGGGCATAATAAGTGATAAGTAAGAACTATGTATTTTATTCTTCATAGATATTTGAAAGTATACATGGATAATATTAGTTTTTAATTAAATTATTTTACAACTTCCTTTTTTATGTTCTTATTTGGTTATGTTGTAATTTTTTTAAAGATTTATTTATTTGAAAGTCAGAGTTACACAGAGAGAGGAGAAGCAGATAGAGAGAGAGTCCTCCATCCGATGGTTCACTCCCCAGATGGCTGCAGCGGCGTGAATTGTGCCGATCTGAAGCTAGGAGCCAGGAACCTCCTCTGGGTCTCCCACGTGGGTGCAGGGGCCCAAGGACTTGGGCCATCTTCTGCTGCTTTCCCAGGCCATAGCAGAGAGCTGGATAGGAAGAGGAGCAGCCGGGTCTCAAACCGGCGCTCATATGGGATGCTGGTGCTTTAGGCCAGGGTGTTAACCTGCTGTGCCACAGTGCCGACCCTGAGGTTATGTTGTAATTTTTAATGTCTACTATTTTCTTGAAATATTTTGATGACTAGTTATCTCACTTCTATGTTAGAAATAAGTTATTTTGGTATCATACTTGTACCCCTCAAAATGTAGAAACAATATAGTGTATTATCCTTATGTGTAGTCAACTTTCCATGCAGTGGAGCCCCAGAAGTTACTTCTCCTGAGAAAACAAAGTAAGGTGTTTTGGATTTCCTATTTCTTTGAAATGAAAAGGTTGTTCTTTTTTATAAACCCTTTAAAATATTTTTTGCATGTATTTGGCAGTACAATAAGTTTGCTATCTTAAATACATAATACATACATACATACATAATCCTAATACCTAAGATATGTTAACTTTATTGTAGAACAAACACATTTCAAACAGTGTTTGCACAGGTTTTTATGTGACTTAGCTATTAGTATACTTTATAATTTAAGGTGTATCATACCTACCATCATCTCAGTAAGTTTTCATGAGTAATTTCTATGTTGCTTTGGCCTGTGTTGCCTATATTTTGTGGCTCAGTCTTTTAAAAATGTGTATAATACCAAATATTTTGTTATAATTTGCTAAAATAATGGAATTGTTCAACACTGGACCAAATCTTTGAAAATGGCAAAGTGAAAAATGTCTAAATTTTATGAACTACCACACATATACTCTTCTTCTAGAGCCTTAGAACCTACTTTGAATATTCATAAATATGTAGTATTTAATAGTTTGGTCCTCCAAATAGTGTACACTACACTAGTCACTACAATTTCTAACATGTTGCTATTTTAAGTCAACTTTGGCCGGCGCCGTGGCTTAACAGGCTAATCCTCCGCCTTGCGGCGCCGGCACACCAGGTTCTAGTCCCGTTTGGGGTGCCGGATTCTATCCCGGTTGCCCCTCTTCCAAGCCAGCTCTCTGCTATGGCCCGGGAGTGCAGTGGAGGATGGCCCAAAAAGGAAGACCTTTCTCTCTGTCTCTCTCTCTCACTATCCACTCTGCCTGTTAAAAAAAAAAAAAAAAAAAAAAAAGTCAATGTGTTACAAATCAGAGTTTAACTTTTTGAAAAATGTATTCAAGTTTGTATACTTCTTTTTTATTTGAATTTGAGTAAGGTGGATATGAATTGTGATAAACACAACTTAAAAATTATGCAAATTAATAGTTTTTGTTTGCTTTATAGAATTACACAAAATGAGTTATCAGCTTAGGTCTTATCCAACGTATAAATTTTTGGGATGGAAAATCCCAAACTTTACTTTTACTGTTCTTGTAATTGTTCTTTTTCATTTATTTGTCTGGTTTATAAGCTTTTCTTAAATATCTGCTATGTCAAGTACTCTGTTAGTGCCAAAGGATGTAAGGACAAAATTAGGAGAGCAGAGTTTATTCATCTTTACTCTACCTTTGTATTTTTTTAAATTTTGTCTTTTCATTATATCTTTACTCACAGTAAACTTAAAAAAAAAAAAGATGGGTAGTTCTTCACATCTGGTTAGAGTAACTTCCTTTTCTGAACAGATCAGAGAACAAGGGACGTTTCTGTCAGGATCAGAAAGAGTTGTAGCAAGAAACTGAGGGATATTTTTTAAACAGACTTTCCCTGATCCCTCCAGAAAACCATCTTTGCTGAGGAAGACGTCCACTGCCATGCAGCTTGCTTGGTGAGGGGGGAGGATGAATGAAAGACGCTCAGCGGTGCCTGCTGACTCCAGGCATGAGGAAGCCAATATTTGGATTTCCAAGACAAGCCATTCCTTTCACTCCCATCTCACTCCTCCCATCCTTTTGATCTAAAGTCTCCTTCCCTAATTAAAGGTTCTCTCCCAGCTTAGTTTGCTCAGTACCTCCCCTCCTGAGAAGTACTTTAACCTGTAGTGTATTTGCACAGCGTTAACTCTGCCCCTTTGGGAAGTTTACTTTGTAATATAACCTTCCTCCCTCTTGATAAATCATCTCCTTCTCCTTTATGAGTGTTCTCCTGTGGTCTGAATGAAATTGCCTCTGCTTGCAGGTGGAGCTGGTTATTTCCTCTGGCAATGGAGAGCGCTGGGACTGTCCGGGAGAGCTCTTGCTCCAAATCTTGACTACATAGAGTGGTGTAAAGGTGTTTGGGCACATAGAGGGCCTGTGTTTACTGGCAGTATGTCAAGATTCATTGGCTATAAATGTGTGGGTTTTTTTTTTTTTTTCTTTTTTTTTTTTTTTACGATCAGGATTCTGAGCAAATGTTGGAGGCCAAGGAGAGAAAGAGACATTAAAGTGGAGAGAAAAAGATTCAATTATTTAAAAAATCTTTTAAATTTAGTGTCTACTATGCATTCAGTATATAAAGTTGAATAAAATATGGTTCCTGTTCTTGAAGAGCACATTATGTAAACATCAAATTATGGTGTATAAATGTAATATGTATTTACAAGGGAGAACAGATGAAATAGCAACTAGTTTTTCTTTTTCTAAGATTTATTTATTTGAAAGGCAGAGTTAACAGAGAGAGGAGGAGAGACAGAGATCTTCATGTGCTGGTTCACTCCTTAAATGGCCATGTTGGCTGGGACTGGGCCAGGTTGAAGCTAGAAGCCAGAAGCCAGGAGCTTCTTCTGGGTCTCCCACAAGGGTGCAGAGGCCCAAGCACTTGGGCCATCCTCTGCTGCTTTCCCAGGTGCATTATCAGGGAGCTGGATCTGAAGTGGAGCAGCCAGAACTCGATCCAGCACACATATGGAATGCTGGTGTCAGAGACAGTAGCTTAACCCACTTTGCCACAACACCGGCCCGTAAATAGTTCTTTGAAATTGAGGCGTTTTTTGATTGGGGATAACATAGTGAAATCCAATTGTTTTTAGGTAAGGAAGTCTATTAGTTTTTTATGGCTGTTGTAATAAATTACCACAAATGTAATGGCTTAAACCACACACATTTATTGTCTTACAGTTCTGTGGTTGAGAAGTTTCAAGTGGGCACCACTGGGATAAAAGGAAGATGTCAGCAGGGCTATGCTCCCCTTTGGAGAGTCCAGGAGAGAATACTTTTTCTAGCTTCTGGAGGCTATATCTGAGTACATTCCTTAGCTGATGGCTCTCTGCCTCCATATTTAAAGTTGCTAACAAAGCATCTCTGATCTTGCTTCTGTCCTCACATTTCTTTCTCTGGATTTCTTTCTTTTTATTTATTTTATTTTTTATTTATTTGACAGGTAGAGTTACAATGAGAGAGAGAGAAAGACAGAAAGATCTTCTGTTGGTTCACTCCCCAAATGGCCACAAAGGTTGGAGCTACACTGATCCGAAGCCAGGAGCCAAGTGCTTCCTCCTGGTCTCCCATGCGGGTACAGGGGCCCACGCACTTGGGCCATCCTCCACTGCCTTCCCAGGCCACAGCAGAGAGCTGGATTGGAAGAGAAGCAAGGGCTGGTGCTGTGGTCGGTTAACGACCTGGCCTGAAGTGCCGGCATCCCATATGTGCGCCGGTTCGAGACCTGGCTGCTCCACTTCCAATCCAGCTCTCTGGTATGGCCTGGGAAAGCGGTAGAAGATGGCCCACAAGTGTGTGGGCCCCTGCACCCATATGGGAGACCCGGAAGAAGCTCCTGGCTCCTGGCTTTGGATCCGCACAGCTCTGGCCGTTGCAGCCAATTGGGGAGTGAACCATCGGATGGAAGACCTTTATCTTTCTCTCTCTCTCTCCCTCTCTCTCTCTGCCTCTCCTCTGTGTAACTCTGACTTTCAAATAAATAAATAAATCTTAAAAAAAAAAAAAAAGGAAGAGGAGCAGCCGGGACTAGAACCAGCGCCCATATGGGATGCTGGCACCACAGGTGGAGGATTAACCTAGTGCACCACGGTGCCAGTCCCTCTCTGGATTTCGACCCTTCCCTTCCCCTCTTTTTTCTTTTTGTCTTCCTCTCCCACTTTTTACAACTAGTTTATTGGGAGGTAGAGAGAGATGGGGCAAAAAGGAAGGGGGCAGGGGAAAAGACAGAGAAGCAGACAGAGCAAGCTGCCATCCCCATCCCTTGGTTAGTACCTGCAACAGCCAGGACTGGACAGGGCTGAAGCTGGGAGTTAGGAACTCAATCCACATCTTCTACAGAAGTGGTAGGGACCCAAGTACTTGAAATATCATCTGCTGTCCCTCAGGGTCTGCATTGGCAAGAAGCTGGA
Organism: Lepus europaeus; assembly: GCF_033115175.1. Lineage (NCBI taxonomy): Eukaryota > Metazoa > Chordata > Mammalia > Lagomorpha > Leporidae > Lepus > Lepus europaeus. The sequence continues at coordinate 68,352,422 of NC_084839.1, read as the reverse complement.
ATCAAGAGCCAGAGCTGGGAATCAAACCCAGGCACTCTGATATTGGTGTCTTAATTGCTAGACCAAATACCTGTCCTTTCTTGAACTTTTAAAATGATTTATTTATTTGAAAGGCAGAGTGTCAGAGAGGGAGAAGGAGAAGGAGAAAGATATGGAGTAAGAAGAGAGAGAGGGGGAGAAAGAGAGAGAGATTGAAATCCTTTATTTGTTGGTTCATTCCCCAAATGGCTACAACATCCAGACCCGGGCCAGGCCAAAGCCAGGAACCAGGAATACTATCCTGATCTCCTATGTGAGTGTCTTGGGTTCAAGTACTTGGGCCATCAACTGCTGCCTTCCCAGGTGCATTAGCAGCGAACTGGATCAGAAGTGGAGGTAGGACTCCACATGGCACTGCAGTATGGGATACCGGTGTTGCAAGTAGCGGCTTAACCTGCTGCACCACAAACAACTTCCAGTGCCTTTTCCTCTTTTAATCACCCTTGGGATTACAATGAGTCTGTCTGGATAATCCAGGATAATTGCTCTACCTCATAGCTGATTAGCATTGTTCATTCCACCTGCAGCCCTAATTCCCTCTGGCCATGTAATCTAATATAGTTATATGTCCTGGTAAGGAGGAGGAGGGCATCTCTGAGAGGATGTTGTTGTGCCTACCATAGAAGAGCATCATTTTATGTCATTCCTTTGTTTAAAAACTTGGTTGATTTCCTGTTTACAAAAGAGATTCTTAACCTTGTTTTGGGATCCAGAACCTAAATATGATAAATGTATGGTTTCTTTCAACAAAATAATGTTTACACAGAACTTTTGTCGTGGTTTTGGGAGGGGAAATTAGAAGCCCAAACTGGCTTTTAAGGCCTTTAAAGTCTAATTCCAGTCTAACCTCTGGCTTTGCTCTTCTCATAATCCCATCTGTGTTTCTGGTCCAGTGCTTCTGAAATCTGGCTGAACCTCAGAAATATCTCTGAGATGACAAAAAAATTACATGTCCAGTGCTGCTTCTTTCTCTTGCCAGAGTTGGGAATCTTTCATGTGGCCGCATTGGAATCATTATTATTGCTAGAAAAATTCATGTGTTTTTACACTTCCCTGCTTTTGTCTTGGCATTACCATTGTACTTGCTTTGTATTTCATCTCTCTCCTTTGCTCCCCTCCCCTCTACCAGGTAAATTCCTAGCAGTTTTTCAAGGGCTAGGTGAGAGGATATCTCTTTGTCCATGTTTTCCTGACTCACTTCTTGTTAGAACTTCTCTGTTAACTTCTTTTCTTCTTACACTTACATTTTTTATATTTCTGTTATAGGAACTTGCTCATTATGTGTACTTGTTCACATTTGTTTCCTGAACAGGCTATCAATTTCTTATTTACAGTAACTACTATGTACAGTACCTACTACATACATATAGTAAATGTGTCAGTGTAGACATTCAGTTATTTATTTGATCATTTATCAAATATTGGTCACTGAATTTATTCAGCTTTTTCTGGTTAGCTCATAATCTATCAGCATCTTCTCCAGGAAGTAAGCAGAGTAAATAGAAATTTGTAAAGTGGTAGAGACTGATGAAGCATTTTAAATTATTTGTGGATTTTATACTAATTCAGTTTTTCCTATATGTTGGTACATCTCACCAAAATATCAGAGAGATGTTCACCGAGTTTCAGGATTACATGTAAGTTTGTTTGACTTTAAGTAAAGATTACATGACATTTGGTGAGGTCTGGAGGAGGGGCGGTCATGTTAAAACAAGGCAGACACCATTCCACAACAGTTGCTGCTGAGTTGAGGTTCTTGGGACTGCCAGTTGGAGAGTCATGCCATACATATTTAAGATGCCACAAACAGTGGTTCAAATATAAGCTCCCAGTAAAAAATCAATTGGTAGATTACCTGCATTTGATCCAAATTGAGCTGCTTCAAACAAGGGCAACTCTGTGTAGCATGTGATAGGATTTCTTTATATGATGGGTCTTTTTTTTTTTGACAGGCAGAGTGGATAGTGAGAGAGAGAGAGAGTGGATAGTGAGAGAGAGAGAGAGAGAGAGAGAGAGAGAGAGAGAGAGAGAAAGGTCTTCCTTTTTGTTGTTGGTTCACTCTCCAGTGGCCGCTGCGGCCGGCGCATCTCGCTGATCCGAAGCCAAGAGCCAGGTGCTTCTCCTGGTCTCCCACGTGGGTGCAGGGCCCAAGGACTTGGGCCATCCTCCACTGCCTTCCCGGGCCATAGCAGAGAGCTGGCCTGGAAGAGGGGCAACCGGGATAGAATCCGGCACCCCAACCGGGAGTAGAACCCGGTGTGCCGGCGCCGCAAGGCGGAGGATTAGCCTATTAAGCCACGGCGCTGGCCAATATATGATGGGTCTTGTGAGTGCATTGTGCAGTGTGACAGTAATTAGCAGGAAAGCAATTAGTCATAAATTTGTATTTCTCTTTCATCTGTAAATAACAAATAACAGTGTTTTGCCAGTGAATACCTCACTACTGGGATGAGATTTAGAATAGCTCTTGCTAGTTCACCATGGCTTCAGTGGAAAAACTGAGGCTGTTTTAATTCCCTAGCATTCCCTCCTCTTCTGCTTTATTAAGATGTCTATGAACACTGTCAACTTTTTGTCCATGTCATTCTTGCTAATCTGGGTACAAAATGTTCTGGCATCTTCTTCTTTCTAGTTCAACTCAGTATCTTCTTGTAGGCAAAAAAAGCTCATCTTTTAGTTGCTATCAACATTTAATAGTTTTTCACTAAGCTCTACCCAACAGTTTCCTCTTATGTCTGTCTCACTGACCTGTTTGCAAGGAGTGTGTCCTTTTTGTTATTTTCTACCTGATAACCACACTTTCTTTTCAAGGCTCACTTCAGATGTCATCTCTTTTCGCCTCTGGTAGTTCAGTAGTTTATTTTCTTTGATTCTAAAAAACATATCTTTTGGTATCTGTTGTAGAATTTATCACATTATTCTCATTTGGCAAATATTCCCTTCCCCTCAAAACTAAACATTTTGCCCTTCTCTGAGTCTTATATTTGGAACCAATGCATGATAGTAAGAGTTGGTATTGGTGAGGGGTGAGGTTTTTATTTTATAAAGTACTCTATTTAAGTTCAGCCTGTGGTTAACGCAGATCAGTTTTAGAGTACATATGGAAGGTGTAGGTCTGGAATTGGATTCTTGAAAAACTGTATGCTTGCTTCTCATCTGGAAAGTCTTTGTGTGTTCTTATGTACTTTTGTGTGCCCTTTATGTGAGTCTATGTATGTTTGGAGACCACTGCTTTAAAGAAATCATTATATACTTTTATATTAGGTTACATGTGAAAAAATGCTTAAAACAATAGGATTGATTAATTATGGTATGTTCATATAGTGTAGTATGCACAACAATGAAAACGATGGACCCCTAGATAAGGTAGAACAACATGGATTGAGCTCCTTACTTTTATAATATTTAAAGAAACAAGAGAAAAAAGTATATAGTTCTGTAATTCTCTTTAATGTCCAAGAATAGGTAAAACTAACCAATATTTTAATAGATATATATGTATGTATTGAAATATAGAGAAGACCAAGGAAATGCTTACTGTAAACTGAGGATAATAGGTAATCATTAGGGAAAGGAACAGTGTAATGACTGCAGAGAGATACTTGATAGGTAAAAGTAAAAATGATTGGCCAGCGTTGTGGCTTAACAGACTAATCCTCCGCCTTGCGGCGCCGGCACACCGGGTTCTAGTCTCGGTTGGGGCGCTGGATTCTATCCCGGTTGCCCCTCTTCCAGGCCAGCTCTCTGCTGTGGCCCAGGAAGGCAGTGGAGGATGGCCCAAGTGCTTGGGCCCTGCACCCGCATGGGAGACCAGAAGAAGCACCTGGCTCCTGGCTTCGGATCAGCGAGATGCGCTGGCCGCAGTGGCCATTGGAGGGTGAACCAACAGAAAAGGAAGATCTTTCTCTCTGTCTCTCTCTCTCACTATCCACTCTGCCTGTCAAAAAAAAAAAAAAAAAAAAAAGATTTTGGTAACCAAGGGACTTGGGGCAAATTATCAAACTTCTTAGCCTCAGGTTTTTTTGAGTGTAAACTAGAATATGTAACTACATTAATGAAAGTTGAAAGAAGTGATATAAACCATGTAAAGCTGTTAGTTTCATGTTTGGCTTATAGTAAATGCTGGTTTACTATACTTCACTTTGACTTGAAGCAGATGTTATAGGTTTTCCATAGGGAGGATAAAGTTAAAGAAAGGTAGAATAAATTAAAACAAGAATTAAAACTGGAAACGATGATAAGGACAAGGAAATTGTATTTGGATGCTACTGCTACTTTATATTATAAGCCATTTTAGTTGAGTATATTATTTTATTTAATATTCAAAATAACCCTGACACAAGATTCAGTTCTAATAGGTAGAGTTAATCCATACCTATTGGTTTGGATGTCAGTATCACCATTTTATATCAGACCAGTTAAGTACTTTCCCCAAAGTTCTTTTTTTTTTCTTTAAAGATTATTTATGTATTTATTTGAACATCAGAGTTACAGTGAGAAAGGGAGAGAGAGAGAGAGAGAGAGAGATATCTTGCATCCTTTGGCTCATTCCCCAAATAGCCAGAATGGCCAGGACTGGGCCAGATTGAAGCCAGGAGCCAGGAGCTTCTTCTGGGCCTCCCACATGGGTTCAGGGGCCCAAGTACTCAGGCCATCTTTTACTGCTTTCCCAGGCACATTAGCAGAGAGCTGGAGCTGAAGTGGAGCAGTCAGGACACAACCAGTGCCCGTGGGATGCTGGTGCTGCAGATAGTGGTTTAATCTGCTGTGCCACAGCATCAGCCCCTATCCAAGGTTCTACAACTAATAAGTGGTTGAGCTGGGATTTGGAATAAGATTGTTTCCTGCTATTAATTATAATTAAATTTAACTTGAAATTTGTGAGAAGATGGTCTGTATTTAGTGTACCCGCAAATGCTCTCAGAAGTATTTAGGTGATATATTCGTGGAAAGTTCTTGGAAGAACATTAGATTAGATTTCTAGGAAGGCACTCTATCTCCCTTGACTATGCAACAGAATCTCATTAAACTAACCCAGTTTGTTTCAGGCCTCCAAGATTAAATTTAACTTAACAGAGTCTAAACTAACATGTTGGAGCTTAGCTGTCGGGAAATTGTTTAGAATCTAAATTTCACTAAATTCATTATTATAGGTAAAATACTGAACTGCATCTCATATTTATCTTGTTTATTGTATATTTACTGTCTTTGATGTTTATTCTGCTGAAGCCAGATTTGATCGTTTGTAATCAGATTACAGTGTACTTGAAGGATTATAAAAAGATGAGTTCATCAAAGATTGCTTACTCACTAGGGAGTAGTTAGGAAGTAATTCACTAGGAGTGAATTAGAGGAGATAGATTTCTTTGGGTATTGGCTCCTTCACAGTTGTATTTATTCTCATATCATTATGATTTGTTAAGAAGTATGTCTGTAGCCCTTGATTTTAAATTTATTTCTAAGTAAATCTGTTTTTCAGAAAGTATAGTTCGTATTGTTTTCAGTTTTAGCATACAGATAAAGTTAAGTGATTTGCTAAAAACCTCTAGGAGAAACTGTCGTGATACTAAGACTGGTATTCCCAGGTAATGCTAATAGTAATCCTCAGTCTAATTTTCCAGACTCTTACTTTGTTTTCTACTGAGCAATTCTGTATTAAAATGGACTACTTTTTGTCTTGTGTCTTATATTTCTTAAGAAAGGAGGTAGGAACTATTTGTTTACTACTTTTAGCTTTACAAATTTTTGTCTGGAGTGAGCTACTTTTTAAGAAGTCTCCATTCTTACATTATTTTAAGTCCCCCCCCCCCAAAAAAAAAAAGAGCATAATTGAATTAGGTCCCCAATGGGACACTAAATACAGAATTCTTTTCGCATTTCTACTTAGGCAAAAAAAGCTGACAAACCCCCCCCTTTTTTTTTTTTTTTTTTGCCATTTAGGTTGTGGAAACTCACAATGTACTACTTTATTATTATTTGGTTTGTGTGATTATATTCAATGTTTTTCTTCTTGGATTTTTTTTTTTTTTTTTTTTTTTTTGGACAGGCAGAGTTAGACAGTGAGAGAGAGACAGAGAAAGGTTTTCTTTTTTCTGTTGGTTCACCCCCAAATGGCTGCTACTGCCGGTGCGCTGCGCCAATCTGAAGCCAGGAGCCAGGTGCTTCCTCCCAGTCTCCCATGCGGGTGCAGGGCCCAAGCACTTGGGCCATTCTTCACTACCTTCCTGGGCCACAGCAGAGAGCTGGACTGGAAGAGGAGCAACCGGGACAGAACCGGCGCCCCAACCGGGACTAGAACCTGGGGTACCGGTGCCGCAGGCAGAGGATTAGCCCAGTGAGCCGCGGCTCCGGCCTCTTCTTGGATTTTTAAAACATTTATGATTCTATTCCCTTGGAGTTGGACGTGTTTTTGTGACTGGGAGTGCCCTCAGCAGAGCAGTTCTGTCCTTTCTGCTGATGGATAGAGGAGGGGCATTTATGGCTGCCAGGTGAGGATTCTTTTTCCTAATCAGCCCTGTGCATTCCCTTGACTGTGGCAGCCTTGTCTGGGGGTCTGGGAACATCTAGGGAAGACTTGATAAAATTTATGAAAAGAGAAAAAAATCAGGGAGGCATTGTTTTTCCATTCAGTGGTATAAACAGGACTCTTTTTTTTTTTTTTTTTTTAAACTCTGGAAGTGTTAGTGTATGACTATGTCAAGTTCTGTTCTGTCTTCTGCTGTCTCAACTTTTTATAAAGAAAAATTCCTAACTTACAGAAAAATAGAAAGAACCACCACCTAGATTCAATAATTCATTAACATTTTTGTCACATTCATTTTATCAATACACATTTTCCCCTCTGTATTTCAAATTAATTTTTATTATATGTTTGGGAGATTATCAGTTAGTAGTTCTTCTGATTTTCACATTTTCTGATTTTCACATTTGCTTTTTTTTGTTTTTAAGATTTTAAAAAATACTTGGATATTTATTTATTTTGAAAGTTACTGAGAGAGAGGGTGAGTAGGTGGGAGAGAGAGGAGGGGGAGGCAGAGAGAGAGAGACTGAGAGAGAGAGAGGAGAGAGATCTTCCATTTACTAGTTTACTCCCCAGATGGCTGTAACAGCCAGGGCCAGGCTAAAGCCAGGAGCCAGGTGCCAGAAGCCAGGAGCCTAGAGTTTCATCCAGGTCTTTCACATGGGTGGTAGGGGCCTGAACACTTGGGCCATCTTTCACTGCTTTTCCCAGGCCATTAGCAGGGAGCTGGATCAGAAGTGGAGCAGCCAGGACATGAACCAGCAACCATATGGGATGCCAGAGCTGCAAGTAGCAACATAACCTGCTATGCTACAACACCCACCCCAAGATTGATTTATTTATTTGAAAGGCAAAGTTACAGAGAGGGAGGCCTACAGGGAGAGAAAGAGGAAGGGAGGAGAGCAGGAGAGTGAGATTCCATCCTTTGATTCATTTCCCAAATAGCTACAATGGCCAGGGTTGGGCCAGGCTGAAGCAGGAGCTAGGAACTCCATCCAAGTCTCTTAGGTGAGTGGCAGGGGCCCAGACATTTGGGCCATTCTCCTCTGCTTTCACAGGCGCATTAGCAGGGAGCTGGATTGGAAGTGGAACAGCCGGAACTTGAACCAGTGCTTATATATGGAATGCTGGCATCACAGGTGGCAATTTAACTTGCTGGGCCACAACTCCATCTCCTCACATTTGTCTGTGTCAGAAAATGAACCAGTTTTATTACTTATGTTAACATTAATCATGATATAAACAGATTCATATAATTAGACCTTTTAGGAACTTAGAAGGCATAGCCAAAATGAAGAAATATGAGACTGATAATAATAATTCGTGTTAAACTCAAGAGTTGTTGTCAAGAGCTCCAGTATCTCCAAGCTGTGCCCCAGCAAACCAACCCTTCCTACCTTTCATACCTGTCCTATTCTGTCTCCCAAACTTTTTCATCATATGAAAGTACTTAAAAATGTTCCTAGACAATGGAATTAAAAGAGAAGTTGATTCTGGTAGAAAACATTTTTGAAATCTATACATAGGAAAGGGTTTTCAAAAAGTTTATGAAAAATGTGTATTCTGAAAAAGCTGTGCATGGGTTTCAAAATATTTTTTTGCACAGAAATAGCCTTATTTTTAATCCCATTATTCAATAGACTACTTGAAATACCCTTGTGTTTTCCTAGGTATGGGGAGGGGTGGGGTAGACAGAAACTAGCAATTACTGTATGGTACTACCTGTATCAATATGAGTGCTCATTTCAGCCTAAGGATTTCATTCTATAACAGTGCTCTTACAAATGCTAGTATCCTCATTTTACAGCCAGGGAGAGTGAGGTCCAGATAAATAAGTTGCCCAAAGTCACATACTGCTAGAGGAGGTTATGAAGCTGACTGAATGTGTCCCTGTGTATTTGAATTGAAAGACAAAATGTTATTTTCAGGCCACTATGATGATAGTACATTTGAATTAGAAATCTCATGTACAATGATGCTTTTAACATTTTGTAATTGGATATATTATTTTAGTATGACATGACTGGCAGTCTGAGTGGTACTAGTCAATAAAGCTTCTTAGAAAAAATAGTTGGTGGGGTGATGGCATTGTGATGCAGCGGGTTAAGCTACGGCCTGCAATACTGACATACTGTATTAGAGCACTGGTTTGTGTCCTGACTGCTCCACTTTTGATTCAGTTCCTTGCTAATGTACAGGAAAGCATCAGAAGAAAATGATGCAAGTGCTTGGGCCCCTGCCGCCTATGTGGGAGACTCAGATGGAGTTCCAGAATCTTATCTTTTGCCTGGCTCAGCTCTGGTAATTGCATCCATTTGGGGAATGAACCAGTATATGGAATATATCTCTCTGTCTCTCCTTGTTTCTCTTTGTCACCCTGTATTTCAAATAAGTAAAATAAATCTGGGACTGGTGCTGTGGCATAATGGATAGAGCCACTGCCTGCAGTGCTGGCATCCCACATGGGTGCTGGTTCAAGTCCTGGCTGTTCCACTTTTGATCAAGCTCTTTACTATGGCCTGGGAAGGCAATGGAAGATGGCCCAAGTCCTTGGGCCCCTGCACCCATGTGGGTGACCTGGAAGAAGCTCCTGGCTCCTGGCTCCTGGCTTCGGATCGGCGCAGCTCTAGCTGTTGCGGACATTTGGAGAGTGAACCAGCAAATGGAAGATTCTCTCTCTCTCTCTCTCTCTCTCTCTCTCTCTCTCTCTCTCTCTCTCCTTCTGCCTCTCTGAACTCTGCCTTTCAAATAAATAAATAAATCTTAAATAAATAAAATAAATCTTAAAAAGAAAGAAAAATAGTTGACAGGGCCTCAGGTCCTCTGGAATTTTAGGGTGCTCTGTAGTGCTAATCAGTATAAAACTTGTAGTTATGTCTGTACATTTGCTCATTCTAATAAGCAGTAGGAAGTTACTGGGCAAACCAGCCTCAATACAGCTGAATTTCACCACATCAGCCTTCTGAGAAGAGAGAGTGGCAAACATGGTACCACACCCAGAATCAGCCATAAAAGAACCTAAATCAGGAAATCAAGGGGGAGGGTATGACTCATTTCTGTATCCTGGAGAAAGAGCTGACATGAGGATCTAAGGAGAAAACTAAAGCAGAGAATGAGGTTATACCTTGCTCAGGCTTCTGCCAGACAGCCGTAGGGATCTGGGGAGATTGTTGGTGTTCCTGAAGGATGTATGTTGTTAAGAGGCCCGGTTCCAACACTGCTAGTTGAAATGTTAATGCTAGTGTGCTAGGCTCATGCACATTCAATGTCCCACTTGTATTTTCACTGAGTATTTATTTCTAAGCAATATGCTTAATTGGATGATTTCCACAAACCATATGCAAAGTTTCTAACCATCACTGTCCAGTGAAGTACGAAGCATTAAGTTACAGGCTGTAAAAGAGAGGGCAGTGCCCACAGTTTTACTTGTCGTCCTGGTTGTTCTAGGCATGGAGTGTTAGGGAGAAGGTCTTTTTAAAAACTGAACCCTCAGCCGGCGCTGCGGCTCACTAGGCTAATCCTCCACCTTGCGGCGCTGGCACACCGGGTTCTAGTCCCGGTCGGGGCGCCAGATTCTGTCCCGGTTGCCCCTCTTCCAGGCCAGCTCTCTGCTGTGGCCAGGGAGTGCAGTGGAGGATGGCCCAAGTCCTTGGGCCCTGCACCCCATGGGAGACCAGGAGAAGCACCTGGCTCCTGCCATCGGATCAGCACGGTGCGCCGGCCGCAGCGCGCCTACCGCGGCGGCCATTGGAGGGTGAACCAATGGCAAAAGGAAGACCTTTCTCTCTGTCTCTCTCTCACTGTCCACTCTGCCTGTCAAAAATAAAAATAAAAAATAAAAATAAATAAATAAAAACTGAACCCTCATCTCAATGTACAAAAGAATTACTCTAATTGATACTAAATTATATCGAATAAAAATTAACTCAAAAGATATACCATTTTATGTTGGAAAGAATGAGTCCTACAAAGCGGGCAAGGAGACAGCTGGGGGAAGTTCCTGTGGCTGTGACCACAAGCAGTCACTCATGCTACTTCATTTTTACTTCCGTGGTCTCAGGATAGTCTGATTTTCTTTTCTTCCTCTTGTGTTTGCTTGGAAGTCATGACTGTCCCCATGAGCATCGACTTTCCTCAGAGCTTTCCTGCTCAGCTGTTTCTTGAGTTTTCATCTCTTCTTCCCTTTGTCCTTTCCTTTCATCATCTCTTTGACTCCTCTTTCTTTCCTTTTAGTTTCCGGCTCAGCAGAGCTTCATGGTTTGTTTATAGACTTCTTGTTTGGGCATCTCAGGAGCCTCATCCAATACATTTGTAGGTTTTCCTTTTTCTTTCACTGTTATTTTCCCCCTCTTTTGCCATGTGTTCCACATACTCTTTTCCTGTTTGAATTATATACAGGGCCATCCTCTTTTGTATCTGGCCCAACATGTAAGCTCTGTCCATAGCTTTAAAAGCATTTTGTGCTCTGTGAGTTCATCTTAATTTTTGTTGGGATGCATCAATACAGATAATTGCTGAAATATTCTTTTTTAATTTTTTCATCTCTCACTTCAGGATCTCTCCAAAGAACTTCAAATGGGTTCAAATTGAAGTAGGAGGAACCAGGGCAGGTCAATCTTTTGATTTGATTTTTGCATGTTGGAACCAAATCTCTGGGTTTTCTAGCTGGAAATGTTTATTATCTGGCCATTAATAGAAAAAGTAGGCTGACTACTGCTCTAGTTAATTGGCTACTACCTGCAGTGAGAGCCTTGTAAGCAGAGCATCCTGCTGACCACAGTGGACAGATTCCATCAGCAAGGAATACATCTTGTTTAAGCCATGGAAATTTTGGACTTGTTTGACACAGTAGCAACATCTCACCCATGCTGACCATTTATCAGGCTGTTTATAAGATTCAAGAAGTTCCCTTTGCTTGGAGAGGAAGAAACCCGAAAGAAACTACTAATTAAGGAAGGAGATTTATTTTGGCTCACAGTTTGGAGGTTCATTTGCCAAGACTGGGTAGGCCTCATTGTTGGACTATCTGGTGAAGCTGGAGGATGGTAGTGGCTGAATGTGTGTGAAGGATCATCTGGTTACCAGGAAGCCGAGAGAGAGTGTCTGGTTCCAACTTGGCTTTTGTAACCAACCCTGTGAGAACTGCTTTCCAAGGGCACTCACCCAGTGACCTAAGGACCTTCCACTGGATGAAATCTCTACTCTCCCAGCACCCCCAACTGAATAAGTCCTGTGTGAGTGGGGAGCCAAGGCATGCCATGTTATATTCAGATCATTTTAAAAAATATAGGCAATATATTACCTTCTTTGACCTTTTTTTTCTGACTGTAAAAATAATACATTTTTGTAGTTGTTGAATCTCTCTGATTGCAAGTAACAGAAACTCAGTGTGAATGAACTTAAACAGGCCAGCGCCGCGGCTCACTAGGCTAATCCTACTGGTAGCACATGTTTACTTTATGATTTATAGAGTGACAGATAAAGAAATGGATGTGGATGAGATTCTTTGTATACTTACACCTAGATCATCTTATCTGTGACTCACTTTCTTTGTATGTGAAATGAAGAGAGTGTTAACAACTACCCTGTGCTTTGAGGATGGTTTGAGATTAAGCAAGATTGTACCTAAAAAGTGTTTGGGGCAATCCTTTATAACTATTAAACATGGAATACATGTTAATATTATTATTATAAAACTTATGTTATTTTTGCACATATTTATTTATGTTGATAATGTAACATTTAGATGGGTGCACATACTTTTTTTCCTGCTTAACTAATCTGTTTCTTTGATGTATTGTACTTGTGAACTTTAACAGTTTTTAGAGAACTAAAAACCTTAAAAAATTTTTTGGAGTTCATTGGTGTTTTTAACTTTCTTGTGAAACACCTTACTTCAGTATGATTGTCTTAACTGCAATGTGTGATGTGTTAAGAAGGAATGGGACATGACTAACAGCAAATCTGAGTCATGATTTACAGCTCTTGGCTTGAATGAATGATATTAATATAAACCTTTCCTGAATTACAAGGATGACTGTTTGGCATAAGTGGGCTAAAGATTTACTAGAGCCTATAAAATAGCATGTTTTTTCTTCTGTAACTAGTATAAGGCATGTTAATTCCTACCTGTTAAGGCATCAGAGTTGATTTTGTTCTTCTTGTAGGCAAGTACGTTATTCTAGAAAGCAAATTAAGAGGTTGAGTCCTGGTTCTCTGAACCTGTGAAATGGAGATGATAGACATACTACCACTATTTTGTCTATATTTCATAATTGTCATATCTTTTTTTAAAAGATTTATTTATTTATTTGAAAGTCAAAGTTACACAGAGAGAGGAGAGGCAGAGAGAGAGAGAGAGAGAGAGAGAGAGAGGTCTTCCATCCACTAGTTCACTCCCCAGATGGCTCCAATGGCTGGAGCTGTGCCGATCCAAAGCCAGGAGTTACTTCTGGGTCTCCCACGCGGGTGTAGGGGCCCAAGGACTTGGGCCATCCTCCACTGCTTTCCCAGGCCATAGCAGAGAGCTGGATCGGAAGTGGAGCAACAGGGACTAGAACCAGCACCCATATAGGATGCCGGTGCTTCAGGCTAGGGTGTTAACTCACTGTGCCACAGTGCTGGCCCCATAATTGTCTTATCTTGTTGGTGGACTGCTCATTTTTTAATTACATAAAGTCCTTTTCCTCTGGAACCTATTTTTGTCTTTAAGATTATCCAATTCTAGCTTTATTTTGGTTTGTCCAGTTAATCTTTTTTTGAAAGTTTATTATTTGAGAGTCAAAGAGTGGGAGGGGGAAAGGGGAGGGGGAAAGAGAGAGAGAGAGGGAGAGGGAGAAAGAAAGGGAGAGGGAGAGATATCTTTTGTCAGCTGATCCACTTCTCAAATTCTTACAACAGCTGGGGCTGAGCTAGGCTGCAACAAGAAGCTAGGAACTCTATCCAGGGCTCCCATGTAGGTGGCAGAGACCCAATCACTCGAACCACTATCTGCTGCCTTGTGGGGTACTCATTAGCAGGAAGCTGGACTGGAAGCAGAGGTGGACTCAATCCCAGGCATTCTGATATGGAATATGTGCATCCCAAGAGTCCACTTAACCAGGTGTACCACAATGCCTGCTCCATATCTGCTTAACCGTTTGGTTACGGTTTGGTTAGAATACCTGTTTCTGTCCTTTCAGTTTCGATCTGTTTGTATCCTTGCATTTAAAGTGATCTTTTACAGATAGAATATAGTTGGATATGTTGTTATTTCTTAAAACATCTCTCTTTTTTAGAAATCTTTTATTTAATAAATATAAATTTCTTAGGTATAGCTTTTGGAATATAGCGGTTCTTCCCTCCATACCCACCCTCCCATCCCAACTCCCATCCCATCTCCTACTCCCTCTCCCATCCCATTCTTCATTAAGATTCATTTTTTTTAAGATTTTATTTATTTATTTGACATGTAGAGTTACAGACAGTTAGAGGGAGAGACAGAGAAAGGTCTTCCTTCTGTTGGTTCACTCCCCAGATGGCTGCAATGGTCAGACCCGTGCTGATCCGAAGCCAGGAGCCAGGTGCTTCTTCCTGGTCTCCCATGTGGGTGCAGGGTCCCAAGGACTTGGGCTATCTTCTACTGCTTTCCCAGGCCATAGCAGAGAACTGGATCAGAAGAGGAGCAGCCAGGACTAGAACCAGTGCCCATGTGGGATGCCAGTGCTGCAGGCAGAGGATTAACCTGCACCACAGAGCCAGCCCCTAAGATTAATTTTTAATTATCTTTATATACAGAAGATCAACTCTTTACTAAGTAAATATTTCAACAGTTTGCATTCACACAGACACACAAAGTAATCCCATAAGTTTTGATATGTTTTGTTGTCGTCTTCATTTGTTTCCAGAAATTTTTATTTCTCTTTTGATTTCTTCTATGACCCACTGTTCATTCAGGAGCATGTTGTTCAGTCTCCATGTGTCTGCATATGTTCTAGAGATTCCTGAGTTGCTGATTTCCAGCTTCAATGCATTGTGGTTTGTGAAGATGCATGGTATGATTTTGATTTTTTTTAATTTGCTGAGTCTTGTTATATGGCCTAGCATGTGGTCAATTCTAGAGAAAGTTCCTTGCATGAGTGAGAAGAATGTGTATTCTGCAACTGTGAAATGAAAAGTTCTGTAGATACCTGTTAGGTCCATTTGGCCTATAGTGGTGATTAACTGCTGTTTCCTTGCTGATTTTCTGTCTGATTGATCTGTCCATTGCTGAACGTGGGGTATTGAAATCTCCAATTACTGTTGTTTTTGATTCTATGTCTCCCTTTACATCTTTTAACATTTCTCTTAAATAGCCAGCTGCCCTGTGATTAGGTGCATATACGTTTATAATAGTCACCTCTTTCTGTTGGATTGATCTTTTAACCATTACTTAGTGTCCTTCTTTGTCTCTTTTAACAGTTTCTGTGTTAAAGTCCATTTTGTCTGATATTAGAAAGGCTACACCAGCTCTTTTTTGTTTTCTGTTAGCATGGAATATCTTTTTCCATCCTTTCACTTTCAGTCTGCATGCATCTTTGTTGGTGAGATGTGTTTCTTGCAGGCAGCAAATAGATGGGTTTTGTTTTTTAATCCATTCAGCAGGTCTGTGTCTTTTAAATGGAGAGTTAGGGCCATTTACATTCAAGGTCACTATTGATAAGTAACGACTTTGCCCTGCCATTCTTCCATAAATATTCCCTTTTTTTACTTTGGATTTCCTTTGTACTTTTACTTGGAGCTTTCCTTCCTTTACCTTTTTCTTAGTGATGACCATGTTTCTGTGTTTCTGTGTATAGCACATCCTTAAGCATCTTCTACAGGGCTGGGCAGGTGGTGACAAATTCTTTCAGTTTCTGTTTTTCATGGAAGGTCTTTATTTCACCTTTGTTCATAAATGAGAACTTTGCAGGGTATAGTATTCTGAGTTGACAGTTTTTTTTCTCTTAAGACTTGGATTATATCTCACCATTCTCTCCTAGCTTGTAGGGTTTCTGATGAGAAGTCTGCTATAAATCTAATAGGAGATCCTCTGAAAGTAATCTGGCCTTTCTCTCAGGCACATTTTAGAATCTTTTCTTTATGTTTTACTGTGGAGAGTTTGACTATAATGTGTTGTGGTGAAGATCTTTTCTGGTCATGTCTATTAGGAGTTCTATATGCTTCCTATACTTGGATACCCCTTACTGTCACCAGATTGGGGGAATTTTCCATTATAATTTCACTAAAAAGGCCTTCTAATCCTTTCCCTTTCCATGCCTTCAGGAACTCGTAGAACCTATATGCTGGGTTATTTGATAGTATCCTGTAGATTCCCAACAGTCTTTTAGTTTTCTAATTTCTTCTTGTGTTTGGTCTGACTGTATAATTTCCTGTGCTTAGTCTTTTAAATCAGATATTCTTTCTTCTGCTTAGCTGATTCTGTTGTTATGGCTCTTTACTGTATTTTTTATTTGTTCTATTGAATTCTTCATTTCCAAGATTTCATTTTGATTTCTCTTTGAGATCTTAATTTTGTAGGAGAAATTTTCTTTCATGTTATGCATGGATTTTATTAGTTCATGCATTTGCTTCTGATTACTTATAAGTAATCCTATGATCAGTTTTTTGAGTTCCATTTCTGGCATTTCTTCAATCTTATCATCTTTACAATCTAGTATTGAGGTGTTATGTTCTTTTGGGGGTGTCATGTTTCATGTTGTCTTCCTTGTTCTTGTTTCTTGGATTGTTGTGTTTGTTGTTTAGCATTTACGGGGATATTCATTGGTTTCTTTGATTTTTTTTCCTGTGGCTGCTTTTATCTTTGGACTATGATTGGATTAGTAGAGTGTCTACTTTCAGGGAATAACTAGAGGTGTGTTGTCCAAGTGGCCAGGGTGCTCTGTTCAGTGCTCTAGGGTAAAGGGTGTATCTGAGGGTGTGTCTGAGGTGACACACCCTGGTTTGGTGTGGTAAATCTCCTTTTTTTTTTTTTTTTTTTTTTAAATTAGAGAGGAAGTTTCTTCTTGTCTGTTGATCTAGACTCAGCTGAGCTCCTCTCTTCAAAGGAGACCAGTGCCTAGGTGCTAGCTCCAGTGATATTATTCATCCCTTCTGCCACAAGGACCACACAAAGATCCTGTGCAGTCCTCAGTATAAGCTAAGAATCCCTAGCAATGTCTCTCACCAGGTAACCAGGGAGCCCTGAGCATGTGGAGCCTCCCATAGTGACTGCCCAATGTCCCAGCCATACTCTGAGTCATCGCCCGCAGCCTCAGTGCTTTCACAGTCCTGGCACACAAGCCTCCCACAATCATGAGCACCAGACTTCGGAGTCTCCACTTGGCTTTTTGCTGGGCGTGGACATGAGCTGGCACAAAATGGTGCCTGCTCTCTGTCAGCTTGCTACAGCACACCTTTGCAGGATTACTGGGGAGAGAGAAAATATACCCCCCCCCCCCCCTTATTTCTCCTCTAGTTTGGTGGGTACACTATCCCTTATGGGGCTTCAAGCTAGATTCCCTCTAGGCTCTTCCTGCAGCTTTTTCCGCAGTGGCTTAGGCTGTTGCGGTCTGGTCTCACCTTGCTGTCCAGTGCTGGTGTGGAGGCTCTCAGCTAGTAGGGTCCTAAGTTGTGTGCATCTTTGCCCTCCACATAGGTCCACTGTGTTCTTCCAGTTTATGTAGAGCTTCCTCTGCTGTTTTCTCCCCAGTTCTTCCCTGAGAGAACATACTTTCCACTTTTTAAAAACTATTTTCTCCTAGACTTGAGTAGCAAGTCTACTCCACCTGTTATGTATTTTTTGATCTTCATCACTAACTTCTTTAGGGTTAGTTACTTTGAATCTCTCTCCTTTTCTTTTAATGTATATTTTAACTTATTTTCTTAGTGTTTACCATGGGGGTTACAGCTAAAGTGTTAATTCATGACTGGCATTTGAAGTGCAGATAGTCTTGTGGAACCCTTAGGAGTTACAACACTGTCAGAATTGAATTGAAAATTGTGGGACACCAGTAGATATCAGGGAATTATTGCTGGAAAAGACACTGCAGAGTTGGTATCAGGAGGAGAAAGAACCTGTCATAGGTTATTACAAATAAAGCTGCTATGAACCTTCGTGTTTAGGTTTTATATAGTTTTTTCAACATAAGTTGCCATTTCTCTTGGCTAAATGCCATGGGTACAGTTGTTGGATTGCCTGGTTGGTATATGCTTTGTCTTAAAAAAATAGTTTATTTTATCTCTCTGTCTCTCTCTCTCACTATCCACTCTGCCTGTCAAAAAAAAAATAGTTTATTTTATTAAGAAACTAGCAGTTGTTTGTCCAAGTGGCAATATTGTTTTATATTCATATCGGTAAGGTATGAGTGATCCATCCTCACCAGAAGTTTGGTGTTGTTACTGCTTTTTTTATTTTAGCTTTTCTGGTGCATGGTGACATGTAGTATTGTTTATTATGATTAGATTTTAATGTCTTATACATATTATTGTGTTCTACAGAATAACCAGTTTATTATTTATACTACTGTGTTTTCCTGTTTTTGCCTGTTTATAATTTTGCAGGGTTACCTATTGCCCCCTTAAAGATCATAGCTATGCACTTTCTTATGAAACTGGGTGTGATTATTTGATATTATATAATGAAATATATATATACATTTGAAGAATCTGTATAATCCAGTAAACTAATATTTTTCAAATGAACAAATACTGATGTTATGAAATCATTTAAAATTCATTCAAAATATAAGACACACTCATGACTCTAAAAAAGTACAAAAAATTTACTTGGTGTGGTTTTATATTCCATACTGTATCTTACCTTTAAGAAAGTATCATTTGGGCAGGCATTTGGCAAGACCTTAGGTTGCGGTTTGGGACACCTATATCCTGTATCAGAGTACCTGGTTCGAGTCTCAGCTCCTCTGCTTTTGTTTTTTATTTATCTGAAAGGCAGAGTTTCAGAGATAGAGGGAGAGAGATCTTCTATCTGCTGGTTCACTCCTTAAATGGCTGCAACAGACAGGACAAAGCCAGGAACCTGGAGCTTCTTCTGGATCTCCCATGTTGGGTGCAGGGGCCCAAGCACCTGGGCCATCTTCTGCTGCTTCCCCAGGTGTATTAGCAGGGAGCTGGATTGGAAATGGAGCAGTGGAGTCTCAAACCAGTGCCTATACGGGATGCCAGTGTTGTGGGCAGTGGCTTTACCTGCTACGGCATGGTGCTGGCTCTGTTCCTCTGCTTCTGATCCAGCTTTGTGCTAATGTGCACCAGGAGGCAGCAGATGATGGCTCTAGTACTTACGTCTCTGCTGCCATTGTAGGGTACCTGGATTGAGTACTGGGCTTCTGGCTTTGGCCTGGCTGTTGTGAGTAGTGAACCAGTGAATGGAAGATTACTCTCCATCTGTCTCTGTCTCTCTGGCTTTCAGATAAAAAGAAAAATAAATAAATACAAAAAATGTACCACCTATCAAGTTTTGAGATTATGTCAAAGAAAAAAACATATAGTATTATCTATAAAGGTTTTAAAAATACTTTCTACTTTTCTTTTTTCTTTTTTTTAATTTTTGACAGGCAGAGTGGAGTAGAGGGAGACAGAGAGAAAGGCCTTCCTTTTTGCTGTTGGTTCACCCCCAATGGCCGCCGTGGTAGGCATGCTGTGGCCGGCGCACTGCGCTGTTCCGATGGCAGGAGCCAGGTGCTTCTCCTTGTCTCCCATGGGGTGCAGGGCCCAAGGACTTGGGCCATCCTCCACTGCACTCCCTGGCCACAGCAGAGAGCTGGCCTGGAAGAGGGGCAACCGGGACAGGATCGGTGCCCCGACTGGGACTAGAACCCGGTGTGCTGGCGCTGCAAGGCGGAGGATTAGCCTACTGAGCTGCGGCGCCGGCCTAAAAATACTTTCTACTTTTCCAAGTATATTTGTGTGAGGTTGGATTTTCTTTATGTATTTCTACCAAAACCATAGATAGTGCTAGATAGAACATAAAAGCAGTTAGTTACAGAATCCAACTTCTTCTGTTAAGTCAGACATTGAAGAGACTTGCACAAATGTGAAACAAACTTTTCTAATTTCTTTATATTTCAGAATATGTAATTATTTTTCATAAAATATATTCTTTAACCTATAATGGGTTTATTATTAATTTGAAATGACACTTTCAAATTTCTCAGTATTCAATTTCTTTTTTCCCAGCTTTATTGAAGTCTAGTTGACAAACAAAAATTGTATATATTTAAAATATATATCGTGATATTTTATGTGTGTATACATTGTAAAGTGATTACCACAATCAAGCTAATTAACATATCTGTCATTACACATACTTATTGTATTATTATTATTATTATTATTATTTTTTTGTAGCATGAACTTATAAGGTCTACTCTTGGGGCCTGCTGTTTGACTTGGTTGTTAAGGCACTCCATATTGGAGTGCCTGGATTTGAGTCCTGGCTCTGTTCCTAATCCTAGTTTCTTGCTAATGCAGGCCCTGGGAAGCAGCAGGTCATGGTTCAAGTAGTTGGGTCGCTATCATCCTCATGGGAGATCTGAATAGAGTTCCTGGCTCCTGGCTTTGGCCTGGTCCAGACCTGACTGTTGCAGGCATGTAGGAAGTGAATCAACAGATACAATGTCTATCTCTCTGCCCCTCAAATAGATTAATAAAAATAAATTCGCTTTCTTAGCAAAATTCAAGTATATAATACAGTATTATTAACATTTGTAGCTGTCAGTTTCTTTAGGATGTTTGTTTTAAAATCTTTGTCATGCAGTTCATAGATCTCCATTTCTTTATGGTTGCTTACTGGTGCTTCATTTTGTTCCTTTGGTTTTTCTGTTTGTGATCCTTGTGGCTTTGCTTTGGTTCCTGTGCATTTGAAGGTGTCTCTTCCAGTCTTTGGAGGTTGACTTCTGCAGGCAAAGCAGCCATTGCTCAGCCCGCCGTGGTGGAGTGCCTTGATAGGCTTGTTGCTCAGGTGTGCTGGCCTGGTTCTGGGTCAGCAGTTGGACATGCTTGGCACCTGGATTCATAGGATTAGTCCTGGTATGTGGTCTGTTGGTATAGGCCTGGCTCCTGCATTTGTGGGAGTTTACCTGGAGCCAAGATCCACAGGGTTGAATCTGGTACCTGGATCCTTGGAGGCCGACCAGGTGCTGGAGTGGGCTTTGTGCCTGAGTCTGTGGTGGTTGGCCTGGCACTGGGGTCTGCTTGCAGAGTTTGGTGACTGCAAGTGGGCCTGGAGCCTGGAGTCTTGCTGCACAGGGGCTGACTGGTGCTGGCTCAGACTTGGTGTGGGTGTGGGCTTGGAGCCAGAGTCTGCAGGAGCAGGCCTGAAACTGGGTTCTGTGGAGGCTGACCTGGAGTCTGGATCTGTGGGGAAGGCCTGGAGCCATGGGCCACAGCACTTATCTTGGTGTTGAGCTGGACCTGGAGCCAGAGCTGAAGGAGCTGGCCTGGAACCGAGGTTCAGTGGCATAGGCTTGGTGCTGGTGGCCCAGCGAAATTAGGCACTCACTTTACTCTCCTTTCCCTATACGAAAGGTGTTTCTCTCTTGAGGGGGAAGGGGATTCCAGTAAGATTACACTGCCTTCTGTACCCCCTTTAGTGTACCTTCATATGTCTGCTCCATCCAGGTGCTGTAATCTGTCTGGATTTCGTAGCTCTTGTGGAGGTATTTGTAAATGGTGTTCAAATTAATGTTTCTGTGGGATGAGTGTTCAAAAATCCTATTCTGCCCTTCTGTGCTGCCATTCCTCAGTTTTAATTTCCAAGACATTAAGTGTTGGTATATAATCCATATAAGCAGAAAGTTCCTTGGCTCGTCAATAATTTTTTTAAATACTTTATTTATTTATTTGAGAGAGAGAGTTAACAGACAAAGGGAGAAACAAAGAGAAAGTCTTCATCTGCTGGTTTGCTCTCCACATGGCTGCAGTTGCCAGAGCTGGGCCAATCCAAAGCCAGGAGCCAGGAGCTTCCAGGTCTCCCACGTGGGTGCAGAGGCCCAAGCACTTGGGCCATCTTTCTCTGATTTCCCAGGCCATAAACAGAGAGCTGGATCAGAAGAGGAGTAGCTGAGGCATGAACTAGCAGCTATATGGGATGCTGGTGCCACAGGTGGAGGTTTAGCCTACTACCCTATAGTGCTGGCCCCTCATCACTAATTTTTAAAGTGTAAAGTGGTCTTGTGATTAGAATGTTTGAGAACTAATAGTTGAGATGAAAGGAAAGAGAGGAGATGTGGCAACAAAATGTAGATCTTGGCCTGGAAACTTCTCAAGAGGAAATATTAAATGCACTTAAAAATATATCAGGACAATGGGATTTGGACTGAGGTTAGGATTATAATTGTACCAATATTGACTTTTTGATTTAGTGATGGATTCATAACTTTATAAGAGACATGAACTATACACTGCAGTTTTTAGGATTTGAAATTTACTTACAGAAAGTTTAGAAACATGAACATATGCATAGATGTTTGGAAGAATAATAAAAATATGACAAATTGCTGAATTCTACACAAAGGTTATATGGGAGGTCTATGCAATGTGAGATTGTTTAATAATAAAATTTCAAAAATTGGAAGTGATATGAGCATATTAGAAGCAAGTTTTATAGTTGGTTGGTGTTTTATTGTATTGTGTATGAAAGATTGGAGTTTTTGCCACTTTTCCATGTACACTCTTTGTGCTTTGCTGCCCCCAAGTGGCTTTTATGCCCAACAGCAATTCATTCTGCAAGTAAGTAATCTGGGAATCAAAAGCACTGTACTAATTTAAAAATGGTTCATAACTTACAGAAAATTTTTTAAAAAAACTATCAAATAAAAGAATTTTCCTGGAGGTATTTCTATGAAACCATATCTCATAGTCTCTTTTATTTCATTTAAAAATGTAGTTTTGCTCTTGTAGTTCCTTTGTGTTATATCTTCAGTACATGCTTTTTTTTAACCTCCCATTTTTACAATAACTAGTATTTATTGGTTTTTCAGTCAAGGGAAGAATAAATCTTGTGTATTATTACTTCTTACTTCTAAATATTATAGTTTTATCTTAGTGTTTTATTTTGTAGTAACAAATACTTGACTTACCTAGAATATCTCACTTGCAATTCTCAAATTTGTTGTAAATCTGCATGAATTTATTTGTCAAGAAAACCCGATAAGAGTTGCCATGATATATTGATGCCTTTATATTAATATTTACCAGGCCAGCGCTGTGGCATAGTGGGTAAAGCTTCTGCCTGCGGTGCCAGCATCCCATTTGGGGCGCCGGTTCGAGACCCAGCTGCTCCACTTCTAATCCAGCTCTCTGAATTGGTCTGGGAAAGCAGTCGTTGGGCCCCTGCATCTGAATAGGAGGCCTGGAAGCAGCTTCAGGATCTTGGCTTCGGATTGGCGCAGCTGCCGCCATTGTGGCCATTTGGGGAGTGAACCAGTGGATGGAAGTGGAAGACCCCACCCCCCCGCCTATTCTTTCTCTGTGTAACTCTGACTTTCAAATAAATAAATCTTTAAAAAATTTACCACTTTTGTGAATAGTCCTACATTTTGCAACAGTAATACTGGAGTACATAATTTGATTATGGAACGTTTCTTAGTATCATACTGATGATGGTACAAAGTGAGTGACAAATGTGCACTACATTTGTTTGTAAAAGTCTGTGTAATTTGGTATTATGAGACATTTTTGCCCTAAGGATTTTAGATTAGGGATTTTAGACATCTACTTGATTTTTTTTTTTTTTTGACAGGCAGAGTGGACAGTGAGAGACAGAGAGAAAGGTCTTCCTTTGCCGTTGGTTCACCCTCCAATGGCCGCCGCGGTAGGCGCGCTGCTGCCGGCGTACCGCGCTGATCCGATGGCAGGAGCCAGGTGCTTCTCCTGGTCTCCCATGGGGTGCAGGGCCCAAGGACTTGGGCCATTCTCCACTGCACTCCCTGGCCACAGCAGAGAGCTGGCCTGGAAGAGGGGCAACCGGGACAGGATCGGTGCCCTGACCGGGACTAGAACCCGGTGTTCCGGCGCCGCAAGGTGGAGGATTAGCCTAGTGAGCCGCGGCGCCGGCTATCTACTTGATTTCTTAGCTTTGACTCCCAGTTATTGGTTATAAATCAATCCAGTAGCCTTTTCTACTTTCCTCTCTGATTTCTGTTAGCTGTATAATATTTATGTACTGTTTTTAAAAAAGATATATTCATTTATTTATTTGAAAGGCAGAGTTCCGAGTACCAGAGGAAGAAAAAGAGAGATAGAAGGAGAGAGGGAGAGGAAGAGAGTTATCTTTCATCAATTGGTTCACTCCCTAAATGGCAAAAAAGGTCTTGGCCAGACTGAAGCCAGGAGCTGAGGATTCCCTTCTGGTCTCCCATGTGGATTCCAGGGACCCAAGCACTTGGGCCATCTTCTGCTGCCTGCGCAGGTGCATTAGCAGGGAGCTAGATCAGAAGTGGAGCAGCCAGGATGCGAATTGTTGCTCTGATACGGGATGTTGGTGTTGCAAGAGGTGACTTAACCCACTGTGCCACAATGCTGGCCCCTTTATATACAATTTGTATGTATGTAAATATTTTGTCACTCCTTAAAATTTTAAAAATTTTTTTTTATTACTTTAAAAAACTTATTTGAGTGACATATATAAGGAGAAAAAAAAGACAGAGAGTTCCTATTGGCTAGTTCACTCTCCAGATGCCAGCATGGCTGAGGCTGAGCCAAGGTTGAAGCCAGGAGCTAAGGACTCACCCCAGGTCTCCCATGTTGATAGCAGGAACTCAGTACTTGAGCTATCACCGGCTGCCTCCTAGTGTCTGCATTGGTGGGAAACTGGAGTCAGGAGTTGGAGCTGGGAACTGAACCCAGGTTCTTTGACATGGGACGTAGACTAACTGTCTGTTCCTCAGTTTTATCATTCTTAGTCTGATCTTGTTTCTATTTTAGAGTTGCAGTTAAATATATTCATTCTTCACTGCCAGGGTTTTTTGCTGGTTTGCTTTGCCATTGACTTTGGTCGAGTTCCTTCTATAGTAGTTGCCTTAAGAAAGATGTGTGTAAATAGAGATTTTTGAGTTTTTGAGTATTCAGATTGGGGCTTCTGTAGGCTTTTTGTTCAAAGAAAAGCTTGGTTGAAATTAAAATTTTTGGTTCATATTTTATTCCCTTGAATTATCTTGTCTTTTGGTGTTTAGTGTTCTTGTAGAGAAGGCTGATGCCTGCAGATATATTTTTTCCCCATTAGTTCCTATTCTTTTTATGGCTGCCAGTGATTCATTTTTTTAAATTACTCATTAGGAATTACTCTAAGGATTTCAGCAATTCTGGTGTCTCAGTAGAGTCTAACACAAATAGATACATTTATCACTATGTTGACACTGCTAGGACCATATACTTTAGACATTTTCATTTCCTGTCTTCTGTCTCTAAAGCTATTGCAATCAGGAATTTTAATTTTACCTGTAATGTAGTCCCCACAAAGTAGTATCCTTATGATTTTGGAGGGCCAACATTCATTTACAGTTAATCTTTTGTTTGCTATTTCATTTCCTCCTATGTCTCTCTGCTTTGTTCTGCTATGATTTTCTTTTTGTTGAATTCCCCTTAGAACTTCCATTAGTATGGGCCTACTGCTGCAAGATCTCTAATTTGTTTTGTTTGTATGAAAAATGTCTCTGTTTCACCTTAGTTATTCAAAAATTATGGTATATACACATAACATAAACTTACCGTTCCATTCATTTTTAAGTGTACAGATCAGTGGCTTTAGTGTATTCGCATTCCTGTGGAACTGTTACCATCCTCCATCTCCAGGACTTTTCTACTGTTCCCAAACTGAATCTCTCACTTATTAAACAATAACACCCCATTTCCTCATCCCACAGCCTCTGGCAGGCAAGCACTATTCTACTTTCTGTCTGTCTAGCAGACTCATGTAAGTAGAGTCATATGATATTTGTCCTCTTATGATGGGCTTATTTCCCTTAGCATATATCTTCAGTGTACTGTGTTGTAGCATGTTGTCAGAACTTTGTTTCTTTTTTATTTATTTTTATTTTTTATTTATATAAAGGCAACAAGTTTCATGTATATGTCTTGTATAGTTTTAAGAGCATAATGATACTTTCCATCCTATGCTCCCTTCCCTCCTCTCCCTCAATTTCAACCTCTCTCCTCCTTCCTTTCTTACTTTTCTTTTAATTTTAAGTTGAGTCAAGGCACCTTGATAGAGTGAGAGGTGGGGAGTGCTTCATGGGCCTAAGTGGACACTCTGCCCCCTACCAACTTTCCAGGCCAGACTCAAAGTCATTGAGGATCGTGGATTTATCCCTCCAATAAAATCCCCTAGTTATCGGGGTGAGCCTCAGCATGATTAATAAGGCTTACTAAGGCCTCTCCAAGCCTTTTAAGATGGTGCTTCCTCCCTGGTGGTCACCAGTGCCTTTGTGGGGTGAGAGGAGGAATGCAGTGTGGTCTCCTTTCATAGGGCTAGGTGGGCACCCTGCCTGCTGCTAGCACTTCAGGCCACACTCAGTCAGTGGAGACACAAGGGTCTTCCTCAGGCAGAATCACCAGTGGCATAGGCTGCCACAGGTACCTGTCACCTCACTCCAAGATGAGGGTATCCCCTTCAGCCTAGAACTTTCTTTCTTAAGGCTGAATAGTATTCCCCTGTGTATGTACCACATTATGTTTATCCATTTATCTTATGATGAATATTATACTGCCTCTTCCTTTTAGCTCTTATATGTAAGGTAGCTATGAATATGGCTGCATAAACATTTCAAGTCTCAGCTTTTAATTCTTTTGGCTGTAGACCCAGAATTGGAATTGCTGGATCATATGATACTTCAGTTTTAATGCTTTGAGGAACTATCATACTGTTTTCAATAGCAGCTGTATTCTGTTTTACGTTCTTTGCCTTAAGTTTTAAAGGGCATGGACATTTTTGATTAGTGTTCTAATTCTAACTGAAGTTCATTTTTTCGGCATTAAGATGTCCTTTGGCATGTTTTCTGTTTTAAAAAAGTCAATCTCTGGGGCTGGCATTGTGGTGTAGTGGGTAAAGCTGCCACCTGCAATGCCAGCATTCCTCTGGACACTGGTTTGAGTCCCTGCTGTTCCACTTCCAATACAACTCCCTGATAATGGCTTGGGAAGGGCAGCAGAAGATGGCCCAAGTGCTTAGACCCCTGCTACCCATGTAGAGACTTGGCTCAAGCTCCTGGCTTTCAGCTTTGGCATGGTTTATCCCTGGATGCTGTAGCCACTTAGGGAGTGAATCAACAGATGGAACCTGTCTCTCTGTCTTTCACTCTGTAACTGTGACTTTCAAATAAATAAATAAAATCTTTTTAAAAAGTCAATCTCTCTTAGTCTTATTGTTATTCCTTTGAGAGTAATATGATTTTTCCTGAAACACATTATATTTTTTTCCATTTTTTTGGTTTTCAGTAGTTTTTAAAAATGTTTACTTATTTTGTTTATTTGAAAAGCAGAGTGACAGATAGATAGGTAGGTAGATGCTGAGAGATCATCTGTCTACTAGTTCATTCCTCATTAGATAGGCCCAGGCCTAAGTCAGGAGCCTGGAACTCCATCTGGGTCTCCCATGAAGGTGGCAGGGGCTCAAGTACTTGGACCATCACCTGTTGCCTCTCAGGATGCCTTGGTAGGAAGCTAGAGTAGAAGCAGAGGAGCCAGAACTTGAACCTGCAGTCTGATATGGGATGCAGGTATCTCAAGTGGCAGTTTAACCTGCTACACCACAGTGCCAGCCCCTGGTTTTCAGCAGCTTTATTATCATGTACATAGGTATAGTTTTCTTTTTGTCTTTTGTCTTGCTTCAGGTTTTAGGGCTTAAGACTGTGGATTGATATCTTTAGTTTGGGGAAATATTTAGCTATGATATTTTTGAATAAAACTTTGGCCCCATTACACAAAGATTAAGCCTCTTTCAGGAGAGTCACTAATTCATAACTATTTTCATAATACCAGCAAGATATTATTTGCTCTTTTTACTCTCGTTTTCACTGGGGAATATAATGGGCCATGTGACATCTAGAGGTACTGTTGTTACAGTGGAAAGTATAGTTTATGCTTGTGTATTCTTATGCTTGGATTTTTTCCAGTTTTAATATTTTTTGTGGCAGATGTCAATAAATATAGCCACTTATGCCAAAGAACTTGGGGAACCCATTATTTTTTTAAGAGCATGAAAAATTTGAGGACTCCTTGGTTGGGCCTTGTATGTTCTGTGTGTCTGTTTCTTATGTTCTTCTATGTCTTATATCCTTTCCCCATTCTCTTTATGCCTCAATCTGGCTATATTCTTTCTGATATTTTCTATTGACTTAACATTCACAAATCATCTCTTGTTAATAAACCATCTACTGGACTTCTTAATGTAAAATAATGTAAAAATTATATTTTTGATTCTGGGTTTTGTCCCCACTTTCTAAAAAAAACAGATTCCAACACTGTGGTGAAATTCTCCATTGCACCATTTGCTCTTCTCCTATTTGATGTCATATTGGTCATAGGCATTTAAAAATTCTAGGTCATCTGTGAAAATTGATTTTTAGTCATGTGATTCTCTATCTTGGCATGTCTGGTCATTTTGGATGAATGGATGTGGAGAATTGGGTAGGTCCTGGAGACATTTTCTTAAGAGAACTTGACTTTTTTTTTTTTTTTTTATTAAACAAGGCAGATATTATGGCTATGACTTCCTTAATCCAATCAGAGACTGAGCTGTCCAAATCTGAGGTTTGGCTTTGGCAAGCCTGGGACTGTTTCTTGTTCATTACTGCATTATAATGTAGTCTTCCAGGCATTCCAAAGAGCATGGAATGATGCTTAGGGCCCTTTTCAGTGGATCTTGAGTTTTATTCTTTGTTTCCTGTATACCTCAAGACTCCCTACTCCCTCCCTTCTTTTTTCTTTTTCTTTTTTTTTCTCTTGTCTCATGTAGTTTAAGTATTCAGCAAATTTGTTGAGGAAAAAACTATTGTGCTTTCTTTCCATATTTCCTTTCCAGGAGCCTAACCTCTTAAGTCTCTAATTTAAGTTACTTGAGTTCCACAAAACTGTCAAAAGCTGATTTCTCTACCTCTTATTCATGGCCTTTTGCTTGGTCCCTTTACCAGGAACTTCAGCTTCTTGAGTCTGGATTTGGCAAATGCCTTCTGGGGAAAGAAAAAGTGCCTGAAGGATATTGGCTCCATGCTCCTTGTTGTTCCCCTGTTATCTAGTGTTTTGTTGCCTTAATTTCTGGTTGCCTGAACAGCTCTGTAAGTCAATCAGGAACATCATGAGCAGATATACAGAAGGCCTGGAAAGAAATCAGTTTAGACTGGATCAGGAGAAAGGAAAGCTGCAAGAGAGAAGTTTCCAGGAAATGGAAATTCCAATGAGAAAGGAATGGTAACCATAGTGTACAGCCTGGCTTAAAAGTGAAGAATATGGGGCTGGGTTGTAGTGCAGAGGGTAGGCCATCACCTGCAATGCTGACATCCCATGTGAGTGCCTGCTGATTCCAGTCCTGGCGGCTGTACTTCCATCTTAGCTCCCTGGTAATGCTGCTAGGAAAGCAGCAGAAGATACACTATGTACTTGGGCTTCTGCCACCCGTTTGGAAGACCTGGATGAAGCTCCTGGCTTCAACCTGGCCCAATCCTGGCCATTGGGGCCATTTGGGTAGTGAACCAGTGATAGATGATATCTCTTTCTGTCTGTCTGTCTGTCTCTATTTCTCTCCATTTCTTTGTAACTCTGCCTTTCAAATAAATAAATCTTAAAATTATTGTTATGCCCAGTTCAGTTGTCCCCAAAGACCACCAAGGAGCTGATACTGCTGTAAAGCACACGAGAGTTTTATTGCAGTTCCGGGCCTGGACTCTCAATCAACATCGACACAGCGGGTCTGAATTGAGAGCCCCGACCCTTCAGTTAACAGGGTTTTTATAGGGTTTTCAGAGACATTCTATACATCATGGTACCATTTAGCAAATCATCTCATCCAGCAGGAAATTCAAAGGACATCTCCTAGAATTGATCAGTGCATCCAGTGGTGGGAACGGACCTACTAAAGGTGGTTGGGTGGCTTTGGGGTTGATACCTTTTGAATTGATTGGCCGAAGCATAGGGTCCGAGCTGCTGGGGGTGTACATGCCGAACTGCAAGGTCTTGGGTAGCTATCAATCACCTTATCTGCCCTGAGAAGACACCAGGAACTCTAGGTATTTCTCTGTTATCTGTTAATCGGCTGTTGCTAGGAGAGTTTATTGCAAGGGGAGTTCATGTATTTACTTTTAGGAACTTCTGGCTTAGGGTTCAGGGCCTGGTCAGGCCCAAGTTACAAGATGGAGGCCTAATTTAAAATAGTTACACCTTGATCCAGGCTTAGGTCTCAGAATCATATGTGTGTGTTAGAAACTATTTGGGAAAAAAGAATACTTACATAGTTACAGTAATACAAATATTATTTATTTGTTTTCTTTTTTAGTAAAGATTTATTTTATTTATTTGAAAAGCAGGGTGACACAGAGAGAGGGAAAGAAAGAGAGAAAGAGTTCTTCTGTCTGCTGGTTTACTTCACAGTTGTGTCACAATGGTTGTCACTGGGTCAGGCTGAAGTCAGGAGCCTAGAACTGCATCTAAATCTCCCATGTGGGTAGCAGGGGCCCCAAGCATTTGGACAATCTTCTGCTACTTTCCCAGGCAAATTAGCAGGGAGCTGGATTGGAAATGGAGCAGCAGCCAAGACTCAAACCAGTGCTCCAAAATGGGACATGGGTATTGCAGGTGGTGGCTTAACTTACTGAGCCACAGTGTCAGTTTATGTTTACTATTTTTTGAAGATAAAGGCTAGGTAATCTTTGAAAAATAATTATGACTATAGAACAGAATATATATGCTTTCAACCTGTCAAAGTAAAATTCATTTCAAGTGGAGAAGATAAAGTAATAAAGAGAAAATAAGAGTGAGTTGATGCCTCATTTTGCATTTTTGGGAAGAAGATT
This sequence comes from Lepus europaeus, assembly GCF_033115175.1. NCBI lineage: Eukaryota > Metazoa > Chordata > Mammalia > Lagomorpha > Leporidae > Lepus > Lepus europaeus. Next base: position 68,321,843 of record NC_084839.1, on the reverse strand, counting down.
GGCTATTGTTACCAATATATGAAATGAAAGCATAAATATATTGTTGAAATTACAAAAGTCATCTTTTATAAACAAAGTAATATATTGAGAAGAGAGGGAGAAGAATGATATGGTGTGATGAAGTAAGTCTTGATTTGTTGTAGCAGAAAGTAGATATTATCAACTTGATGAAAATAAAATTATATCATTATATAACGATATAAGCTTAAAAGTTCAACTTGGTTTTCTCTGGAAAATTGTAATAGAAATTGAAGATGTTTAAAGATCTGCAAGCTGGATAAACCTAGGCAAAAAACCACACCTACAGACTAAAAGAGAATAACAATAGCTCCAAATATGGGAATGGGAAATGGAAGCATATTTAGTCAATTGAAAAGAAAAAAGAAAATGAGAAAATAATTTACTTTGATTACCTATAAAGCTATGTTAAAATCTGTATTTTGCTGTTTATTATTTGTCCCATCTGTTCTTTGTCCTTTATTTCTCTTTATTTATTCTACTTAACTGAATTAGAATAATTGACTATTTTTAAGGATTCCATTGTACTCCATTGTTGGCTTATTAGGTATACCTTCTATTTTTTTTCTTCATGGGGGGCTTGCTCTAGGAATTACAATATGTGTCTGTAACTTTTCACAATCTCCCTTCAAATGATATCATGTCTTTTCATTTATAACACAAGATCCTTAGAATGGTATACTTTCCTTTCCTCATTGATTTTTATTATCAACATTTTACTTCTATGAATGTTAGGAAATCCATAATTTACTATTACTTTGGTTTTAAAAGTTATTTTCGAAAGAAATATGAAAATAATAAAAGTGTTTTATATTTTCTACTTCATGTGCTCTTTTACTTTTTTTTTTTTTTTTTTTGACAGAGTGGACAGTGAGAGAGAGAGAGGACAGAGAGAAAGGTCTTCCTTTACTGTTGGTTCACCCTCCAATGGCCGCTGTGGCTGGTGTGCTGTGGCCGGCGCACCATGCTGATCCAAAGCCAGGAGCCAGGCGCTTCTCCTGGTCCCCCATGTGGGTGCAGGGCCCAAGCACTTGGGCCATCCTCCACTGCACTCCCGAGCCACAGCAGAGAGCTGGCCTGGAAGAGGGGCAACCGGGACAGAATCCGTTGCCCTGACTGGGACTAGAACCCGGTGTGCCGGTGCTGCAAGGTGGAGGATTAGCCTATTGAGCCGTGGCACCGGCCCATGTGCTCTTTATTTCTTTGTGTAGATTCAGATTTTGAAAATTGAAAAACTTTCTTTGCTGTTTTTTTATAATGCAGGTCTGCTGACAGCAAACTTAAGATTTTGTTTGTCTAAATTTTTTTTTATTTGTCCTTAGGTGTTGAGTGATGTAGTTGCTGAATATAGAATTCTAGGTTTATAGTTTTTCCTTCAGTACTTTAAAACTATCTTTCCATTGTCTTGTTGCTTACATAATTTGAATGAGAAATCTGTAGTCATTCTACATTTGTGTGTGTGTGTTTTAAGCCTGCTTTCTGCTAATTTTTGCATTGCTTTATTTAAAAAAATATTATTAATTTGAAAAGGCACAGTCTTTCTCTCTTTCACTCTCTCTTTTTCTCTCTCAAACACTACACACACACATACACACACAGAAACACACAAAATGAGCTTCCATCTATTAACTCCAAATAACTACAACAGCCAGGATTGGGCCAGGCTGAAGTCAGGAGCTAGGAACTCCATCTGGATCTTCCATGTTGGTGATAGACTCAAGCAATTGAGCCATCCTCTGCTGCTTTTCATGTAATGTTAGTGGGGAACTGGATCATAAGTGGAGTAACTTTAACCAGAACTCAGATATAGTCTGTGGGCATCCCAGGTGGTGACTTATCCTTATCCTGTTATGCCACAGCACTGGCACCTACTTATTACTGTTTTCAGCAGCTCTGAATAGGCTTTTGTGCCTAATTCATTTCTAAACTAAATGTTTTGTTTTGCATCGCTGTATCACCTAAGTGCATAGATTTAAATATTATGGTAATTTCTGTACAGGTTTATAATTACTTTTAATTATGGTTTCTTTTGCATTTCCTTACTGATTATAGTATGAGCTCCCCAGATAGTAACATTTTTATCTTTTCTATTTTAGTAAATTCTTAGTAAAAACTCATTGAATGAGCCTATGGTGAGAAATGGCCCAAGCCACCTAATGTAGCCAATATGGTTATACAGGCTAAGGAAAAACTTTTTTTTTTTTTTAAAGATTCATCTATTTATTTGAAAGTCAGAGTTGCACAGAGAGAGGAGAGTCAGAGTCAGAGTCAGAGAGAGAGAGAGAGAGAGAGATGTCCTCCTTCCGTTGGTTCACTCCCCAAATGGCTGCTACAGCTGACACTGCACTGATCCGAAGCCAGGAGCCAAGTGCTTCTTCCTGGTCTTCCTTGCAGATGCAGGGGCCCAAGCACTTGGGCCATCCTCTACTGCCTTCCCGGGCCACAGCAGAGAGCTGGACTGGAAGAGGAGCAACCGGGACTAGAACCCAGCGCCCATATGGGATGCCAGTGCCACAGGCATAGGATTTATCAAGTGAGCCATGGTGCTGGCCCAATATGGTTAAACTTCTGAGAAAACAGTTTCTGTGTAATTTGCTATTTATTTTATTTTATTATAATTTATTTTATTATCAATAGTCAAATTTCTTCTGGCTTTAAAAAGTTTATTTCTTCTAATGTGATACATCTTAACCTTAAAAAAAGTTGATCCTATTTCCCCTCATTAAATAAATTACCAAGTGTCTCCATAGATTGGAGAATGAGGATATGGTAGTGATATTTCAGAACTTTGGGAGAGTGCCACTTTGGATAAGTAATTTACTTTTTACTGTTAGGTAACTTTGTTTCTTCAGTGGTGATTGGAGTTGTATTAGATCATCATTTTAAGTTTAGAGTTGCCCCTTGAGTGAGATATAATATTCTCCAAAGAAATTATGTGACCCAAATCAGATTGATCTATTGATAATAGATGCATAATGAAAATATCTGCTAGACAGAAGACAGATCTCTAACAAATTTTAATCATAGGTCATTTTCAAAAGGAGTGTAATTTACTTTCTACTAAGCCAATCATGCAGTCTTAGTGACCTCTGTTTTTGGAAAGCTGTCTCTAAACATGTTAAGATTTAGTATAGGGGCCGGTGCTGTGGTGTAGTGGGTAAAGCTGCCCTGTAGATCTGGCATCCCATATGGGTGCTGGTTCAAGTCTAGATTAATCCACTTTGGATCCAGCTCTCTGCTATGGCCTGGGAAAGCAGTAGAAGATGGCCCAAGTGCTTGGGCCCCTGCACCCTCATGACCCAGAAGATGCTCCTGGCTCCTGGCTCTTGGCTTTGGATCGGTGCAGCTCTGGCCATTGTGGCCACTTGGGGAGTGAACCAGCAGATGGAAGACCTCTCTTTCCCTCTCTTTGTGTAACTCTGACTTTCAAATAAATAAATAAATCTTTAAAGAAAAGATTTAGTATAAAATATTTGCATTATTAAAATAGTTTTTCCTGGGGCTGGTGCTGTGGCACAGTGGGTTAACGCCCTGGACTGAAGTGCCGGCATCCCATGTGGATGCTGGTTCGAGACCCGGCTGCTCCACTTCCAATCCAGCTCTCTGCTATGGCCTGGGAAAGCAGTAGAAGATGGCCCAAGTGTTTGGGCCCCTGCACCCATGTGGGAGACCTGGAAGAAGCTCCTGGCTCCTGGCTTCGGATTGGCGCAGCTCCGGCCGTTGCGGACAATTCTGGAGTGAACCATCAGATGGAGGACCTCTCTCTCTCTGACTCACCTCTCTGTGCAACTCTGACTTTTGAATAAATAGATGAATCTTTAAAAAAAAAAGGTTTTTCCTTAGCCTATATTTCATTACCATTCATCTGCTAGATTTTATTTTGATTGGTTTAGGAGCATATATTCTTTTTTTTTTTTTAAGATTTTATTTATCTGAGAAGTAGAGACAAAGACAGTGAGAGGGAGAGACAGAGAGAAAGGTCTTCCTTCCGTTGGTTCACTCCCCAGATGGCCACAATGGCTAGAGCTGCACCGATCCGAAGCCAGGAGCCAGGTGCTTTTTCCTGGTCTCCCATGTGAGACCTGGTCATGTGAGACCTACTGCTTTCTCAGGTCACAGCAGAGAGCTGGATTGGAAGGAGGAGCAACTGGGACTAGAACCCAGCGCCCATATGAGATGCTGGCGCTGCAGGCAGAGGATTAATCCACTTTGCCACGGTGCCAGCCCCAGAACCATTTCTTTTTCAAATCCATATAAATCAAAAATTTTTAAAAGATTTTATTCTTATTCTCCATAGTAGTAAAAATAAAATTAATTTAGTGTCATTTATATAGCTGAACATATATTTGATTTCTTGGTCCAGATAAAAAGTAAAATCATTTGGGCTAACATTGTGTTGCAGTGGTTTAAGCTGCCACTTGAGACTCTGGCAAGCCATATGAGAGTGCTGTTTCATTTCCTAATTGCTCTGCTTCCAGTGCAGTTTCTTGCAAATGCTCTTGGGTAGGCAGAAATGAAAGCCCAAGTACTTGGGCCCCTGCCAATCACATGGGAGACCTGGATGGAGTTCCTGTCTTCTGGCTTTGGCTTGGCCTGGCTTGGGTGGTAGCAGCCAATAGATGGACGATCTCTCTCCGTCTCTCTGCCTCTCTGTTTGTCTCTGTCACTCTGCCTTTCAAATAAATAAATAAAAATTTTAAAAAGTAAACTTATTGTAGAGTGGACCATAAGGCGACTCCGTCTTAGTTAATGACAGAGGTGAGATCTTCATCCAAGACCTTGACCGTCACTAAGTTGATCTATCTTGGAATATAGAGTGCTGTGCATAATGAGACTGACTGTGATACCAGGGCATTCTGTCAGAGTGTGATCTGGATGCTAACATTTGAAAATGATTTCTTGGTGAAGCATCTGTGACCTTGGGATTATGAATTGTCTTCTTTTCAAGGGAAGGAGCATATGAGAGGGAGGGTAAACAAAAATATTTTGTTTATAATTTGCTGTAAAGATGCTTTATTACAGTTTAATATTAAACAGCTCTGTAGGCCTAAAATTTATCTCACTTGGTTCTAACTGGTGTTTCTCTCTGACACATGGTGTGAATCAACTGTCCTTCCAACTTGAAAGAGCAGAGAGTTCGCTGACGCAACTCCTTTGTTCTGGGGAATTGTTTCCATTGTGCCTTCAAAAGGGAGGGACATTAAAAGCTTTGGCTCCTAGCAAGTTCTTTCCAAGTTGGATGCAGTTGGGGGTCTGAATATTGGCTTGAGGAAGTGAGGTTGGTGACTTCTTCTATTTCCTGGACTTTTTAAAAGGCTGAACAGTAACTTTTCAAGTGTCTGTCTATTTGACTTTATGTGATTCACAGTCCCTCCTCCCTACTAAAAATCAAAACCAGAAAAATCTAAATTTTATGTGTTCATGCTTTCCAGGGTTCTCCTATCTTAGATCCTAAGAAAGGAGCTGGCGTGGGTTTTGTCCTTCCTCATAGTGACTTTTGTTTTTGAAAATCTTGTACCTAATTAACAAAGGAAAGCTTGGGAATGGAAGGTTGAATGAAAAACTTGTCCCCAAAGGTCTCAAGAGACTGGAAAAATGGACTATACTTTTAGTAGATAATCTAGTAAATTGAAGCTTCAAAATATCACCTGAATGTGTATAGCAATATATTTAAAGATTTTATGTTACTCTAAGCTTAATATACAGCATGATATATGACTGCCAAAACTTCATAAATATTATTTTTATGCTGTTTTAATAGAAGCCAAGTAACAAAGTTAAAGGAGATGGACCTTAATTTCCAAGTGTGACTGTGTTTGATTTAAGAATTTCCAATATTTATAGAATGTTTTCTGTGTACCAGGCACTGTTCTGAATGCCTCACTTATGTTTTCCCATTTAATTTTCACATAACTGGATGAAGTAGATGCTATTATTAACTGCATTTTGCTGATGTTAGAACTGAAGTATAGAGAAGTTTAGTAACTTGCCCAAGGCCAGATGGTTAATAGGCTACAGAACCATGACTTGAATCTAGGAAACTTGGCTTTGAAGGCTGTGCTTCCCCATTGTGATATAGTGCCTGTGTTATTATCCTTTTAAAATGGCAGCCATCAGAACATGTCCAGAGGGTCAAAAAATAAACTGAAAGTCTGTTTAAATGTGGAATAGTTGACTAATTTGAGAATATTTAGTCTAGAGGATAAGAGAGAGGCATCAAAGATTTGTTCTCTGTGGTCCTTTGAGGGCAAAAATAAGAAAAATGATGAATATCATAAGAAGGCCAGTTGTAGTTTCGTGTAAGGACTTTGTAGCAGCTGTTGAAATTGGATTGACTGCCTTGTAGTGAACTTCCCTTTAGAGATGTTTCAGTAGAAGCTGATTTGATGGAGGTAACTGGAAAAACTGGTTGTGTCTGTGAAACTGGCTTGAACGATTTCTGAAGTTGCTTTTTCTCCCTGCCCATTTCTGTGTTAGTGAGAAATCATTAAAATGGGCTAGTGGATACTGTCCTCAAACCAATGCTGCAAGGGAACAATATACAATATTAATTTCTTTATTATTTATTTATTTTTTTATTTTTGACAAGCAGAGTGGACAGTGAGAGAGAGAGAGACAGAGAGAAAGGTCTTCCTTTGCCGTTGGTTCACCCTCCAATGGCCGCCGCGGCTGGCGCGCTGCGGCCGGTGCACCACACTGATCCGAAGGTAGGAGCCAGGTGCTTCTCCTGGTCTCCCATGGGGTGCAGGGCCCAAGCACTTGGGCCATCCTTTACTGCACTCCCGGGCCACAGCAGAGAGCTGGTCTGGAAGAGGGGCAATTGGGACAGACAGAATCTGGTGCTCCGACAGGGACTAGAACCCTGTGTGCCAGTGCCGCTAGGAGGAGGATTAGCCTGTTGAGCCATGGTGCTGGCCACAATATTAATTTCTAATGGAGACACAGTACCCTTGGTGTAAAGAGATGGAGCCAAGATTGATTTTTGCCTAAAATAAGTTTTGTGGTAAATAACTTTATAATGTGGATAGGGAGTTCTTTGCATATTATGTTAGGGAAATAGGAAGCACAATGGAGTGGTCTTGCATTTCCATCTCAAAAAAGTTATGTAGTGATAGATCAGAGGTTCCACCATAGTGATCATTGAGGCTTCTCTCTCCCTCCTCCCACTTGAGAGATAAGGAAAGGATTTTTAAAAATATTTATGTATTTATTTGAAAGGCAAAGCAATAGAAGGAAAGGGAGAGCCACAGAGAGAAAGAGATCTTTCATCCACTGGTTCATTCCCCAAATGGCCGCAACAATTGGGACTGGACCAGGCTGAATCCAGGAATTCAGAATTCCACCTGGATGCCTCCCAACTGGGTGGCAGGGGTCTAAGTACTTGGGCCTTTCTCCATTGCTTCCCTAGGCAAATTAGCAGGGGACTAGATTGGAAGCAGCCAGAACTCGAACTGGCAGTCTGATATGGGATGCCAGCATTGCAAGTTGTGGCTTAACCTGCTGTACCACAGTGCAGGCCTCAAGGAAAGAATATTAATTGTGGGTTTCATACTTGGATTGGAGGGGTTCTAGGAAATTGCTACATCAGTTTTCAAATCAAGACTTTCAGGTTATTATACATGGATATTTTAAACCCATTTTGAGACCATGATCATTAATAAGGAGAGGTTAGACTATGGAAAAGTTACAGAATTTTTAAAGTTCTGATCAATAGTGATTGCTGTTTAGGTTAAGAGGAAATTCTCAGTTCTTTAATCAGTTCTTTAATCTTTTATTTGATCTTTGGATCATTTTTAAAAAGTAGACTTTGAGTTACCCTCAAGTGTTTACTTTTGTTGATTTTATTTCAATCAATATTTTATCAAATTTTATTATAAACCAGGTACTGTTGTAGACTTTTAAATGCACTTCTTTTTTCAATTATAAAAGCAATACATGTTTATTTAAATATAATTTAAAGTAATAGAAAAGTAAAAAGAAAGTCACAATTTCACAATTAAACATTGACTTTTGTGTTATTTTGGAGTTTTTTTTAATGTTTATTTTTATTTACTTGAAAGGTGGGGGTAGAGAGAGAGAGAGGGAGGGAGGAAGGGAGGGAGAGAGAGAGAGAGAGAAGAAGAGAGAGAGATATCTTCCAGCAGCTGATTTACCCCCCAAATACCTACAACAGCCAATTGTCAGGGCCAGGACAGACTTAGGCCAGGAGCCCTAAGTCCATCCGGATCTCCCACACAGGTGGCAGGAACCCAAGCACTTGAGCCATCACCTGCTGCCTCTCAGGATGAACATTAGCAGGAAAGTGGATTGGAAACAGAGTAACCACTGTTCAAACCAGGCACTTTGACATAGCTTGTGAGTATCCCAGGTGGCAACTTAACCCTGTTGGGACACAGTGCCTGCCCCTGTTGTTTTCCTCTGTGCCTTCCATTTTTTTCTCCTAGAGATGTGAATTAAAATATTTGGACATATTTGCTTTCATATTGAATATGTATATGATTTTCTATTGTTTTTTTTCACTATGCTTTGCTTCTTGTTTTCTTCCATCTTCCCTTTCTTCCTCCTCGTTCTTTTTCTTTCATTTTATTATCCTTCTGGTAACCTGGGAATGGTAAATGTTTCTCTGTACTGGCAATGGTAGGAGGACTGTGTGATGCATGAAGTGATGATAATCACAACTACTCTAGTAGGATATTTTTGAGGAGTTAGGTATTAGTGTGTGTAACATGTTTAACAGAGGACTTGGCATGTTTCAACATGCTTGCTTTCATGACGACTTTAAAATTTGAGCTGGTTTCATCCTTTGGTGATCTGGAGATTGCCTAGACTAACTAACTGAGTGGTCCAGTGACTGGTCTCTACTTTTTGGTATCTTTTGTAGGAGTTGGTTCTGTCAGTACCTGTTTGTGCTCATGCTCTTGAGCTATCATTACAAATCAGACATACACATCAGAATTTTTTCCAGAACCCATATTCAGGTATAAATTGTCTCAGTGCTCCCACATAACGTAAGATAGGATTTCACTACATACCTCTATGATAGCCATTTCTTAGGACATTTAATCCAGTTTAAAATATGGTAATGAAAGATTGCTAAATAACAGGACATTTAACATTGCCTTTTGTTCAGCTCTCTGTGACTATACATTACAGTGTCTAGGCTTGGCATGGCCCGATGTTTATCTTTATGATACAGAGTTCTTGGCTACTTTTGTGTTCTACCAAATGCAAATCTTTAACAGACTCCACCCTTCCCTCTCCCTGGGGGGGAAAAAAAAAACAAACTTTGCCAACAAATTTTCTCTCTCCTTTGAGAGTTAACTTGGTAATTTGGAGCATATAACCATGATGTTTGGGACCTCTCTAACTGTTTCCATTGTTGCAGCCTGATTGTCCATGGTTTAATCATCAGTAGTTAAGAAGGAAAGCAAAAAGTGGCTCCAGGCTGCACAGTACCATAAAAAATTCCACCTGGAAGCAATTTTTTCTAAAAGCCCTTAGGGACTGCTGTCACCCTCCCCCTTCTGTTGGCAACAAGGGCCAGAAACACCAGTTCCCTTCAGAGCCAGGTCTTGCTGCAGTTTAATCATCTTCCTCGTCCCAGCTTCCAAAGAAGGTTAGAGGAGAGCTAGGGAAATAAATTATTCCCAGACACTATTCTCCTCCTCCTCCGGTAGATTTCCTTGAACCTTCTAAGTTCTTTCTGTTCTTCCTCTGATTCCTTCTTTTCCTATTTAGCATTTTAGCTGAAGTACAAATTATTTGCACTGCAGGGAACTTGAATACTTTTTAGTAAGAATGTTTATTATTAACCCTAGTGCTTGTCTTTGTGGGGAGTTAAAATGTTGAAACATTTTTGGGCACTGCTTAAGGCTTTCTGTCACTCTATAATGCCTTCTTTGTGGAACAGAGGCATTGTTCCAGGTGTGAAATCTCAAGGAACTCATGGTTCTGTAGGAAAGATAGACATGTAAATAAGCTATTACCGTACAGAGCATTCAGTGTAGTGCCCTTTCAAAGGTATGAATGAATAAACCTTTCAAAGTGAAAGGATATCAGTTCTGCCTTCTCCCAGTGAATGTCATGAGCTATGGTGCCCATTCATTTTTAGGCTATTATCCTGATGTAACTTCAAGGTAATATTAGGCATTTGTTCCAGAACTTGAAGGCAAACAGGATGATAGTCCTGCTTGTGAAATTTACTTCAAACCACACACGCTTTCATAGGTTCAAGGCCAGTTCATGTTTGTACAGTGGCACAGTGGGGGCCAGGTAGTAAATGACACCCTGGCTGTTAAGGGGAAACTCTTATCTTGTATTGCTCCTTTCCAGGGAAGGGCTGTGTGCTTCTGCAGATTTTTTTTTCCAAAATATATTTAAAAGTATATTATTTAAAAAGTAGTAGTCAGAAAGATAATTTTATAGTACATGAACTTGGCTTTTTTATGAAAAGATGCCTAGTATAAGCATATTGATAAGAAAGAGAAAAGTAGTTTTCATTTATAATCTTCAAAGAATTAACCCACAATCTTACCTGATGTAAATGCCTCCAGGGGATGCAAGCTGAAACTCTGCATAATTGTTTTGGTTTTATAACCAGTTTCTAAGGTTCTGCCTTTCCAAGGAGAGGAGCATGTATACCAGGTTATAATAGTTGCATTAAAGAGTGAACATTTATAAAACAGTTTTGAATCTTGACAGATGAGTAGAAATTTGCAAGATAAAGTGAAATTCTAGGCAGAGGGAGTATATACTATACTCAAGGAACTTCAAGTAAAGTTGTAGAGTGAATGTGGGGAGTATTCTGAGCTCAGGCAGGACATGGAGGAATTTTACATACTGTGCTAGAGACTTCACACTTAATCCTGAGGTCTGTCTTTAAAGAGTGTGTGTGTGTGTGTGTGTGTCCATGTCCCAGTTTTATGATAAAGGTACATTTAGAAAATAATACTAAGAAATATCAACAGTGGTCAGGAAATAAGGGAGAGAGGTAGGTGAAAACAGTTGTTTAGAAAAGAGATAATGACATGAGCCTAGGCAGAGACAGTGTAGAAAAAGCATAGAAGAGGCCTTAAGGAATTAGAATTGGTAGGTTTTGGTTAAGGAATTAGAATTGGTAGGTTTTGGTGATCGATTAGTCAGGGGAAGGTGTAAGGTGGAATGAGGAGTCAAAGTTAGCTTACATGTTTTTAGTTTCAGTAACTGGGTGTTGGTGGTGTATTCACTTGAGATGGTGAATATAGAAGAGAGGTGCTGATTTGATTAGAAAGTTAATAAATACGCTTTTGATGTGTATAGTTTGAGAGATCTTTGAGGATGATTGGTGGTTGGGTATTTGGATTTATGGGACTTGACAGAAATAGGGCTTGGTGTTATTGATTTGGAGACTAGAGATGTTTAATAGTGAAAATTGAGGTATTGATGAGATCTTGAAGGGAGTCTAAATAAAGAGTGGAAGGACATGAAAGCCAGGTGGGTGTTGAAGGCTAGAGGGAAGAACAAGAATTATTGAAGGAGACTGAGGGAGAGGAGACCCAAGAAAGAGTAAATGAAAGCCTCATGAGAGTAGAGATTTAATAAGAAAGAGGGGTTGCGTTGGCACATAAGAAGAGGAGTCAATTAAATGATGAACTGAAAAGTGAGTGTTTGACTCTCCAATTAGTAGGCTCTTAATTTTTTTGATGATTTAGGTGAGAAACTAGTTACATTGAAATGAAGAACAACTTAGATTTATGGAAATGGAAGTAGTAGGTATAGATTCCTCTTTTAAGGTCTTATCTATGAAGAGAGGGAGAGAGAGAGAGAGAGAGAGAGAGAAAGAGAGAAAGAGAGAAAGAGAGAGAGAGAGGATTTGAGAAGAAAATGTATCTTCAGAGAGACTTTGATTTAGTCTCTTTTTCCTGTAAAATAATAGGGCATGTTGTTTTGTTTTGTTAAGAGAAAGAAGTCAGTAAAGAGAAACATTTGTGGGTATAGAACAACAGTTTTCCCTCCCTCAACAAAGAAATATGGATGTAGTACCATTACTGGAGGGGAGGAGAAATGAGAGTTTTAGAACATAGGGATTAGTCTTATGTTGAGGTGAGATGCATATTCCATTGAGATAGGAAGAAACAAATGTAAGGATAGATAGAGATATAGATAAAATTGTATATTGGAATGCAGGAAGTTAACTTTCATGCCTAATAAGCATGAATTTTCTCTTTTAAAGATTTATTTATTTGAAAGGCTGAGTGTGAGCAAGCGAATGAGAGAAGAAAGTGAGAGAGAGACAGAGATCTCTCATCTGCTGGTTCAATCCCAAATGACCACAACAGCCAAAGCTGGGCCAGGCCAAAGCCAGGAGCCAGAACTTTATCCACGTCTCCCAATGAGTGGCAGAGGCTAATGCAGGAAGGTAGATCAGAAGCAGAGCTTATGGGAGTTATTTGAACCAGTGCTTTAATATGGGATACTGGCATTGCAAGTGGCAGCTTAACCCATTGCAATACCATGCCACACTTAAATTTTCTTTATGCGGCCGGTGCCGCGGCTCACTTGGCTAATCCTCCGCCTGTGGCGCCGGCACCCTGGGTTCTAGTCCTGGTTAGGGTGCTGGATTTTGTCCCGGTTACTCCTCTTCCAGTCCAGCTCTCTGCTGTGGCCTGGGAAGGCAATGGAGGATGGCCCAAGTGCTTGGGCCCTGCACCCGCATGGGAGACCAGGAGGAAGCACCTGGCTCCTGGCTTCGGATTAGCGCAGTGTGCCAGCTGCAGCGCGCAAACTGTAGCGGCCATTTGGGGGGGTGAACCAATGGAAAAGGAAGACCTTTCTGTCTTTCTCTCTCTCTCACTAACTCTGCCTGTCAAAAAAAATTTTTTTTTTCTTTATGAGTCATAAAGTGAAGGGTTAAAGCACCAGCCATTTCTAAATGATAGATGAACTGAACAGAGTACCATTTCTCTCTTGTGTAAAAAAAACTGCTTTTGGTAAGAGTTATAGGTGTTATATTTTTATTTCAAAGTTCACAACTTCTGGAGCCAGTATTGTGGCACAGCAGTTGCCTGTGATGTGAGCATCCCATCTGGGTGTCTGTTCGATTGGAAGAACTACTCTTCTTCTAATCCAATTCCCTGCTAGTGTGCCTGAGAAAGCAGTGGAAGATGGCCCAAGTGTTAGGGCTTCTGCTGCCCATGTGGTTGATCTGGATAGAGATCACAACTTCCTTCTATCTTTTTTCTGGGAACTTCTTAGCTATTTCATTGAATATTAGCTGTCTATTATTTCTTATTGGAGTTCCCATTAGATGTATCCTATTCTCTGTATCTCATAACCTACTTTCCTTCCTTCCTTCCAATTTATTTATGTATATGAAAGGTAGAGTTGCAAGAGAAGGAGAGAGAGAGAGAGAGAGAGAGAGAACAGAGAGACCTTCCATCCACTGGTTCACATCCACTGGGTGTAACACCTGGACCTTGCTGATCTGAAGCCAGGAGCTAGGAGCTTCTTCTGGGTCTCTCATGTGGTTTAGGGGCCCAAGGACTTGGGCCATCTTCTGCTGCTTTCACAAGCACATTAGCATGGAGCAGCTGGGACTCAAACTGGTGTCCATATGAAATGCCAGCACTACAGGTGGCAGCTTTACCTGCTGTGCCACAGCACTGGTTCCTTAACTGTTCTCTTCTATTTTCTATCTTTTGGTTCTTTGTGCTGTTTTTATATGTTTCATAAATATCTTCCAGTTAAATATTGTCCCTTCCCATATATGGAGTTCAAATTTTCATCATTATTTTGTATTCTAAAAGTTCTAAATTTAATTTCAAGTTTGTCTATTCATTTTTGATAGTTTCTCCTTTTTTGATACCCCCTCCCAAATTTGGTACTATTTTGGTATTGTTTAATATTTCTTTATATATACTATACATGTGTTTTATTTATTTATTTATTTATTTATTTATTTTTTTGACAGGCAGAGTGGACAGTGAGAGAGAGAGACAGAGAGAAAGGTCTTCCTTTGCCGTTGGTTCACCCTCCAATGGCCGCCGTGGCCGGCGCGCTGTGGCCGGCGCACCGCGCTGATCCAATGGCAGGAGCCAGGTGCTTCTCCTGGTCTCCCATGGGGTGCAGGGCCCAAGGACTTGGGCCATCCTCCACTGCACTCCCTGGCCACAGCAGAGAGCTGGCCTGGAAGAGGGGCAACTGGGACAGAATCCGGCGCCCTAACCGGGACTAGAACCTGGTGTGCCGGTGCCGCAAGGCAGAGGATTATCCTGTTGAGCCACAGCGCCGGCCTATACATGTGTTTTTAATTCAACCCATTCATTTTCTACATATATATATAGATTTGTTTATTTATTATTTTAAAGGTAGAGTTACAGAGAGGCACAGAGAGGGAGAGGGATCTTCCATCCGCTGGTTCACTCCCCAAATGTCCGCAACAGCTGGACCTTGCTGATCTGAAGCCAGGAGTGAGCTTCTTCTGGGTCTCCCACATGAGTGCAGGGGCCCGAGGTCTTTGGCTATCTTCTGCTGCTTTCCCAGGCCATAGCAGAGAGCTGGATCAGAAGTGGAGTAGCTAGGACTTGAACTGGTGCCCATATGGGATGCTGGCACTGCAGGCAGTGGCTTTACCTGCTATGCCACAGCACCAGCCACTAACCCATTCATTTTAGACTCTTATTCTGCTATTTGTGTTTCCCTTTAAAATTATTTATTTTCATTTACTTGAAAGGCACAACAACAGAGAGAGAGGAAAAAAGAGTATCTTCCATCTGTTGGTTCATGTCCCAATGCCTTCATCTGTGGGACTGGGCCAGATTGAAGGCAGAATCCAGGAACTCCATCCAGGTCTTTCCTATGGGTGGCAGGAACCCAAGTACTTGAGCCATTTCCTGCTGCCAGCTAGGGTGCTTATTTGCTGGAAACTGGATTGGAAATGGAGGCCAGACTTGAACCTGCACTCTGTGGTGGCTTAACCTGTATTGCCACACCCACCCCTTCAATTCTCAAGTTGGTATTTCTCAGAGCACACAGACATCAATAGTGTAAACACAGGTCTTCCTTCTGTGAGAAGCCCAGTGTGTGGTTTCAGTTGATCAGGGCAGTTCTTCCTGTCCCCTCACTCTCCCATCCAGAGCCAATGCCAGACAAGTAAGTTTCCTTGAAGTCTCTCTTTATGGGGATTTTTTTTTTTTAAGAACTTTATCATACAGCCCTTGGATATCTTGGATTTGTTTACTTGAGGGTCTCTGATTTGACTTCCCACTTTGTATGGGCCATGGACTGTGTCTTTTTTTCTCTGTATGACTGTAAAATAGAAACATGAGATTGTAGGCAATTAGCAGAATCTTGATTTCTGTTCCTGTTTGTTTTTACTTGTGGAGTTTCTTTCTTATTTCTGCTTAGCCATGCACTGAACTAAAGTTAGAAATGTAATGCTGCATTTCAAGGAGTTTGATAGCAGAAAGGTTTTTCAGGGTATGTCCAGTCTTCCATATTGTTCATGGAACTTCATCCTGTTTGCCTGCTTTGTTCTCTATCACCCGTTTTAAGGATCTGACTATACTATTCTGATGGATCTGCTCCTTCTGGGTCTTTATTGTTTATAGACATAGAGAGTTTTAAATTGTGGTCACTTTTGGCCATGGGTTGTGAGGAAACAACCACTTAAGAGTGGACCAGGAGTTTAATGTGATGTTGGTGGCTCTGCTTCTTTCTCAGCAAATTAGAAAAATGTGTATATGTGCATGTATGTGTGTGTGTGCATGTGAGCAAAAGAAAGAGATTCATTTATGTATCACAACATACATGTGTTGCACAATGCTGTATGATAACAATACATGTGTCTATACATGTGTACATTTGTATACATAACATACACATCTACAGTGAAGGTCCGATTTATTAGAGTTTGATTCAGTGATTATGGAAAACTTAGTTGATCTATTTTGTTAAGTCCATGTTAAATCTGCATGCCTAAGTAGTTCAGGACTATTCATGTTAGTGTTTCCACTGTACTGGAGTTACCATTGTTTTTTTTTCCTTCAATAGCTTCATGTTCTCTGTTATAGGAATCACCAAAACAATTTTCTTTATTTTTAAATGATTTATGAGAGAGAACACTTCCATTCACTGGTTCACTCCTCAAATGCTTGCGATGACCTTGGGCTGGGTTAGACTGGGGACTGAAGCCTGGAGCCAGGAACTCAATCCAGGTCTCCTATTTGGAATCCAATCATTTGAGCTGTCACTGCCCTGCCAGGGTTTGTGTTAGCAGAAAGCTGGAGTCAGGGGTGGAGCTGAGTGTTGAACCCTGGCACTTCAACATGATGCAAATGTCTGAACCTCTGGGCTAAATGTTTACCCTCATTAATAATAATTTTAAGTCAGGGAGACTGTAGTGTTTCATTAATTAATATTCAGTCTCAATATTTATTTATCTCTAGAGTAATTATTAACTAAATACTTAATATCTTTTGTAAAGATTCTTGAAGATTTTTTCCAACATACCTTAGATTCAGACTCATTATGGTGAAGGTAGATATAAAGTGAACTGGTAGGGGCTGGCGCTATGGCCCAGTGGGCTAACACCTGGCCTGAAGTGCCAGCATCCCATATGGTCACTGATTCAAGACCCGGCTGCTCTGCTTCCAATCCAGCTCTCCGCTATGGCCTGGGAAAGCAGTACAAGATGGCCGAATTCCTTGGCTCCTGCACCTGCATGAGAGACCTGGAAGAAGCTCCTGGCTCATGGCTTCGGATCAGCGCAGCTCCAGCCATTGTGGCCAATTGGGGAGTGAACCATCGGATGGAAGACCTCTCTCTTTCTCTGCCTCTCTTCTCTCTGTGTAACTCTGACTTTCAAATAAATAAATAAATCTTTTTTAAAAAAAGTAAACTGGTAGTTTTATTAGTTCCACGTTTGGATGTTTAAGTGTTAAAATATGGCATGCTGAATTACACACAGTGAAGCTGCAGCTACACTAAGGTGTGTAATAACCCTGCATAGACCAACTATGTTACTACTCTGCTTTCAACAGTTCCCCAGGTTACATTCACTGAGTGTCAACAGGCTTTAGAAGTACTCTTTTGTTTCTTATTTTATAATTGGCAGCAACATTCACGATCCAGCTTTTAGCTGCCAGATATCATGACTACCACTGAAAGATGCAATGGAATAAATCTTTTTTGCTCTTAACACAAATTAGTTCAAAGGACAAACTGAAGCCACTAACATATCCTGTCATGCCTTTGTATCTTCTACTGATAAAGATGAATTGTTCTGACAGTGTGACACTATCATGGTAGTAGTTATGGCAGCTTCCACAGCCTTAATTTAGAGTT
Organism: Lepus europaeus; assembly: GCF_033115175.1. Lineage (NCBI taxonomy): Eukaryota > Metazoa > Chordata > Mammalia > Lagomorpha > Leporidae > Lepus > Lepus europaeus. The sequence goes on along the minus strand of NC_084839.1, from coordinate 68,304,503 downwards.
CCTTGCTTTCATTAGTTTGTTTCCTAATAGTCTGTTGTTGATTTGACTGATGTTTTGTGACAAATTCCTCTTCTCCACTTTCCTGTGGTGTTTAACGAAAACCAGGTTTTTAGTAGGTCCTTTGGCAAGGTGCCGGTTGAAACTGCTGCACCCTGTTTTTTCTCTCTGAAAGTAGCCATCTTTAGTGTTCTCCATCACAGCTCTCTTCTGGTTGCATGGGCCATCTTAGTGAAGCCAGGTGGATTCTTTGGTAGGTGCAAATGTAGAAAAGGGATCTGAGTGTGAGTTTTTGATATCCTGTGTCAGTACAATAAATTTGGGTTTGGTGTTCAGCTTAGAATTAACTGACATATGCTTCCTGTGTCATTGATAATGACATACAGCAATCTACCTCATCTTTATGCACCCAGAGGATTCAACTATTTTACGGCCTGAATTAAATTGATAGACAAATCCTGCAGTAAGGAGAAGGAACTCTAAACTTCTTTTGACCTCCTGCAGTTTCTCTTTCAACATCATGTTCAAATCTGTTTTTCCTCTTTATTTTTAACTTTTGGAATAAACAAAAACACTAATGATGCTTTTATAGAGCTTAATGAGAAGAAAATGTTTGAGGACTAAAACCATGACAGAAATTAAAAAACATATATGAAAAAGAAAAGACCAGAATAAACTCTGGAAATTTTTTCTTGGATTAATCAAAACAAGAAACAAAATGTTCAGTCCTTTGTATTTTGAAGTTTTCAATGGTTTTGAAACATCTCCACAGACAGGCTTTCTAGGACACGTTGCATCTGCCTTTGGAATGATCAGAATTCACTTCAGTTGCCCTCCTACCTTTCCTTCTCTTTCTCCTTCTTCGGCATATCTGGAGGATCTCCTCTGGGCCAGGCTCTTGGCTCTGGACTGACATCCGGTGTGGAGAGATTGACAAGTGTATGGACAGAGTGGAGTTTAGTACATTTTGTGATGGTAGTCATCCCAGAGGAGAGGGGTACAGCAGTTTGTGTGGTCAGGGAAGGTTTCCCAGAAGTGACATGCAAGCTGAGATTTGAGGGCTGAGTCGAAGTTACTTTTAGCTAAACTGAAGGGAAAGGGAATAGTCTAGGTTCAAGGAACAGAATTCCTTAGCAGTGGGTAGACTCCTACTTGTGTTTGATTTGCCTGCTGCCTTGGAAGACTGGTGTTGAGTCTTCTGGGATACTTTCCTTTGCTAGTAGCAGAATACCGAGGGCAAAGTTGCTTAAACAATAGAAAATTTAGTCACATAATGAGGGGTCTGGAGACAAGGCTGTTTCAAGATTGCCTTGCCATCAAGGATCCATGTGTTTTCCATTGCTCATCTTTGCCATTCTCGGATTATTGACGATATCTTCTCTCATCTCAGAGAGGTCACTGTATCACCGAGCATCGTGCTTTCCTGGGGCAGTCAGTGTCCAAAGAACAAAAAATTTTGTTTTCCTGCATCTTTCAGGCAAGAAAACCTTTCCTTTGGCTCTCACTGCCAGGTATCCCTTTACTTCTCATTGGTGAGAGTTATGTCACTTGCCATTATATTTACTGGTCACTGAGAGGGAAATGGAATTATCATGACTGGTTTTAGGGACTAGCTGTATTCGCCCCTTAAGATGGGATGAGAAGAGGAAATACTAGGATGAATTGGGACTCTTCCAACAGGAAGAAGAAGGGAATATTTGTTGTGTAGGCACAACTAGAAGGGGATTGATTCATTTTTTAAGTAGAAGTTTCTCTCTCTCTCTTAAACACCGTAGCTTTCTGTTAGGCTTCATATTACATTAAACCTTTTCTAATTGTGTTTTATTTGGGAGTCAAGTCCTGCTGTATTAATAACAAGCAATGTAATTTTGATTAAGTCAATTAACTTTTTTTGGCCTTAGTTTCCCAAGTATAAAATGAGAAATTTGTATTCCGACCCTAACACCTCTTTCAGCTGCGACATATTGAGGGCCCTTGTGGCTTGCATTCTTTGTCCTGCCAGGAGACAGACTGATGTGCTAGAGAGGACACTTTCTGGCTGTGTGAAAGTTACTTCATCTTCTTGGGTTTTAGATTTCTCATTTAAAAACAGAAATAATACCTGATTTTTAATATGCATTTAAAGGAAACAACGCTTATAACATTATTCCTCCCCCACCCTGCCTTTTTGACAAGCAGATTTGAGCTGATATAGGCTATAAGCAAGTGATATATTCCTTTAGTTGTTCAGTTTAGGGAAGTGGCAAATATTTGTTGAATGCTATTTTGTGTCTATTACACTTCACATGCTCTCAATGTGCAAATGAAATCTTGGGGGAGGATCTAGAACAATTATGATGTTTAACAGTATGCCTCAGATTTAGACATTAGGATAAATACTTTTTTTTGTAAACACTTGTGATTTATTTGGTTTTGTTTTTTGTTTTTGAAACTCAGACCCCACAGGGTAGCATTTATTTAATTGAGTCCAAATTTAGGCTATAAAGTTATTGTTAATATCCAAGAATTTTTTCTTATTTGTCTTTTACTAACTAATGGAATGTTCTTGACATTATCACTAATTAAACCAGTGGTACAGTTTATTATAAGTATCATTTAGTAGCTCGCTGTAAGTCTTGGCTGTCAGATATTACAGAACATGGTTTTGAGATTTTTAAACATCCCTTTCTACTTGGCTGTCACAAGGTGAGCTAGAAATGGGCTGTCACTAGATGGCAGTCTTTCTCCACGTTCCACTTTCTCTATTTGTTCAGAAGATGGAAAAAGCTGCTTTATTCAAGTTCAGTGCTGCCTATTAGTTTTAGCTTTCGTGGATTTCTAACTTTTACAGAATTTAGACTTGTTTCTTTTTCATTTTTAGCCTTTAATAGCTGGTAGATATTTTAGCTCACAGTGAATGATGCTGAGATATGCTTGAAATGCTGATTCAAGGTGAACTATTAGATAGTGATCAGCCCAAAATTGCCATTTCCCATGGGAGACACCTTGAAACAAAGCCTTTAAATCAGTGGTTTTTACCTGTTTGGTGACCAAATGGAAACTATGTATCCTTTTACCTTAAAAGTACGTAAATGTGCGTTTGCCTATAAATACAAAATCCACATGGAGCCTGGGAAACATGGATTTTCTGAAACAGATCTGTGGGATGTTGAGTCCACCTTCCCTGTTTTACATTTTATCTTTAATTCCTCAAAGACTCTGGAGATCTACCGTAAATCTTTCATGTAATTCAATATTATATAAGGAAATATTCGAATGATAAAGGTTGAAAATGGGAGAAAGAGGTGGGGGATAATGGTAAGGAGGTAGAAAACTCATGAACTTGCTTTGAATGACTTCTTATTTACACTGTTCTGAAAATGGTGTAAATTACACCATTTACGTTACTGACTGAATTTGGAACTGGAGGTGTAGAAACTCAAATTGTAGAAACTCAAAGCTAAGCACATAAGAGAATTTGTGATTGCTTGCTTTCTGTTTTTCACATGAAGAGGTGTGGTTCAGAGAGAGTAACTGAATGGTAAAAGACTCACATCTAGTTAATTTTCAGTACCAAGACCAAGACCACACAGGCAGCTAAAATTCATGTTTCTTTTCTTTGTTTTTTTTTTCATTTATTTCTTCATTTTTAAAAAAAAATATGTTATTTATTTGAATCTGCTTTCTCAAGCACACTAGTGAAATTGGATTGGAAGTAGGGCAGCTGGGACTTGAACTGATGCTCTGATACAGGATGCTGACATTGCATGCAGAGGCTTAACCTGCTGCACCATAATGCTGGCTCACTCTTCCTTCCTTCCTTCCTTCCTTCCTTTTTCTTTTTCTTTTTCTTTTTCTTTTTTTCTGATTTTCTTCTTTCTTTCCTTCCTTCTTCCTTTCCCTTCCTTCCCCTCCCCTTCCTTCTCCTCCCCTTCCCTTCTTCCTCTTCCTCCTCTTCTTTCCTCTCCTCCTTCTTCTTCAAAATTATTTATTTGAAAGGTAGAGAGACAAAGAGGGAGGGAGAGAGTACATGCTCCCATCTACTGGTTTACTCCCCAGATGCTAACAGTGGCTGGGGCTGGTTCTGAAGTTGAAGCTGAGAGCCCTGAATTCAGTCCTGTTCTCCCACCCAACTACTTGAGTCATCACTGCTGCCTCCTGGGGTCTGCATTAGCAGGAAGCTGAGATCTGGAGTTGGAGCCAAGCTCTCTGACATGGGGTGCAAGATGAGCGTCTCTGGCATCCTAGCCCACATCTTAACCAGTAGGCCAAATGCTTTTCAAATGGAACTTCAAGGGGCTTAGGGTAGGCATTATTAATGTAAGGTTTGAATTTTTTGCCATTGGGATTTTTTTCTCTTAAGTTTTCTTTTGTGATGTTAATGCTGATCTTTGGAGGAAAAACAATGAAGTCTTACCTAGTCAAATAAATTATACTTGCTACTCAATGTTGGTTTAATCAGGATGTACTGAATTTCAAGCCAAGAGAATGTTGAATATTGGATAATACTGGCTATATTATACCAATTAGGTTGGAAAATTTAATGGTGTTTCATTCTGTTCTCCAAGTGGCAAGGAATGTGACTGTCTTTACATAGAAACCTTTTTTTTTCCTCCCTTTCTTGATGTCAGTGGTAGATTCTACTTTCTGCCTTTCAAATAGCTTTTTCAGGCAAGTAATTATCTACAATGGTCCTACTTATCAAAACAGAGATTGTTTATAATTGATTTGATAATATCCCTTTATTACAAAGTGCTTTATCTTTTCTGAAGTGAGCATTTGTAATCATTACTGGAAGCCAAATAAGTATGTCTTTAATGGGTTACTGCTGAGTTTTGGGCAGTGGAATTATCTACTGAGGAGAGAGTGCTTACCGAGCTACAGGGTCCAGGTTGGTGATCTGGTGGTCACAGATGATTATGGAACCATAAAGTGCTGACAGTGAGCAAATATGTATTTGTTGAATGAGAGAGACCCAAGAGGTCTAAAGATAACGTCTCAGTCATTTTTTAAGGCAGTGGGTGTTTGCTTACTGCCTGCTGTTTGTCTGGCAGCGTTTTAAAGGTGCAGCAGGCAAAGACTTCATCGTCTAATTGGGTGAGTTTTGGGGAGAGAGAGACAACAAACTGTGAATGATGATGAGGAGGAGATAGTGCAGAGATATGGGGGATAGCCTTTCCTGCAAAAGACCAAATCTTTGAGAGGAAGAGGCTTAAAAGAAAAAAGAAAATCCTGTGTACTTGGACATAGAAGATGGAGAGGGGCTGGAGGTGGGAAAGAAAGAAAGAAATGGAAATGAAAGAAGAAAGAATGGAGAAATGAGATTAGAAAGACAAACCAGAGGTCCTGATAAAGATTCAAGATTTTCATTCTTTTTGTAAAAGGGAGTTTTGAGAGGGTTAATCAGGAAAATAACATCTGCATTATTGTTTCTAAAAGATTATTTTGGTTGTGGTGTTGAGTGTCTATATTGGGGTAGGGGATGAAGGAAATGGAGAATACAGAGTGGAGACTGTTAGGAGGCTATTGCAGTGGTGATAATAAGATTTGGACTAGGGTTTTAGTGGAAAAGGTGGGGTGTGGTCAATTTAAAGACGGGTTTTGGAAGTTGAATTGTCAGTATTTATTAATGGGTTTGTTCAAGTTTATGAAGGGAAGAGACAGATTAGAAGTGATTCCTGGATTTTTACCTGGGGTATCTGCATCAGCATAATACCATTAACCATGATGGGTTGGGTGGGTGATTGGGAAATTTGGACAGCAGCAGGTTTTGGAGTGGATGCATGTTGGTAATAAATGATTTTTATTTTTCTGTGTTAAATTTGAGATGACTTTTTTTTTTTTTTTTTGATAGGCAGAGTGGATAGTGAGAGAGAGAGAGACAGAGAGAAAGGTCTTCCTTTTTTGCCATTGGTTCACCCTCCAATGGCCGCTGCGGCCGGCGCATCGTGCTGATCCGAATCCAGGAGCCAGGTGCTTCTCCTGGTCTCCCATGTGGGTGCAGGGCCCAAGCACTTGGGCCATCCTCCACTGCCTTCCCGGGCCATAGCAGAGAGCTGGCCTGGAAGAGGGGCAACCGGGACAGAATCCGGCATCCCGACCGGGACTAGAACATGGTGTGCTGGCACCGCAAGGCGGAGGATTAGCCTGTTAAGCCACGGCGCTGGCCGAGATGACTTTTTTTTAAAAAGATTTATTTATTTATTTGCAAGTCAGAGTTACACAGAGAGGAGAAGCAGAGAGAGAGAGAGGTCTTCCATCCAATGGTTCACTCCCCAATTGGCCGCAATGGCCGGAGCTGCACCGATCCAAAGCCAGGAGCCAGGAGTCTCCTCCAGGTCTCCCACGTTGGTGCAGGGGCCCAATGACTTGGGCCATCCTCTGCTGCTTTTCCAGGATATAGCAGAGACCTGGATGGGAAGTGGAGTAGCTGGGACTCGAACTGGCACCCATATGGGATGCTGGCACTTCAGGCCAGGGCATTAACCCGCTGTGCCAGAGTGCCACCCCCCCCCCCCTTTTTTTTTTTTAAAGATTTATTTGATATGACTTTTAAAAATCCAGCTGGAGTTGTTAAACAGTAGCTAGACATTTCAGTCTAGTGTTCACAGAAGTGCTCTGAATGTAGATGATATTTGAAAGCCATGGACTTAGATACCATTGATTGGTAACAGAGCACAGATAAAGAAATTTTAGGAATATTTAGAAATATAATAGAGAAGGAAGTGGAGGAGCTAAGAAAGGAGACTGAGAAGCTGTATCGCTGAAGGGTTCAAAACCAAATTAATGTGGGATTGTTGAAGTCTTCAGGAAATAGAATTTAAAGAAGGAGAGGATATTAAGCCATAGCAAATATTGCTGTTAGATGGAGTAAGATGGAGTATGTATTCTAGAAAGGTAAAGAAATAAAGAGGTAAGAAAGTGGAGGGGAGTTTTTCATGGAAAGGGGAGCAGAGAAATGAGGTGATTAATGGATAAAGATGTGTAGTTAAGGACAGATTTTGAAGAGTCATGTTTGTGCATGCATAGAATGATCTGGTAGACAGAGAGAAAAATATGGTATGGGGAGGGATAAAAGAATATCATAGTAGTGATGTTCTTGAGACAAGAAAGATTTAGATAGGAGGTCTTAGAGACATTGTCATTCTTTAATCAGTAGATGTTTGCTGACTGCCTCTCTCTGTCGGTAGTGTTCTGGTGGTACAGTGGCATGGGACTTGGAACACTTCTTCCATTGTTACAGGAGGTGGACCAAGTGGGAATGACAGATGTTAGTAGGTTGGTCGATTTTAGCGGGAAGGGAGCATCTCTGTATCTGTTTTTGCAGTGGAGTATGTAGTCAGATCAGCAGCTGAAATTGAGATGGTGAACTCTGAGGAGAGGAGAAAGCAAGGTTCCAATTTGGATATTTTAGAGAACACAAAGTGATTTTTTTTTTTTAAGGGGAGAAGTAGCTGTACAGATTGAGTATCCCTAATTCAATAATTTTGAATGCTCCAAAAACAGAAACTTTTTAAAAAAAAAAATTTTTTTTTTTTTTGACAGGCAGAGTTAGACAGTGAGAGAGAGAGACAGAGAGAAAGGTCTTCCTTTTTGCCGTTGGTTCACCCCCCAAAATGGCCGCTACGGCCGGTGCGCTGCGCTGATCCGAAGCCAGGAGCCAGGTGCTTCCTCCTGGTCTCCCATGCGGGTGCAGGGCCCAAGCACTTGGGCCATCCTCCACTGCCTTCCCGGGCCATAACAGAGAGCTGGACTGGAAAAGGAGCAACCGGGACAGAATCCGGTGCCCCAACTGGGACTAGAACCCGGGGTGCTGGCGCCGCAGGCAGAGGATTAACCTAGTGAGCCGTGGTGCTGGTCCAGAAACTTTTTTTTAATAGAAAACTTTTATTTAATAAATTTCAAAAGTACAACTTTTGGATTATAGCGGTTCTTTCCCCCATACCCACCCTCCCACCCACAAACCATCCCCTCTTATACTCCCTCTCCTATCCCTTTCTTCATTAAGATTCATTTTCAGTTATCTTTATATACAGAAGGTCAACTCTATACTGAGTAAGGATTTCAACAGTTTGCACCCACACAGGCACACAAAGTATAAAATACTGTTTGAAGATTAGTTTTATCATAATTCTCATAGTACAACACATTAAGAACAGAGGTCCTACATAGGGAGCAAGTGCACAGTGACCCCTGTTATTGATTTAATAATTGACATTCTTATTTATGACAGTGGTAATCACCCAAGGCTCTTGTCATTAGCTGCCAAGGCTATGGAACCCTCTTGAGTTCACGAACTCTGACCTTATTTAGACAAGGCCATAATCAAAGTTCTCTCCTCCCTTTAGAGAAAGGTACCTCCTTCTTTGATGGCCTCTTTTTTCTATGGAGATCTCACTCACAGAGATCTTTTGGTTAGGTCATTTTTTGCCACAGTGCCCGAGATACTCTCATGGGATTTTTAGCCAGATCTGAATGCCTTAAGGCTGATTCTGAGGCCAGAGTGAAAACAAACTTTTTGAGTGCTGACATGACTCCACAGATTGAAAATTCTGCATCTGATCTTATGTTAATAGGTCATAGTCAAATGCAGAAACACTAAAAATATTGTATAAAAATCACTGTCAGGTTATATGTATAGGTGTGTATGTATGAGGCATAAATGAATTTCCTATTTAAACTTACTATACATTCTCAAGATACTCATTATCTATATGCATATATTCCATAATGCAAAAACTCCTGAAATCCCAAGCATTGTAGATAAGGGATATTCAATTTGTAGTCAGAATATCTAATGATACTGAGTACCTAGGGCCTGCATGTGGTGCAGCCAGTTAAATCACCACTTTTGATCCTGGCATCTCATATTGGTTTGCTGGTACTACATTTCCAACCCAGCTCCTTGCTAATGTGCCTGGGAGGCAGGAGATTATGGTACATGGTTCCCTGCTACCCATGTGGGAGACCCAGATGGAGTTCCTGGCTCCTGGCTTTGGCCTTCTCAGCCCTGGCTGTTGTGGACATTTGGGGAGTGAACTAGATGATGAGAGATCTCTCTGTGCCACTCTTCCTTTCAAATAAATAAATAAATCTTAATAAGGAATTTATTTTAAAATCTAGATAGTGAGACATTGATAATATAATTATATTATATTTGTGGTTTATGTACCCTAAATATTTGATTGCCAAATAATTTGCCTTTTTTTAAAAAAAAATTTATTTTATTTATTTGAAAGACAGAGTTACAGAGAGAGGTAGAGACAGAGAGAGAGGTCTTTCATCCGCTGGTTCATTCCCCAGATGGCCGCAACAGCCGGAGCTGCACTGATCCGCAGCCAGGAGCCAGGAGCTTCTTCTGGGTCTCCCACGCAGGTGAAGGGGCTCAAGGGACTTGGGCCATCTTCCACTGCTTTCCTAGGCCATAGCAGAGAGCTGGATCGGAAATGGAGCGGCCGGGACTCGAATTGGTGACCATGTGGGATGCTGACACTGCAAGTGTCACCTTTACCCGTTATGCCTGCCCAATAATTTGCTTTTGTGTTTGTAATTCTCTTTATTCTGGTTAGAAGGAAATATGCTGTAATCTTCATGCCATTTGTTTTAAAGGTCTGTCTATGATGGTGAGGAACATGGACGATTCATGGAGAAGCTGGAAACTCGCATCCGCAATCATGACCGAGAAATTGAGAAGATGTGCAACTTTCATTACCAGGGCTTTGTGGACTCCATAACTGAACTACTGAAAGTGAGAGGAGAAGCCCAGAAACTCAAAGTAAGAGACACATTTCCTCTGTCCCAGGCCAGAGTTTTGATTAGCAGGAAAGAAGTAGGGATTGCATTGCTGGTCACATACTCGAAGTAAAGATTTTTGTGTAGTAAGAAGGGAATTTGTATTGAAACCCAGATAAATGAGATTATGACTTTTTAGCTTTTTAACCCCTTAAATTAGAGTTTAGCTGGGATAATTACCTGTGGATCAGAACCCGCGATCCATTATTGTTTCAGATAGAAAATTAGTTTGACCCTTCGTGTCATCTGCTTCCTTGCTGAATAAAACCTAGCACATTAAGATCACAGAATTCCAGGGTGTTGCTGTAGAATTCTTTGCAGCATGGGCACTTATTTGCCCTTGTCCAGCCATCCCTGCTTCCCAACCTCAACTTGGGTTGTTCTTTTCTATACCTCTTGGGAGTCCATATCCCAGATTTCTCCCATAGCTCCTTGGGACCCCGGTGTGTGGCGAATTACAGTGGTTGTATGAATTGAAGTGGTTGTGTGGTGGAATACATCCTTGGCAGGATAGTTCCAAATATTGCCTGTAGTGCTCACTTGCAGTTGGTACTTACATTCTTTGCCTCCTACTTCCTACTCTTTCTTTCAAATTGCTACAAGTTTGAAATTCCTTCCAATCGTTCAGTTGCCCCTTAAGGAACGAACCATAGGCCACCAGTTCAGGATATTTAGCTATTTCAGGCTTCACTAAGATGCTCTGAGTGCTGAATGGATTAATGTCTCACAGCACATCTAGTAGGCTCTTCTTGACAGGGATCCATTTTACCCAGGTTAAGAACCTATGGAATGTCTAGTTTCCTGAACTCTGGAAAAGAGCTTAGAAAGTGGAAAAGGTTAAGTATTAGCTACAACAATACTATTTTAAGATAATAAAAGAAACTATAATTTCTAGGATGCCGGTTATTTCTTTTGATTCACAGTGTGCTCGTGTGTATGTGTGTGTGTGTGTGTATGCATGTATATACCCTCATTCTAGGCAGTTAATGTAGCTTTTTTCATTGTTATATATTGAAATGTTTATTGAATAGTATTGAAATAGTTATTATCTTTTTTATGAGAAATATTTGTTAGGCTCCTATGGGTATGTTTTAGAACCATAGCTTGCATGAAATCCATTTATTGGGCATTGGTCAATTGAAATTTCAAAAATTGAAATTAAATAGAATAGAAAATAAAAACACATTAAATGTTGCAAGGATCAACAGTGTTTTTTAAAGATTGTTTCGGTTTGTATATATGTGTATGGGTGTGTTCCCTATACTTGTGGACTGAGTTATAAGATAAAATAGAAATTTTGACAGTGATATTGAGGTTAAAAGAACAGAAATGAGGCCTTCATCAGATATATAAGGCAATACTAGTAGAGACATAGATGCTGAACTGAGGAATATTTATGAAGGGCTGACTTTAATATCTCTGGAATATAAAAAGCCCTTTTTTGTTATGGAATAAGCACTGTGAAGGGGTAACACCATTGCTCAGGAGAGTTCGGGTCATTTTCATTTATTTACTTGAAAGCCCTTTCTCACATTGAGCTGAATCCTGTTTTCTAGTTACATGCATATGTTGGTTTGAGTAGTACTGTGCATTTTTAGGGGGCCACTTTTCTTCTGGTAGCTCTTCAGATATTTGAGAGGTAACTATTTTTTTTTAAAGATTTATTTATTTATTTGAAAGTTAGAGTTACACAGAGAGAGGGGAGGAGGAGAGGCAGAGAGAGAGAGAGAGAGAGAGAGAGGTCTTTCATCTGCTGGTTCACAACGGTTGGAGCTGTGCCGATCCAAAGCCAGGAGCCAGGAGCTTCTTCCCACATGGGTGCAGGGGCCCAATGACTTGTGCCATCTTCTACTGCTTTCCCAGACCATAGCAGAGAGCTGGATGGGAAGTGGAGCAGCCGGGTCTCAAACCGGTGCCCATACGGGCTGCCGGTGCTTCAGGTGAGGGCGTTAACTTGCTACGCCACAACGCGGCCCCGAGGTAACTGTTGTTCAGATATAATGTATCTTGTACAGAGTCTATGGCAATGTGTAGAGTGTCTCCTTCAAATGAGAATTTTTTCCTCTTGGTGCTAAAAATTCCTTTGTTTTTCATGTGTGTGTACCACTGACTCCCTCTCCAACGTATTCACATCTAATCAGGCATCAGCTTGTCAATGACCTTCTTGTAACATTGCTTCTGAATGTCATTCTTAACAGTGCAGTCTTACAGCTGCACCATCTCATTTATTCTAGATCAGCGATCAGCAAACCCTGTCTTGAAGCCATATCCAGCTTGCCTCCTGTGTCTAGAAATAAAGTCTTACTGGAGCACAGCCTTGTTTACTCATTTGGGTTTTGTTTATGGCTGTGTTCTTGCTACAGTGGCAGAGTTGGGTAGTTACAACAGAGACTCTTTGGAGTGCAAAGACTAAAATATTTACTATCTGACCCTTTATGGAAACAGATTGCTTTTCCCTGTTTTTGACAATGCTTTTGCTAACTGGCGTACATGTGCATTTTAGGTAGCTACATCAAACTCTTGATTCCTGCTGAGCTCACAGTCCAATAAAACCACAAAGTATTTCACATGTCAAATATTAAATAAACAATAAAGACAGAAATTCAGAGTTTCCGTCTGTCTCTTATTCTTTATATAGGCTTTACAAAGGAGGTTTCCTTTCCTTTTGTCTTTGAAAGGAGGGGTATGTGTGGTAATGTTCTTTGAAAATGATAGTGGAGGTATAACATATAGTTTAGGGCAGCAGTTTCAAAAAGTGTGTTTTCTGAAAAAACTAATTTCTTTTTTTTTTTTTTTAATATTTATTTGAAAGTCAGAGATACACAGAGAGAGGAGAGGCAGAGAGAGAGAGAGAGAGAGAGAGAGAGAGAGAGAGAGAGACATGTCTTCTATCCGACAGTTCACTCCCCAGTTGGCTGCAACGGTCGGAACTGCGCTGATTCGAAGCCAGGAGCCAGGAGCTTCTTCTGGCTTTCCCATGTGGGTGCAGGGGCCCAAGGACTTAGGCCGTCTTCCATTGCTTTCCCAGGCCATAGCAGAGAGCTGGATTGGAAGTGGAGCAGCCGGGACTCAAACCAGTGCCCATATGGGATGCTGGTGCTTCAGGCCAGGGTGTTAACCACACCACAGCGTTGGCCCCCAAAACCCAATTTCTTGAGATGATCTCCAATACAAGCTTACATTAAATAAGTTTGGAATACAGTTTGTATGATATCCCTTTCTTGGACATTACAGTGCATGTCATATCTAGTGTGTGTGTTTGTGATTGTGTGTGTGTTCCTGTTACTAATATTCTGTGACATTTCTTAATGTTCTAAGGCGCATCATAGGAATACTGGTTAGAGGGATAGATTGAAAATATAAGGAGTGGCAGATATTAGTGGAAGGCTAGAAAGGACTATTAAATAATGTTTTGGAAGTTAATATTGCTCATGTTTTGATGTCTAAGATGAAGAAATTAATATTCTACACACTTTTTTCCATCAATGGAGACATAAAAAATGGACACCAGAAAAGTATTTCTGTTCATTTAAATTATGAACTTTAGATCATTAAAAGGTTATTCATGTATTTTTGACTCTCTGCTTGAGAGGATAGCTTAGAAAATGGGAATATGGAAATGTTAGGTACTGTTAAGAACTAATGATCTGGGACTGGTGCTGTGGTACAGAGGGTTAAGCTGCTATCTGCAGTGCCAGCATCCCCTATGGGTGCTGGTTTGAGTCCTGGCTGCCCTACTTTCAATCCGGCTCCCTTTTAACGTACCTGGGAAAGCAGTGGAAGATGTCTCAAGTCTGTGGGCCCCTGCACTTATGTGGGAGAACTGGAAGAAGCTCCTGACTCCTGGCTTCGGCCTGGCCTAGCCCCTTCTGTTGCAGCCATTTGGAGTGTGAACCAGTGGACTGAAGATTTCTCTCTCTGTCTCTGCCTTTCAAATAAATAAATAAATAAATAAATCTTTTTTTTTTTAAATTAATGATCTAAAAACAGTTAAGATACAATATTTTCCAAAATTAGGATAAATAAACAGGGAAACTTTTACTTGAGTTAAAAAATTCAGTTTATACCTAGCTTTTCCAGGAAAATATTTCTGAAGTGAGAAATATCTGTAATAAAATCTGTTCTTTCTAGACACCAAGGAAAAGGTAGGCTCCCTCTGGGTTACTAATTTTTTTTTCCCGATTTTATTTGTCTCTCTCTTACTCCTTTTCTGTCCTTAGAAAAAGTATGATCTTTAATTGTTTTAGTATTCTTAGTTTGGAATGTCCTAAAGCAAATATACCTTTTAGTAATTTTTTTCTTTTCATTGTTCAAAAGGTTACTCATTCCAGGAGTGCAGTTGATAGAATTTAAACCTCAGTGAATGTCACTGGGCCAATATGTGGTGGAATACTGAAAATATCCAATGGCCTAATCCTAGTATTCTCATATTCCATTTTAATCTTATCTAACTCTTGTCTAAATGTATGTTTTTTAATGAGTTTAAAATGTCTTCTCTCCACAGAATCAAGTGACAGATACTAATAGAAAACTCCAGCATGAGGGAAAAGAAGTAAGGCCAATTTACCTTTTGAAAAATCTTTTTGTTTCTTTCTTTTGACGTCTGTGTTCTTTACATAGTGACTTATAAGACTAAGCAGTATGTTGAAAATACTTGAACATAATTCTTGATCCTTCTAATATTAACTGAATTAAATGGATAAGATCACTGGACAGCATAATTTGAGAGGATGCAGGGTTTAAAATAATTTTGTAGCCACGATATTGCCAGTGCTGTTCCTTGTACCTGGAGTACCCTTTCCCCCATAGTCTCCTCTTCCAAATCTTTGCTCAGATGTTACCTTCTGAATGAGCCTTTCCTAATCACCTTATTAGGTGGCACTCTTACCCTCATCACCTGCATTCTTTTATTCTTTCTCATTTTATTTTTCTCCGATCTGTCTATAATACTCTGATATTATATATTTTTACTTGTATATTTGTTTTTCTGTCGCCCTCCATTAGAAATGAATCTCCATGAAGTCGTGAATTTTTGTTCTATACATTGCTTTATCCACTCCACCTACCCAAACATTGTCTAGCACAAAATGGGTGTTCAATTAATATTTGTTTAAAAAATGTGTTATTGATTTTGTTTTCCATATACTCACCCTTCAAACATTCACAGTTTGCTATGTTATTTTACATTCATTCACCAACTTGATCTTCATGGCAGACTGTTGACACAGTCAGGACAGATGTTACTCTAATTCCATGATGAGGATACTAGAACAGATGATTTGCTGAAGTATACATAATGATTGACAAGACTGGCACTAACACCTGTTTCCTAACTCACAGTCTACAACTTTGCTCTGTGTCATGTCCCTTTCTTATCATCTAATACTTACTATTTAGTTTAAATGTTCTTTTAAGGTTAGCTTTTGATTTATCAGTGACTTGATCAGGATCATTCTTCGTTATGTTTTTGCATGATATCTAATTAGATGACATTATTAGATACAGGTGGAAGATGAATGCATCAAGTGAATATATAGATTATTGCTTTTTAAAAAGTTTGTCTTACATATTATAAATTCTACAGAGAGTAGTTTTTCTAGTTATTTTGTGGCATGACTTCATTAGAAACGTTTTGATTGGGAACAATGGTAAACAAAATGAGTTAAACTAGAACTGTTAACAAAGTTAGATCTTCTAAGTATGTGGTTTATTTGTTGAAATTGAGTCTTAGTTGAAGATTATTTTCAATAGTCAACTGAAGTTGTAGAAGGACTGTTTTCCTCCAGGAGTTTAGCACTAATGAAAGAAATACAGGATCTTAGAGGATTGATGAAATCATAAATCATAGTCTCAATAGAGTTGGGGGAAAATCTGCAAAGATTTTTATTTTCTGCTGGAAAGCCCCTGTATTTCAGGATCTCATTTTACCTAGCCTTTCCTGGTATAGTGTATATCTTGGGGAGAAAGTGGGAAGCTGTGCAGGAATGTTTTACTGGTTGGGAAAGGCAGTTCCTTAGTCCACTTGGCAGGTCTTACTATGAAACTGTCTGGGATTTTCTGATGAATTGAACACAGTGTGGAAAATGTGACTGAAAGCTTTTTATTTACAGCTATTGGCATAATTCAGTTTTTTTTCCCTCTTGCCAAGCTGGTAATAGCGATGGAAGAGCTGAAGCAGTGTCGGCTACAACAGAGAAATATTTCTGCCACTGTTGATAAATTGATGCTGTGTCTTCCAGGTGAGGAACTAAAAATGGAGTAGGATTCTTGATGCAGTTCCTTTACCTTTAATTAGTTCTTTCACTTTCTCTAAATAATGCTTGTGTGCTCTTTTCTCTCTTTCAAGTCCTAGAGATGTACAGTAAACTGAGGGACCAGATGAAAACTAAAAGGTAAGATATTTTTATATAGTAGTTTTTAGTATCTAAAAATTTCTACTATTTAGAATACTTTTAAAGACCACATTTAACTTTTCAAAAAAGTCACTGTATAATAATATCTTCTCTAGCCTCTTTGTATGTATTGTTTCATCATAGATTTATTTACATATACTATTGGTCATATATTATATTTCATGAAAGATAATACTCACAGTTTGATTGTTAGAAGATCCAGTCTTTCATGGTAAATCATATAATTGTTGTAATGGTAGTTGGTTTGAGAAACATGCATTGCTTAATACTGTTGAGGGCAATTTTAGTTCCTCTCTTGGAGTGTATTAGTCTGGATTCTCCTGAAAAATGGAACCAGTAGGGTGTGTGTGTGTGTGTATTTGTGTATATGTATGTATGTGTCTATCAGGATAAGCCAGCAAAGTAGGGTCCTTTTTTCTATTATCGTCTTCAGTGGTGATTGGGTGGGGCTCACCCATGTTAGGGAGGGTAATCTTTACTCATAGTATACTGATTTAAATGATAATTTAATCTAAAAATATCTTCATAGAAGCATCTAGGGCCAGCACTGTGGTGTAACGGGTAAAGCAGTCACCTGCAATGTCGGTGTCCCATATGGGCACTAGTTCAAGTCCTGGCTGCTCCACTGCCTATCCAGCTCCCTGCTAATGCACCTGAGAAAGAAGCAGAAGATGGCCCAAGTGCTTGGGCTCCTGCATCCACGTGGGAGACACAGAGGAAGCTCCTGGCTCCTGGCTTCATATTGGCCCATTGCAGCCATTTGGGGAATGAACCAGTGGATGGAAGATATCTCCTTCTCTCTGTCTTTCCCTCTCACTCTCTGTAACTCTTTCAGATAGATAGATAGATCGATAGATAGATAGATAGATAAAAAAAGAAGCATCTAGACTAATGTTTGACCAAATAGCTGAGTGTCATAGCTTAGCCAAGTGGGCACATAAAATTGACCATCACAAAGGGCAAAGGCAAAGTTAAATTCAGAAGATTGTTCTCATGTAGTTTTATTCCAGAAGAGACTCTATAATGATTCCTGGGGTCTTTTTCTCAAACCAGAATAAGTATCCTCATTTCTTCTTGCTTTGGGGTATCTTTCAGTATGATAGAAGTATCTGAAGTAGTAGGATAAACAGGTTACATCTTCTTAGAATGTTGATTTTAGTGGCCGGCACCGTGGCTCAACAGGCTAATCCTCCGCCTTGCGGTGCCAGCACACCATGTTCTAGTCCCAGTTGGGGCTCCGGATTCTGTCCCGGTTGCCCCTCTTCCAGGCCAGCTCTCTGCTATGGCCCGGGAAGGCAGTGGAGGATGGCCCAAGTCCTTGGGCCCTGCACCCGTATGGGAGACCAGGAGAAGCACCTGGCTCCTGGCTTCGGATCAGCACGATGCGCCGGCCGCAGCGGCCATTGGAGGGTGAACCAACGGCAAAAAGGAAGACCTTTCTCTCTGTCTCTCTCTCACTATCCACTCTGCCTGTCCAAAAAAAAAAAAAAAAGTTGATTTTAGTTAGGTTTTAAGAGGGAAAACTATGCAGTAAAATATATATTTAATATTGAAATAAGAAGAGGAATATTGTGGATAAAAATTCTAAATTTGGGGCTGTCTCCGTGGCTCACTTGGTTAATCCTCCGCCTTGCGGTGCCGGCATCCTATATGGGCTCTGGATTCTAGTCCCGGTTGCTCCTCTTCCAGTCCGGCTCTCTGCTGTGGCCTGGGAGGGCAGTGGAGGATGGCCCAAATGCTTGGAGAGACCAGGGAGGAAGATGCATGGGAGACCAGGAGGAAGCACCTGGCTCCTAGCTTCGGATTGGTGCAGTGCCGGCCGTGGCGGCCATTTGGGGGGTGAACCAACGGTAGGAAGACCTTTCTCTCTGTCTCTCTCTCTCACTGTCTATGACTCTACCTGTCAAAAAAAAATTCTGAATTCTCAAGTATTTTGAAACTAAAGCATAAGGTATCAACATGTATTATGTCTTAGGTTTGTTTCTTAGACTTTCTTCTTTTCCCTGGGAGGGCATGCTCACATAGAGACCATAGGTAACGTACTATGAAGAATTCTGTTAATGAGATATTAAAGTAGTAGAATTTCCCTAATAACCTTTTAGTAAAGTTCTAAAATTATAGACAGTAAGCAATACTTGTATACCAGCTTCTCTGAATTAACAGTTTTGATTCTTGTACATGTATGAATATATAAGATATGACATATATAAAATATGGACAGAGAGAGGTATAGATATATATTTAAAAATTACAGATAAAATTTATTTCCCTTCCTTTGGTCCTACTCCTTTTACTATTATCCTGAGGAAACCAGTATCATAAATTTAGTGAGTGTCCTCCTAGTCTATGTTTTAAATATCCATAAATCGTATTGTTTTATTTTGTTTTAATACACAGGTAGATGGTTCTCAGCTCTCATTTTTGGGATCCATTCATTTACTCAACAAAATTAACTGAGGACTTGCTATGTACCAGGCATTGCTCTTGGTGCTGGAAATACAGCAGTGACCGAAACAGACAAAAAGTGTCTCTTTTATGGATAGATTGCTACTAGTGGAGAGCTTATTTCCTTTACGTATGCAGATCTACTATGCTCATTTTAGTCACTGTGTGATAGTCCATTGTATGAATGATCCATGTTTCCCCTCCCAGTGCCAGTGGCCGTTCAAGTGCTGTTCACCAGTGTTTTCTTGCTGACTGTTTATGGGCTGGACCATATGACTGTTTCTGGCTTTTAAGATGTGATCAGAAGTGATATTGTTACTTTGGGGCTTAGCATTCAATTCCAGATCAGATCCCTCCAGAATCCTCTTATTTTCCCTAAAGCATGAAAAATGACAACTTTCAAGATTTTGAGTTCCTGAGTAACTTCAGTGAGCAAAGCTTCTCTTGGCATTCATTTTATGAATATGTAAAGTGAATAGGTTTTAAATCTTTATTTTAAGTTACTGATATTTGGGGAATGTTGTTAGAAGTTAGCTAACCTGACATACTTTGCAGGACATTGTTATGTTTCCTGTTGTTTGCTAAAGCACACAAGAGTTCTGTAAATATCCTCGCTTATGCCCCTTTGGACTGACATTAAAAGCTTCTGGGGAGCAGTGCTCTTCAAATGTTGTCATGCATGTGAGTCATATGGGGATCCAATAAAGTCTTTTCTGAATGAGTAGGACTAGAGGTTGTTCCTGGGTTTTGGTTCCCAAGTGATACCAGTTCAGCCAATCTAGAGTTTATACATAGAGGGAAATCAACTGGTTCAAAGAAGGAAAGTACATGACTTCAATCTTACTAGATAGGATTCTCCTAGTGATTTACTCTATCAACTATCAGCATTTTATGGTAGGTCCTGTTACCTCTTGGTCATATGTGGTAATTTGGGGAATGAACCAGCAAATAAAAGATTCTCTCTTGCTCTCTCTTTTTCTCTCTCTTTGCCTTTTTTTAAAAAAAATTATTTATTTATTTATTTGAAAGAGTTACACAGAGAGACGAAAGGCAGACAGAGAGGTCTTCCATCTGATAGTACACTCCCTAATTGGCCGCAATAGCTGGAGCTGTGCCAATCCGAAGCCAAGAGCCAGGAGCTTCTTCCAGATCTCCCATGCAAGTGCAGGGGCTCAATGACTTGGGCCATCTTCTACTACTATCCCAGGTCATAGCAGAGAGCTGGATGGGAAGTGAAGCAGCAGGGTCTCGAACCGGCACCCATATGGGATACCGGCACTTCAGCCAGGACATTAACCTGCTGTGCCACAGTGCTGGCCCCTCTCTTTGCCTTTTTAAAACTAACAACCAAAAACCTTGTTTCTTAAAAAATAAAAGATTCATTCATGTCACAGCTTGTATTTCTACTTCATTCCTTTTAATGGTGGAGTATTCTTCCCCTGTGTGTATATACTACATTTTGTTTATCTTTCCACCAGTTGATGAACATTTGGGTCATCTTTAACTTTTTTTTGCTATTATGAATAATGGTTCTACAAATATTCATTTATATATTTTTATGTGAGCATGTGCTTTCAATTCTCTTGGGAAGACATTAGGAATGGAATTGTTGGGTCATGTGGTAACTCTTTTGAGGGGGTACCAGACTATTTTCCTAAGCAACTGTATCTGTTTATCTTCTCAACAGCAGCATCTGGGAATTCTGATTTCTATACATCCTAGTCAATACTTACTAGTATCTTGTTTTAATGATTTATTTATTTATTTGAAATTCAGAGTTACACATGGAGAGAAGGAGAGGCAGAGAGAGTGACAGAGAGATCTTCCATCTGCTGGTTCAGTCCCCAATTGGCCTCAATGGCCAGAGCTGGGCTGATCTGAAGTCAAGAGCCAGGAGCTTCTTCTGGGTCTCCCATGTGGGTGCAGGGGCCCAAGGATTTGGCCCATCTTCTACTGCTTTCCCAGGCCATAGTAGAGAACTCAATCGGAGGTGGAGCAGCCAGGATTGGAACTGGTGCCCATATGGGATGCTGGCACTGCAGGTGGCAGCTTTACCTGCTATGCCACAGTGCCAGCCCCATTATTATCTTTTTGATTATAAACATCCTGGTTGGTGTGAAATAGAGTCTTATTGTTCATCTTTATTTTTGAAAAGTATATATTTTTGTTTTATTTTTTGAAATATATTTTTATAAGTATGGAATTCTATGGTTATAGTTTCATTGATTCATAAAGTTGCATATCACTGTCTTCTAGCATGGTTAGTTTCTTAGAAGAGGTATATGAACCATCTTAATTTTGTCTCCTTGTTTGTAATTTATCTTTTCTCTACCATTTTGAAAGTCTTGTTTTTATCATTTGTTCTCAGTAATTTGATTTTGGTATACTTTGGTATAAATATGTGTGTGTGCATGCACATGTGTGTATTTATCCTGATTGTAGTTTATTTAGCTTTTAGAATCTGGGCTTTATAAGTTTCATGAAATCTGAAAAGCGATCAGACATTATTTTTCCAAATGTTTTTCTGTCCTTTTCCACCATCATTCTGGGACTTCAGTTAACATCTGTGTTGGACAACTTAGTATAATCCCACAAGTGACTGACAGATCTCTTCTTTTTGTTTCCTTATCTTTTTTTCTCTATGTACTTTATTTCAGATAGATTTTATTATTGTGTTAAAATGCAGTGATTTTTCTCTGTCCTCTTTCTTGTCTAATCTTATAGTCCTATCCAGTGAAATTTTCATTTTCAGATAATATACTTTTCATGTTTAGAACTTAAATACTTGTATAGAGTCATAATAGCTTCATGTACTTCTTTGCTAGTTTTGCCAATTCTGTCATTTTCAATTTCTTTCTGTGTGCTAATTTTGTGTTTCTTGCTTGTAAGTAATTTTTTGGTTCTTTTATCTAGTATTTTTTTCTTATTTCAAACTTTTTAAATTAACACAAAGTTATATTTATTTATGAGGTACCATGTGATATTTCAGTACATGTTTTTGTTGTGGAAGGTTGAATCAGGGTAAACGTATCTCCTCAAACATTTATCATTTCTTTGTGGAGAAAGCATTCAAAATCTTTTCTCCTAGCTTTTTTGAAATGTACAGTACTCATTGTCTGTAGTTACTCTGCTGTGCAGTAGAACACCAGGACTTCTTTCTCCTATCTTCCCCCTCCTTCCTGCATCTCCTTCGCTTCTGGTAACCACTGTTCTGCTTTCAACCTCTGTGAGAACAGCTTTTTTAGATTTCATATGCATGTAAGATATATTTGTCTTTCTGTGCCTGGTTTATCTCACTTAACATAATGACCACCAGTTTCATCCATATTATTGCAAATGGTAAAATTTTATGATTTTTGATGGCAGAATGGTATTCCCTTGCATAAATGCGTACTGCATTTTCTTTATCTGTTCATCATTTTATATATATTTAGACTGTTTCCATTTCTTGCCTATTGTAAATAGAGCTGCAATATACATGGCCATGCAATGTCTCTTCAACAGACTGACTTCATTTCCTTTGAACATAGAACCAATAGTGGTATTGCTGGGTCATATGATAGTTCATTTTTAGGGCACTTCCATATGGCTGTACTAATGTATGTTCCCATGAACAGTATTTAATTCCCTTTTCTCCACATCCTCATTAGCATTTGTTATCTTTTGTCTTTTTGTAATAACAGTTCTAACTAGAGTGAGGTGGCACCTCATTGTGGTTTTGATTTCCATTGCTTAATGATCGATCAGTGACTTGTTGCATGTACCTGTTGGCCATTTGTGTATGTTCTTTTCAGAAACGCCTGTATGGGTCTGTTGCTCATTTTTAAATCAGATTTTTAATTTTTTTTTAACTATTGAGTTGTCTGAGTTGTTTATATATTCTGACTATTAACAGCTTACCAGATAAATAGTTTGTAAATGTTTTCTCCCATTCTGTAGGTTGTCTCCTCATCCTGTTGATTATTTTTTTTTTCTACACAGAAGCATTTTAGTTGAGGTAATCCCATTTATCTGCTTTTCCTTTCATTTCCTGTGCTTTTGGGGCCTTATTAAACACATCCTTCCTTATTTCAGTGCCCTAAGACATTTTGCCTATGTTTTTTCTAGTAATTTTCTCAGCACCATTTATTGAAGATTCTCCAATGCATGTACATAGTCCCATTGTTGAAGATTAGTTGGTTGCATATTCATGGGTTTACTTCTAAACTCTCTATTCTCTTCCATCAGTCTAAGTATCTCTTTTTATGAAAGTACCATGCTGGTTTGATTACTATGTCTTTTTTTTTTTTTTTTTTTTTACAGGCAGAGTTAGACAGTGAGAGAGAGAGACAGAGAGAATGATCTTCCTTTTTTCCGTTGGTTCACCCCCCAAATGGCTGCTACGGCCGGCGTGTTGCGCCGATCCAAATCCAGGAGCCAGGTGCTTCTTCCTGGTCTCCCATGCGGGTGCAGGGCCCAAGTACTTGGGCCATCCTCCACGGCCTTCCCGGGCCACAGCAGAGAGTTGGGCTATAAGAGGAGCAACTGGGAAAGAATCTGGTGCCCTGACTGGGACTAGAACTTGGGGTGCTGGCGCCACAGGTGGAGGATTAGCCTGGTGAGCCATGGCGCTGGCCATGATTACTATATCTTTATGTATATTTTAAAGTTAGGTAGTATAATGTTTTTTGGGTCAAGATTATTTTGGCTAGTTAGGTTTTTTTGTTTTGTTTTCATTTTTGTGGTTCTCTAGGAATTTTATGAGTGTTTGTTCTAGTCTGGTGAAGAATGTTATTTATTATTTTTTTAGGGGTTGTATTGAATCTGTAGATTTCTTTGAGTAGTATAGACATTTTTGGTGTCTTTTTCAATTTCTTAGATCACTGTTTTATAGTTTTCATTATAGAGATTGTTCACCTCTTTGGTTAAATTAATTCTAGATATTTAAATTTGTAACCATTGTAAGTGGAAGTGCTTTCTTAATTTCTTTTTCAGATAATTTTCTACTGGTGTATAGTGGTGCTAGCAATTTTTGCATTTTGATTTTATATCCTGTGACTTTGCTGGATTTGTTTATTCATTCTAGTAGTTTTTGGTGGTGTTTCTGGGCTTTTCTATAGAGAAGATCATGTCATCTGCAGAGAGACAGTTTGCCATCCTTCTTTCCAATTTAATGCCTTTTATTCCTTTTTCTTGCCTGATTGCTCTCACTAGAACTTCTGTTACTATACTGAATAAAAATGGTGGAAATATGCATCCTTGTATTGTCCCAGATCTTAGAAAGCTTTCACCTTCCTCAAATAGCTAAAACTATTTGTATTTGTACAACAAAAACAAAGCCGGAGGCATCACAATACCAGATTTCAGGACATACTACAGGGCAGTTGTTATCAAAACAGCATGGTACTGGTACAGAAACAGATGGATAGACCAATGGAACAGAATAGAAACACCAGAAATCAATCCAAACATCTACAGCCAACTCATATTTGATCAAGGATCTAAAACCAATTCCTGGAGCAAGGACAGTTTGTTCAACAAATGGTGCTGGGAAAACTGGATTTCCACATGCAGAAGCATGAAGCAAGACCCCTACCTTACACCTTGCACAAAAATCCACTCAACATGGATTAAAGATCTAAATCTATGACCTGACACCATCAAATTATTAGAGAACATTGGAGAAACCCTGCAAGATATAGGCACAGGCAAAGACTTCTTGGAAAAGACTCTGGAGGCACAGATAGTCAAAGCCAAAAATAACAATTGGGATTACATCAAATTGAGAAGTTTCTGTGCTGCAAAAGAAACAGTCAGGAAAGTGAAGAGGCAACCGACAGAATGGGAAAAAATATTTGTAAAGTATGCAACTGATTAAGGTTTAATAACAAGAATCTACAAAGAGATCAAGAAACTCCAAAACAACAAAACAAACAACCTACTTAAGGGATGGGCCAAGGACCTCATAGACATTTTTCAAAAGAGGAAATCCAGATGGCCAACAGACACATGAAAAAATGTTCACGATCACTAGCCATCAGGGAAATGCAAATCAAAACCACATTGAGGTTTCACCTCACCTGGTTAGAATGGCTTACATACAGAAATCTACCAACAACAGATGCTGGAGAGGATGTGGCGAAAAAGGGACACTAACCCACTGTTGGTGGGAATGCAAACTGGTTAAGCCACTATGGAAGTCAGTCTGGAGATTCCTCAGAAACCTGAATATAACCCTACCATACAACCCAGCCATCCCACTCCTTGGAATTTACCCAAAGGAAATTAAATTGGCAAATAAAAGAGCTGTCTGCACCTCAATGTTTATTGCAGCTCAATTCACAATAGCTAAGACATGGAATCAACCTAAATGCCCATCAACAGAAGACTGGATAAAGAAATTATGGGATATGTACTCTATAGAATACTATACAGCAGTAAAAAAGAATGAAGTCTGGTCATTTGCAACAAAATGCATGAATCTGGAAAACATCATGCTGAGTGAAATAAGCCAGTCTCAAAGGGACAAATATCATATGTTCTCCCTAATTGGTGACAACTAACTGAGCACCTAAAAGGAAACCTGTTGAAGTGAAATGGACACCATGAGAAACAATGACTTGATCAGCCCTTGTCCTGAGTGCTGAGGAACAACTTACTACTTTATTCCTTTTAGTATTTTTGTTCTATTTAATAACATTGGTGGAACTCTTTAATTAACAGACAGTATTCTTAGGTGTTTAAATTTAACTGAAAAGCGATCCCTGTTAAATATAAGAGTGGGAATAAGAGAGGGAGGAGATGTACAGTTCGGCACATGCTCAATTGGACTTACCCTTAATGGTAGAGTTAGAAATGTGCCAGAGGATTCCAATTCAATCCCATCAAGGTGGCACGTACCAATGCCATCTCACTAGTCAAAGTGATCAGTTTCAGTTCATAATTGATCATAATGATAGGATTAAGAGTCAAAGGGATCACATAAACAAGACTAATGTCCGCTAATACTAACTGATAGAATTAAAAAGGAGAGGATGATCCAACATGGGAAGTGGGATGCACAGCAGACTCATAGAATGGCAGATGTCCTAATCAGCACTCTGGCCTGAGAATCAGCCCTTAAGGCATTCAGATCTGGCTACAAAGCCCATGAGAGTATTTCAGGCATGGAAAGCCAAGACACTCTGGCAAAAACAAACAAACAAACAAACAAACAAAAAAAAAACCAAAAAAACCAAAAACCTAAATCAAAGATCTCTGTGAGTGAGATCCCAGCGGAAAGAACGGGCCATCAAAGAAGGAGGTACCTTTCTCTGAAGGGAGGAGAGAACTTCCACTTTAACTATGACCTTGTCTAAATAAGATCAGAGTCAGCGAACTCAAGAGGGTTCCATAGCCTTGGCAGCTCATGACAAGAGCCTCAGGTGATTATTAACGCCATAAATAAGAATGTCAGTTGTTCAATCAACAACAGGAGTCACTGTGCACTTACTCCTCATGTAGGATCTTAGTCGTTGATGTGTTGTACTATGTGAATTAACAGTATAACTAGTACTCAAACAGTATTTTATACTTTGTGTTTCTGTGTGGGTGCAAACTGTTGAAATCTTTACTTAGTATATACTAAATTGATCATCTTTGTATAAAGATAATTGAAAATGAATCTTGATGAAGAACGGGATGGTAGAGGGAGTAGGAGATGGGATGGTTGCAAGTGGGAGTGAGGTTATTGGGGGAAAAGGCCACTATAATCCAAAAGGTGTACTTTGGAAATTTATATTTTAAATAAAAGTTAAAAAAGAAAAGAAGGCTTTTACCTTGTCCTCTTTCCATGTGATGTTAGTTGTGACCTTGTTTTATATAACTTTTATTTGTTGAAGTGTCTTTTTTTTTTTTTTTTTGACAGGCAGAGTGGACAGTGAGAGAGAGAGAGACAGAGAGAAAGGTCTTCCTTTTGCCATTGGTTCACCCTCCAATGGCCGCCGCGGCTGGCGCACTGCGCTGATCCGAAGCCAGGAGCCAGGTGCTTCTCCTGGTCTCCCATGGGATGCAGGGCCCAAGCACTTGGGCCATCCTCCACTGCACTCCCTGGCCACAGCAGAGAGCTGGCCTGGAAGAGGGGCAGAATCCGGCGCCCCGACTGGGACTAGAACCCGGTGTGCGATGCCGCAAGGCGGAGGATTAGCCTATTGAGCTGTGGCGCCGGCCGAAGTGTCTTCTTTGTATATGTAATTTGTTTAGAGTTTTTTTTAATCATGAAGGAACATTTAATTTTATCAAATGCCTTTACTATATTCATTGAAATGATTATATGGTTTTCATCCTTCCTTCTGTTGATGTGGTTTGTCATGTTTATTAATTTACATATGTTGAACCATCCTTGCATTCCTGAGATGAATCCCATTTGACCTTTTTATTATGTTTTTGGATTCAATTTGCTATTATTTTGTTGAGAATTTTTCAATGTTGCTTATCCAAGGAGATATGTGTGTGTGTGTGTGTGTGTATACATATATATAAATTTTTTGCTGGCCAGCGCTGTGGCTTAACAGGCTAATCCTCCTCCTTGCGGCGCCGGCACACCGGGTTCTAGTCCCGGTTGGGGCACTGGATTCTATCCCGGTTGCCCCTATTCCAGACCAGCTCTCTGCTTTGGCCCAGGAAGGCAGTGGAGGATGGCCCAAGTCCCTGGGCCCTGCACCTGCATGGGAGACCTGGAGAGGCGCCTGGCTCCTGGCTTCGGATCAGCGCAGTGTGCCGGCCGTGGCGGCCATTGGAGGGTGAACCAATGGCAAAAAGGAAGACCTTTCTCT
The DNA here is from genome assembly GCF_033115175.1 of Lepus europaeus. Taxonomy (NCBI): domain Eukaryota; kingdom Metazoa; phylum Chordata; class Mammalia; order Lagomorpha; family Leporidae; genus Lepus; species Lepus europaeus. The sequence goes on along the minus strand of NC_084839.1, from coordinate 68,277,085 downwards.
CTGTCTCTCTCTCTTTCACTATCCACTCTGCCTGTAAAAAAAATAAATAAATTTTTTTTTTTTTTTGCTGAGTACTTGTTTGGTTTTGGTATTAGGGTAATACTAGCCTCATGGAATAAGTTTGGAAGACTTTCTTCCTCTTCCAGCTTTTGCAACAATTTCAGAAGAATTGGTATTAGCCCTTCTTTAATTGTTTGGTAGAAGCCATCTGAAACTGGGCTTTTCTTTGATGTGAGACCTGTTATTTATTCATTTTTTAAGATCAAGATTTATTTATTTATTTGGAAATAAGAATGATGAGAGAGACAGACAAATAGACAGTTATCTTCTATCTGCTTGTTCACTCCCCAAATGGCTATAACAACCAAGGCTGGGCCAGGAGTCCAGAAATTCATCCAGGTCTCCTACATGGCTGTCAGGGTCTCCAGTACTTGAGCCATGTTCCGCTGCTGTCACAGGTACATTGTCATGAAGCTAAAGTGGAAGCATGGCATCTGAGATTCTAACTTTCTCAGATCTAGAATGCAAGTATCACAAGCAGTGGCTTAACCTACTGAGCCACAACCCTGGCCCATGGTGGGGGACCTTTTATTACTAATTACATTTTATTACTGATTATTTGTCTGTTGTGATTCAATCTTGGTAAGGTGTATATGTCCAGGAATTTGGCTAGGTTAATTAATCTAAATTATCATATTTATTGGCATATAATTGGTCTTAGTAATCTGTAATGTCTCTTTTTCATTTCTGATTTTATTTATATGAATCTTCTCTCATTTCTTTCTCAGTCTAGTTAAGGGTTTGTCAATTTTGTTTATCTTTTAAAAGCTAGCTCTTCATTTCATTAAGCTTTTAAATTGGTCTCTGATTAATTAGTGTGTTCTGATTTTTATTATTTCTTTCCTTTGACTAATTTTTTTTAAAGATTTATTTTATTTTTATTTGAAAGTCAGAGTTACACAGAGAGAGGAGAGGCAGAGAGAGAGAGAGAGGTCTTCCATCCGATGGTTCACTCTCCAATTGGCCGCTACAGCCGAAGCTGCACCGATCCAAAGCCAGGAGCCAGGAGCTTCTTCCAGATCTCTCATGTGGGTGCAGGGGCCCAAGGACTTGGACCATCTTCTACTGCTTTCCCAGGCCACAGAAGAGAGCTGGATTGGAAGTGGAGCAGCTGGGTCTTGAACCGATGCTCATATGGGATGCCGGTGCTTCAGGCCAGGGCATTAACCCTCTGTGCCACAGTGCCAGCCCCTCCTTTGACTAATTCTCACTTTGTCTTTTTCTTGTTTTTCGAGTACCTTCAGGTGAAGTGATAGGTTGTTCGTTTGAGATCTTTCTGTTTTTTTTTTTTTTTTTTAATGTAGTTATTGATTGCTAGACACTTTCTTAGTTTTGGTTTTGTTGTATCCTATAGTTTTTGGTATGTTTTATTTCCATTGTCATTTGTTTCAAGAAATTTTTAAGGTTTCTTCTTCCTTTTCTTAAAAAAAGATTTCTTTATTTTCTTTGAAAGTCAGAGTTACACAGAGGAGAGGCAGAGAGAGAGAGAGAGGGAGGGAGGGAGGGAGGGAGGGAGGAAAGGAGAGAGAGAGAGGGAGAGAGAGAGATGTCTTCCATCTGATGGTTCACTCTCCAATTGGCTGCAGTGGCCGGAACTGTGCCGATCTGAAGCCAGGAGCCAGGAGCTTCCTCCGGGTCTCCTATGGGGGTGCAGGGGCCCAAGGACTTTGGCCATCTTCTACTGCTTTCCCTGGCCACTGCAGAGAGCTGGACAGGAAGTGGAGCGGCCGGGTCTTGAACTGGCGCCCATATGGGATGCCGGCACTTCAGGCCAGGGCATTTACCGGCTGTGCCACAGCATCGGCTAAGGTTTCTTCTTAATTTATTCTTTGATCCATTGGTTGTTCAGCAAGAATACATTGTTTAATGTCTCTGTGTTTTTATATGTGTGTGTGTATATATATATATATATATATATATATATATATATATATATATATAACATATGTATATATCCATATATATGTATGTTTCCAAAGTTTTTCCTGTTAATGATTTGTAGTTTTAGTGCATTGTGATATTATTTAAACTTTATTTATTTATTAATTTAATTATTAAAATATTTTATTTATTTGAGAGGTAGAGTTACAGAGAGGGAGAGACAGAGTGAGAGTCTTCCATCCGCTGGTTCACTCCCCAAAAGGCTAGCATGGTCAGAGCTGGTCTGATTTGAAGCCTGGAGCTAGGAGTCTCCTCCGGGTCTCCCATGCAGGTGTAGGGGTCCAAGCACTTGGGCCATCTTCTACCATTTTCCAAGGTACACAAACCTTCACCCATATGCTGGCACCGCAGATAGAGGCTTAGCCCACTGCACCACAGTCCTGGCCCCATGATTTCAATTCTAAAAAAAAATTTGCTGGGCTTGTTTTATGGGCTATCATGTGGTTTCTCCTGGAGAATGTTCCATGAGCTAATGAATTGAATATGAATTCTGCAACTATTCAATGGAATATTCTATAGATATCTGCTTGATCCATTTCGTCAAGGGTGCTGTTTAACTCTGCAGTTTCTTTGTTGGTTTTGTTTGAGTGATCTACCCCTTGTTGAAAGTAGAGTGTTAAAGTTCCCTAATATTAAAGTACTGGAGTCTTTCTCTTTCCTTCTACGTCGATTAATATTTTCTTTATTTAGGTGCTTCAATATTGGGTACATGTATATTTATAATTAGTATTTCCTTTTGCTGCATTGACTCGTCGTTATGTAATGAACTTCCTTGTCTCTTTTTAAAGTCTATTTAATCTGATGTAAGTACGGATGGTCCAGCTTTGTTTTGTTTTTCATTTGCATGTCATAGCTTTTTCCATCCTTTCATTTCTGTCTATAGTGTCCTTATGAGAAGTGAGTTTCTTATGCATATACTGGGATCTTTTTTTTTGTTTTTTTTTGTTTTTTTTTTTTTTTAATTTTTGACAGGCAGAGTGGACAGAGAGAGAGAGAGACAGAGAGAAAGGTCTTCCTTTGCCGTTGGTTCACCCTCCAATGGCCGCCGCGGTAGCGCGCTGCGGCCGGCGCACCACGCTGATCCGATGGCAGGAGCCAGGTGCTTCTCCTGGTCTCCCATGGAGTGCAGGACCCAAGCCCTTGGGCCATGCTCCACTGCACTCCCTGGCCACAGCAGAGAGCTGGCCTGGAAGAGGGGCAACCGGGACAGGATCGGTGCCCCGACCGGGACTAGAACCCGGTGTGCCGGTGCCGCAAGGCGGAGGATTAGCCTAGTGAGCCGCGGCGCCGGCCCTTTTTTTTGTTTTTAAAATCCATTCAGTCACTAAATTGTAAATTGGAGAACTTAATCTATTTGCATTTAAGATATTATTTTTTTATTATTAAACTTTTATTTAATGAATATAAATTTCCAAAGTACAGCTTATGGGTTACAATGGCTTCCCCCCTCCCAAAACTTCCCTCCCACCCACGACCCTCCCCTTTCCCGCTCCTCTCCCCTTCCAATCACATCAAGATTCATTTTCAATTCTCTTTATATACAGAAGATCAGTTTAGTATATATTAGGTAAAGATTTCAACAGTTTGCCCCCATATAGCAACACAAAGTGAAAAAAAATACTGTTGGAGTACTAGTTATAGCATTAAATAAGAGTGTACAGCACATTAAAGACAGGGATCCTACATAATATTTTTTTTAAAAAAATTAATTTTCTATGCCATTTCCAATTTAACACCAGGTTTTTTTTTCATTTCCAATTATCTTTATATACAGAAGATTGATTCAGTATGTAATTAGTAAAGATCTCATCAGTTTGTACCCACGCAGAAACACAAAGTGTAAAAATACTGTTTCAGTACTAGTTATACATCACTGCACATTAGACAATACATTAAGGACAGATCCCACGTGGGATGTAAGTACACAGTGACTTCTGTTGCTGACTTAACAATTTGACACTCCTGTTCATGGCGTCAGTAATCTCCCTAGGCTCTAGTCATGAGTTGCCAGGGCTATGGAAGCCTTTAGAGTTCTCTGACTTTGATCTTATTCCGATAGTGTCATAGTCAAAGTGGAAGTTCTCTCCTCCCTGCAGAGAAAGGTACCTCCTTCTTTGATGGCCCCGTTCTTTCCACTGGGATCTCACTCACAGAGATCTTTCATTTCGGTCTTCTTCTTCTTTTTTTTTTTTCTCTTCCATGGTATCTTGGCTTTCCATGCCTACAATACTCTCATGGGCTCTTCAGCCAGATCCGAATGCCTTAAGGGCTGATTCTGAGGCCAGAGTGTTGTTTAGGACATCTGCCATTCTATGAGTCTGCTGTGTATCCCACTTCCCATGTTGGATTTAAGATATTATTGATATCTAAGAGTTTACCTGTGTCATTTTCTTACTTGTTTTCTAGCTTTATCCTAGTTACTTTTTTCCCCCTCTTTTTTGGTCTTCCTTTGTGGTTAAGTGATTTACTATAATATTATTTTGTATTCCTTGTTTGTTATTATTGGTGTGTCTGTTGTAGATTTTTGTTTTGTGACTATGGATCTTCAGAAAATATCTTTGATAATAACAAGCTATTATGAAAAGTTAGCAACCTAACATTGATTGTAAAGAGGGAAAGAATCAAAGAAAGAGAAAAATACTGGGCCGGCGCCGCAGCTCACTAGGCTAATCCTCCGCCTTGCGGCGCCGGCACACCAGGTTCTAGTCCCGGTCGGGGCACCAGATTCTGTCCCGGTTGCTCCTCTTCCAGGCCAGCTCTCTGCTGTGGCCAGGGAGTGCAGTGGAGGATGGCCCAAGTGCTTAGGCCCTGCACCCCATGGGAGACCAGGATATGCACCTGGCTCCTGGCTTCGGATCAGTGTGGTGCGCCGGCTGCAGCGCGCCAACCGTGGCAGCCATTGGAGGGTGAACCAACGGCAAAGGAAGACCTTTTTCTCTGTCTCTCTCTCTCACTGTCCACTCTGCCTGTCAAAAAAAAAAAAAAAAAAGAAAAGAAAAGAAAAGAAAAATACTAATTAAAACCTCTATACTTGTACTCAATTCTTCCATACATTTTGAATTTTTGATATCCTTCCTTATATCTTTCTACATTGCCTATCCCATAATGCAATAATGTAGTTGTTATATTTAATTATTGTATTTTGAGTCTTCATATTAAAATATGTGAATCATGTATGCAATAGGCTTACAATGTTAGAGCATTCGGAATTTGTATAATTACTGTTTTTGAATTTTTTAAAAAAGATTTATTTATTTATTTGAAAGGCAGAGTTACAGAGAGGCAGAGGAAGTGGAAGTGAGACAGAGATCTTTCATCCTCTGGTTCACTCCCCAAATGGCTGCAATGGCCAGATCCAGGCCAATCTGAAGCCAGGAGCTTGGAGCTTCTTCCAGGACTCCTACGTGGGTGCAGGGGCCCAAGCACTTGGTCATCTACTGGTTTCTCAGGCCATAGCAGAGAGCTGGATCAGAAGTGGAGCAGCCAGGTCTCCAACTGGTGCCCATATGGGATTCTTATTTTTATTTTTATTTTTTAATTTTTTTTTTTGACAGGCAGAGTAGACAGTGAGAGAGACAGAGAGAAAGGTCTTCCTTTTCCTTTAGAGGAGCAACCAGGACAGAATCCGGGACCCCGACCAGGACTAGAACCCAGGGTGCCGGTGCCAGTGCCACAGGCGGAGGATTAGCCTATTGAGCCATGACGCCGACCCCATATGGGATTCTGACACTGCAGGCAGCAACTTTACTCACTACATCACAGCTCAGGACCCCTTTTAAATTTTTATTATAAAGAGAACAGATTTTATACATTTCATAAGTATAGTTCTAAGAAGATAATCATCCTTTCCTCCCTCCTTCTCTCCCACCCTCAATCACCGTCCTTCCTTCAGATTTTTTCCTTAATTTTTGCAAACATAATTTCAGTCTACTCTATAATCACAGGCTTAATACACCACTAACTGTAATATTCAACAAGTGAAAAATATAAAGATTAAAGCCCCATAGGAATATAAACAAAGGCTAAAAACAGTAATCAAATCTCATGATGCCTGTTTTGTTCCTATACATTTTTTTAATAATCTATATGAACCACTACATATCAGAGAAACATACAATATTGGTCTTTTGGACTGGGTATATCATTAAGCATAATGGTTTCAAAATGCTTGCATTTTGCTGCAAAAGACAAGATTTAATCATTTTTTATACCCGAGTAGTATTCCATAGTATATGTATACCATTATTGCTTTGTCCAGTCATCAGCTGATGGACATCTGGGTTGATTCCATATCCTAGCTAATGTGAATTGAGCTACAGTAAACATGGGGGTACAAATAACTTTTTCATATGCTGATCTCATTTTGTTTGGGCAAATTCCCAGGAGTGTAATGGCTGTGTCAAATGGTAGATCTATTTTCAAGTTTCTGATAACTTTCCATACTGCCTTCCATAATGGTTATACTAGTTTACATTGCCACCAACAGTGTATTAGGGTACCTTTTCCCCACATCCTTGTCAGTATATATTATTTTTTGGTTTTTGGATGATAGCCATTCTAACTAGGGTGCGGTGAAGCCTCATTGTGCTTTTTATTTGCATTTCCCTGTTAGCTGGTGATCCTGAGCACTTTTTCATGTGTCTATTGGCCATTTGAATTTCATTCTTTAGAAAATGCCTATTCATGTCCTTTTCCCATTTCATAGCTGAGTTGTTTGTTTTATTGTTGTTGAGTTTCTTGAACTCTTTATAGATCCTAGATTTCAATCCTTTATCAATTGCACAGTTTGCAAATATTTTCTCATTCTATTGGTTGCTTCTTAACTTTGTTGAGTATTTCCTTTGCAGTACAGAATCTTCTTTCTTGAAGTAATCCCAATTATCTATTTTTGCTTTTATTGCCTGTGCTTCTGAATCTTTTCCAAGAAGTCTTTGCCTATGCCTTTGTCTTGTAGAGTTTCCCTGTAGTAATTTGATGGTATCAGGTCATAGATTTAGATCTTTGATACATTGTGAATTGATTTTTTGTATAAGGTATATAAAGGGATCTTGTTTCATACTTCTGCATGTATAGATACAATTTTCCCAGCACCATTTGTTGAAGAGACTGTTCTTTCTCCAGGGCTTGACTTTAACTCATTTCTCAAATTTGGTTGGTTATAGCTGCATAAATTGATTTCTGGAGTTTCTATTCTGTTCGATTGGTTTATGTGTCTTTGTTTGTGCCAGTACCAGGCCGTTTTGATTATAACTGACTTGTGATATGTCTTGAAGTCTAGTATTGTGATATCTTTGGTTTTGATCTTGTTAAGATTGCTTTAGCTAATCAGGTCTCTTATGTTTCTATATGATTTTTACATTATTTTTTTCTAGATCTGAGAAGAATGTCCTTTGAATTTTGACATGGGATCACATTGAATCTGAAAATTGTTTTGGGTAGTATGGACATTTCGATGATAATTCTTTTCAATCCACAAACATGAAGATTTCTTCTACTTTTGTGTGTCTGCTATTTCTTTCAAGTTTTATAATTTTAATTGAAGATATTTTTTTGCATCCTGGTTAAATCTATTCCAAGTTATTTAAATTTTTTTGTAGCTATTGTGAATGAGACTGATTTTACAAGTTTTTTTCTAAGCCATGATGTTGTTTGTATATATTGTGACTATTGATTTTTTTGTGTTGATTTTATATCCTGAAACTTTATCAAACTCTCTTATGAGCTTCAATAGTCTCTTAGTGGAGTCTTTTGGTTCTTCTCTGTGTTGGATCATGTCATCTGCAAACAGGGTAATTTGACTTCTACCATTCCCATTTGTATTTCTACACTTGCTCTTAGCCAAATGACCAAGAAATAATTCCATTTATATTTCTTTTTCTTGTTGAATGGCTCTGATTAAAATTTCCATAACAGTATAGAATAGTATTGATGTGAGTGGGAATCCTTGTCTGGTTCAGTATCTTAGTGGAAATACTTCCAGTTTTTCCCCATTGAATTTGATTCTGTGAGTTTGTCATATATTGCCTTGATTGTGTTGATGTATGTTCCTTCTATATGCAATTTGCTTAAGGTTTTCACCATGAAAGGATGTTGTATTTTATCCATTGCTTTCTCTGCATCTATTGAAATGATCATATAATTTTTATTCTTCAATTTGTTAATGTGATGTATTACATTGCTTGATTTGCAAATGTTGAACCATGCCTGCATGCCAGGGATAAATCCCACTTGGTTCAGGTGAATGATCTTTCTGATGTGTTGTTGGATTTGATTCGCTGGTGTTTTGTATCTGTCTTCATCAAAGATGTTGGTCTGTAGTTCTCTTTTTCTGTTGTATCTTTTTCAGGTTTAGGAATTAAGGTGATGCTGACATCATAGAAGGAGTTTGGGAGAATTCTCTGCCTTTCAGTTGTTTGAATAGCATGAAAAGAATTGGAATTTGTTCTTCTTGAAAAGTCTGATAGAATTCAGCAGTAAAGTCATTCAGTCCTGGGCTTTATTTATTTATTTATTTATTTATTTTTGAGTGTCTATTAATGATTCAATCTCTTAATTGGTTATTGTTTGGGTTCTTTTTGAGTGTCTATTAGTGATTCAATCTCTTAATTGGTTATTGTTTGGGTTTTCTATGTCTTCATGATTATATCTTGGTAGATTGTATGTGTCCAGGAATCTATCCATTTGTTCTAGATTTTCTGATTTGTTGTCAAATAGCTCTTTGTAGTAATTCCTGGTGATTCTTTTTATTTCCATGGTATCTGGTGTTACATTTCCTTTTTCATCTTTGATTTTATTGATTTGGGTCTTCTCCATCTTTTTTTTATAGTTGGGCCAATGGTGGATCAATTTTGTTTCTTTTTTTTTAAAACAGCTTTTTCATTTCATTGATCTTTTTTGGTTTCAATTTTGGTTATTCTCTAATTTTAGTAATTTCTTTTATTCTACTAATTCTGGGTTTCATCTTTCCATTTCATTGATTTTTTTTTTGTTTCAATTTTGGTTATTTCTTATCTAATTTTAATAATTTCTCTTATCCTACTAATTCTGGGTTTGGTTTGTTGTTTTTCTAGGTCCTTGGTATGCATTGATAGCTCATTTATTTTATGCCTTTTCAATTTCTTGATGTAGGCAGTAATTATTATAAACTTCCATCTTATTGCTGTTTTGCTGTATCCCACAAGTTTTCATATGTTGTATTATCATCTTCATTAATTTCCAAGAATTTTTTGATTTCTCTTTTGATTTCTTTTCTGTGATCCACTGTTCATTCAGAAGCATGTTGTTCAGTTTCCATATGATTGTGTATTTTCTAAAGATTTAAGTTATTAATTTCCAGCTTCATTCCAGAAAAGATACATGGTATGAAATCAGTTTTTTTAATTTTCTGGGATTTGCTTTATGGCCTAGTATATGGTCTGTCCTAGGGAAAGTTCTGTGCACTGATGAAAATAATGTGTATTTTTCAACCATGGGATGAAATATTCTGTAGATATCAGGTCCATTTGGTCCATAATGTTTTTTAGATCTGCTTAATTTTTGATTTTATGTCTAGTTGATCTGTCCACTGATGGAAGTGGGGGCGTTGAAGTCCTCCATTAGTATTGTATTGGAGTCTATGTCTCCCTTTAGAACATTAACATTAGTTTTACACTGGGGAAACCCTGTAAAACATTGGCATAGGTAGAGAGTTCTTGGAAAAGACCCCAGAGGCACACGCCATCAAAGCCAAAATTGATAAATGGGATTACATCAAATTGAGAAGCTTCTGCACTATAAAAGAAACACTCAGCAAAATGAAGAGGCAACTGACAGAATGGGAGAAATTATTTGCAAACTATGCAATTGATAAAGGATTAATATCCAGATCTATAAAGAGCTCAAGAAACTCAACAACAACAAAACAAACAACCTAAATGGGCAAATGACTTAAACAGGGATTTTTCAAAAGAGCAAATCCAATGGCCAACAGACATATGAAAAAATGCTTAGGATCACTAGCCATCAGAGAAATGCAAATCAAAACCACAGTGAGGTTTTACCTCACCTCTGTTGCAATGGCTTTCATACAATCAACAAACAGATGCTGGCAAAAAGGTACCCTAAGCCACTGAAGGTGGGGATGTAAACTGGTACAACTACTGTGGAAGACAGTATGGAGATACCTCAGAAACTTGAATATAGGCCTACCATATGACCCAGCCATCTCACTCCTGGGAATTTACCCAAGGGTATTGAAATCATCATAGTAAAGAGCTATCTATACCCCCATGTTTATTGCAGCTCAATTCACAATAGCTAAGATATGGACTCAAGCTAAATGCCTGTCAATTCAAGACTGGATAAAGAAATTATGGGATATGTGCACATGGATTACAACACAGTGGTAAAAAAATATGAGATCCTGTTATTTATTTATTTTTTTAAATTTTTGACAGGCAGAGTGGACAGTGAGAGAGAGAGACAGAGAGAAAGGTCTTCCTTTTGCCGTTGGTTCACCCTCCAATGGCTGCTGCGGCCGGTGCACCGCACTGATCCGAAGCCAGGAGCCAGGTACTTCTCCTGGTCTCCCATGGGGTGCAGGGCCCAAGGACTTGGGCCATCCTCCACTGCACTCCCTGGCCACAGCAGAGAGCTGGCCTGGAAGAGGGGCAACCGGGACAGGATCGGTGCCCCGACCGGGACTAGAACCCGGTGTGCCGGCGCCGCAAGGCGGAGGATTAGCCTAGTGAGCTGTGGCGCCGGCGAGATCCTGTTATTTGTAACACAATGGATGCAACTGGAAACCATTGCACTTAGTGAAATAAGCCAGTCCCCAAAGGACAAATACCATATGTTCTCCCTGATGTAACTAATAGAGCACCTAAAAGGTAATCTATAGAAGTGAAATGGACACTTTGAGATGTGATGACTTTGAACAGCCCTTGTCTTGACTGTTGTGGAACAGTTTTTTTTTTTTCTCAAGCTATTTATTGAACTCTTAACTTAGTATAGAGTTCCTCATATGTGTATAATATTAAATAAAAATAGATCTTAGTAAAAAATAAGAATAGGACTAGGAGAGGGAGGAGGAAAAAGGGTGGGAGTGCAGGTGGGAGGGCGGATAGGGTGAGAAGAATCACTATGTTCCTAAAGTTGTATTTATGAAATGCATGAAGTTTGTATACCTTAAAGAAAAGGTTTCAGAGGAACAAAATAAAAAATTTAAAAAACCTCTTTGATTTCTGAGTATGGAAAATCTAATGAACCCTAAACCTGCCTCCATCTCTACTTTTTTTCAAATACTAACAAATATAAAATGTTGGTCTCCAAAGTTATTTAGAAATGACTAAATCCTGAACTGACCTGGTGATAATTTAAATCTAAGTGATTCCTTGCATTATTAAATCTCTTAATAAACTTAATTATTCAGCTTCAATGAAAAACATTTATTTGAAATAGCCAGGTGCCCTGGTATTGGGTTGATATACATTTACTGTAGTCACATATTCCAGTTGAATCAATCCCTTTATCATTACATAATGTCCTTCTTTGTGTATTATAAAAGTTTTTGTGTTAAAAAATCAATTTTATCTGATATTAGGATGGCTACTTGTGCATGTTTTTGCTTTCTATTACCTTGGATTTTTTTTTTTATATCCTTTCACTTTCAGTCTCTGTGTATCTTTGTTGAAGTGTGTTTCTCATAGGCAACAAAAAGATGGGTATTGTTTTTAATCCATTCAGCCAGGTTGTATCTTTTAATTGGAAAATTTAGGCTATTTACATTTAAGGTTATTATTAATTTATAACTACTTAATCCTACCATTTTTCCATAATGTTGCTAATGTTTGTTTTGGATTTCCTTTGTAATTTTATTAGGAGATTTTATGCCTTCACATCCTTTCATAATGATGATTATCATACTCTGTTTCTGTGTGTAGCACATTCTTAAGTATCATTTGTAAGGCTGGATGAGTAGTGACAGATTCTTTCAGTTTCTCTTTGTTTTGAAAGGTCTTTATTTCACCTTCATTTATAAATTAGAGCCTTCTTGGGTACAGTATTCTGGTTTGGCAGTTTTTTTTTTTTTCTCTTAGAACTTGTACTGGGTCTCTCCATTCTTTCCTAGCCTGTATGATTTCTTATGAGAAATCAGCTGTCAGTCTAGTTGGAGATCCTCTGAAAGTAATCTGGCATTTCTCTCATGCACATTTTAGAATATCTTCTTTACAATCAAACTTTCAACAGTAAAACATAATGTATTCTGGTAAAGCTCTTTTCTGATCATTTTAATTAGGAGTTCTACATGCTTCTTGTAGTCAGTGTCCCTATCTTTCTCCAAATTAGTAAAGTTTGCTGCTAATATTTTACCAAATAGATGTTCTAGACCATTCTTTATTTCCACACCTCAAGGAACTCCTAAGTTACAGATGTTTGGTTGTTTAATAATATCCCATAAATCTTCAACACTATTTTTGGTTTTTCTAATTTTCTTTTTCTTCTTCTTCTCCTCCTCCTCCCCCTTCCTCTTTCTCTTTTCCTTCCCCTTCTACTTCCTCCTCCTCTTCCTCTTTTTGCTTTTCTTCCTTGTCTTCTTCTGCTTCCACTTCCTCCTCCTTCTGCCTGTTCTTCCATTCTTCCTCATCTTCCTTCTCTCTTCTTCTTCCTCTTCCTCATCCTCCTTTTCGTCTTCTTCTTCTTCTTCTTTTTTTTTTTTTTTTTTTGACAGGCAGAGTGGACAGTGAGAGAGAGAGACAGAGAGAAAGGTCTTCCTTTGCCGTTGGTTCACCCTCCAATGGCCACCGCGGTTGGCGCGCTGCAGCCCGCGCACCACGCTGATCCGATGGCAGGAGCCAGGTGCTTATCCTGGTCTTCCATGCAGGTGCAGGGCCCAAGCACTTGGGCCATCCTCCACTGCACTCCCTGGCCACAGCAGAGAGCTGGCCTGGAAGAGGGGCAACCGGGACAGAATCCGACGCCCCGACCGGGACTAGAACCCGGTGTGCCGGCGCCGCAAGACGGAGGATTAGCCTAGTGAGCCACGGCGCCGGCCTTCTTCTTTTTTTTAAAAAAAGATTTATTTATTTATTTGAGAGGTCGAGTTACAGATGAAGAGAGGGAGAGACAGAGAGGTCTTCCATCTGCTGGTTCACTCCCCAAATGGTTGCAACAACCAGGGTTTTTTCAGGCCGAAGCCAGGAGCCCAGAGCTTCTTCTGTGTCTTTTTCTGGGTACAGGAGCTCATTCACTTGGGCCATCTTCTCCTGCTTTCCCAGGCCATTAGAAGAAGCTGGATTGAAGTGGAGCAGACAGAACTTGAACTGGTGCCTATATGGGATCCTGAAGCTGCAGGCAGAGGCTTAAACTGCTACGCCACAGTGCCAGCCCTCCTCCTCCTCCTCCTTTCCCTCCTCTTCCTCTTCTTCTTCCTCTCCTTTGCCTTTTCCTCCTCCCCTTATTCTTTTCCTCCTCCTCCTCCTTCTTGCTCCTCTTCCTCATCCTTCTCCTCCTCCTTCTCCCTTTTCCGAATATTTGACTTCTAGCTTGGACATTATTTTTTCTGCCTCACCCAGTCTGTTGTGAAGGCTTTCAACTGTATTTTTTATTAGACATATTGAATTCTTGATTTCTAATATTTCAGTTTGATTTCTCTTTTAGATTTCTGTCTCCTGACAGAATTTTTCATGCATGGCATGTAGATTTTTTCATGTATATATTTGCTTCTCTGTGTTTCTGAGTAATCTTATGATTCTTTTGAATTACTTTTCAGGCATTTCATAGTCTCTTCATCTTCACATTCTAATATCGAAGTGTTGTCTTCCTTTTGGGGGAGTCATATTTTCTTCCTTGATCATGTTTCTTATATTTCTATGTTTATTTTTAGGCATTGTGGAAACACTTGTTGATTTTCTTCTTTGATGGCTTTTATCTTTGAAATATGCCTCTGTGACTTGGTAGAGTGTCTGCACCTTTGGTAGGTACTCAGAGTCGTATGCTGGGTCAGGCGAGGGAGCTTAGGCCAGCGCTCAAGAGTCTAGGATGACACCTGAGTTGGGCATAGTAAATCTGTTTTATATTCAGCAGGGGGTAGGATATGATTGCATTGGCTGGTGTGTAACAGCATCAAACCCTCTCTGGCTTGGTGAACCAGCCACCCATGGTTAGCCTGTACACTTCACTCATGTAACACAAAGACTAAAGAAAGGATTTGGTGCTCTTCAGTATGAGCATGGAACTCTGAGCCTCTGAAGCCAGACACATTGATTGCCACACCCTATTGCAGTCACAGAATTCCCACAGTCAAAGGGCACAGGTCTCTCATAGCAAAGGGAGAAGGGGATCCACTCTCAGCCCCACAAGCATCCCCTATCCACAGAATGACCTGTGGTATTCCCAGAGCCAGTTGCCTAACCGATAGAGGTTGGTTTGTGCTGTGCCTTGACAAGTTGAGTCGGGCACCTTAGTAGCATGAGTTGGGGAAGCACTTCATCTGCCTAAGTGGGCACCCTGCTCCCCTCCCAAGCTTGAGGCCAGATTCAAATGCAGTGGAGATAAAATTCCCTAGTTGCACGCGGATCACCCTCACAGAACACAGCAACCTCTACTCACCTTGTTCAGGCAGTGTTTCTCCCTGCTGCTTGCAGGGTGCTTTGCTCCAAGAAGATGGTGTCCCCGCCAGCGGCTAGCTTCAGGACTCACTGCTGGTATCCTGCTTGCTGCTGTGTGATTGAACTGTCCCTGCTGCTCCATGGCATCCCTCTTCTTTTTGTAGAATTTCCCTTGCAAACTACTTTCCAACTGTCCCCTGGAAATGCAGTTCCTACTCTTTTCTTCTGTTATCTTCCTATGGTGGGAATCATTCTCTAGTCAGCCATCTTGAATCTCTGTAGTTACTGTTATCAATGAGCTTTCTATCTTTCTGTGGTTTCTTCTTACTTGTTAGCATCTTTTAGTTTAAAGAACTCCCCTTACCATTTTCTCGAAGAACAGATACGGTGGTGATAAATTTTTCAACTTTTGTTTGGTAATTTCTCTATCTATCCTTTATATCTAAAGGATATAGGTATAGTTTGCTGGGTATAGTTTTCTTGGTTGGCCCTTTTGTTCCTCAAGTGCTGTGAAAATCTTATACTACTTGCTGACCTGTATGATTTCTGTTGAGAAGTCAGCTGAAGCGAATTGGAATACCCTTATGTGTATTTCTTTTTTTATTTTTTATTTATTTTTTTAAGATTTATTTATTTAAGAGTCAGAGTTACACAGAGAGAGATGGAGAGGCAGAGAGAGAGAGAAGGAGAGAGAGAGAGAAGTCTTCTATCTACTAGGTTCACTCCCCAGTTGACCGTAATGGCCAGAGCTGTGCTGATCTGAAGCCAGGAGCCAGGAGCTTCTTCTGGGTGCAGGGGCCCAAGGACTTAGGCCATCCTCTACTGCTTTCCGACGGTATAGCAGAGAGCTGGATGGGAAATAGAGCAGCTGGGTCTCAAACTGGCACCCATATGGGATGCCGGCACTGCAGGCGATGGCTTTACTTGCTACGCCACAGTGCCGGCTTCTGTGTTACTTTTTTTTCTTTTGCTGCTTTGAGAATCCTCTCTGTCTTTAACTTTTGAGAACTCAGTTATCTAAAATGTCTTGAATAGACTTGTTAGAGTTGAACCTGATATACCCAAATGTTTATATCCTTCTCTAGGCTGGGAATTTTTCCGTTAGTATCTCATTGAATAATCTTTCTACTCTTTTGGCATTCTCAAGTCCTTCTTGAACTCCAATAATTTGGATATTTGCTTTTTTAATGCTGTACCAAATTTCCTATAAGCTTTCTCCATTTTTCTCTTTAATTTTCTTCTCCCTGACTGCATTTTTAACAGCCTGTCTTTGAGCTTACTAATTCTGTCTTCTGTTTGATTTATTTTTAATTGGTGCTTTTTATTAAATTAAAAAAATTTTTTTTATTTACTTGAAAGGCAGAGTTACAGAGAAAGGAGGAGGAGGAGAGAAAGAGACAGACAGACACAGAGAGATCTTCTATCTACTGGTTCATTCCCTAAATGGCTACAACAGCTGGGGTTGGGCCAAGCCAAAACCAGGAGCTCAGAGTTCCTTCTGGGTCTCCCACACGAGTGCAGAGGACCAAGCACTTGGGCTGTCCTCTGCTGCCTTTTCCAGGCCACCAGCAGGAAGAAGCTGGATCAGAAGTGGAACAGCCGGGTCTCAAACTGGCGCCCATATGGGATGCTGACATCACAGGTGGAGGCTTTATCAGCTATGCCACCACGCTGGTCCTGTATTTTAAATTTTGATTATTGTACTTTTCAGGTCGGGGATTCTGTTTGACTTTTTTTACTTTTTTAAAATTTATTTTTATTTTTCGACAGGCAGAGTTAGACAATGAGAGAGAGAGACAGAGAAAGGTCTTCCTTTCACCCCCCAAGTGGCCACTACGGCCGGTGCGTTAAGGCTGCCGTGCTGCGCTGATCCGAAGCCAGGAGCCAGGTGCTTCTCCTGGTCTCCCATGCGGGTGCAGGGTGCAACGACTTGGGTCATCCTCCACTGCACTCCTGGGCACAGAACCGGTGCCCTGACCAGGACTAGAACCTGGGGTGCTGGTGCCACAGGCGGAGGATTAGCCTAGTGAGCCGCGGCGCCGGTTTTTAATACATCACTGTTAAGGTTCTTGGATACAGTACCAAGTTGTTTCAAGTTTTCTTGAAGCTTGTTTAACTCCTTAAGTCACCTATTTTCAGTTCTCTTTCTGAAATATCACATGTATGAGTTGCCATGTGGTCAGTTATGTATGTTCAGTTTTTTGAGCCTTATTCTGTCAGATGAGGCTGTGGCTTCCTGAGAGTTGATGCTTGTTGGTATATAATGTCTACATGTTCAAGGGGTTTTTCCACTCCTAATTATGTAGAGAATAACTTCCAGAGAGTCTAAGCAGGCTAGTTAATTTTTGGGGCCTGTGGTCATGACCTCCACTATTTCATCGCTCCACACTACCCTAAGTCTAGGTTTGTGAAAGTCCACTGCTAATGTGTTGTCACTGTATGACCACTAGGTGTCACCCTAAGCCCAAGGTTATTTCAGATCTGTGCTTGGTGTGTTCCGAATGAACTCTGGGAATTCCTAAAAAGAGTTGTCTGTCCCTTTCAGCCTCTGGTCAGGTCCCAGAGGGGTCCAGATGCCTTGTCCAGAGTTATCATCCTGTTATCAGATACTGAGGGATTCTGTCTGGGTTTGAGCCTCACTGCAGAGCCCTAACTTAAGGCTAATGCAGTGAGCCCACTGTATTATATACCCAAATGTTTATATCCTTCTCCTAGAGGAATTTTCCCCTCCTCTTCCAGTCCAGCTCTCTGCTGCGGCCTGGGAGTGCAGTGGAGGATTGCCCAAGTGCTTGGGCCCTGCACCCGCATGGGAGACCAGGAGGAAGCACCTGGCTCCTGGCTTCAGATTGGCGCAGCGTGCCAGCCATAACACACCAACCAGCCGTAGCGGCCATTTGGGGGGTGAACAATGGAAGGAAGACCTTTCTCTCTGTCTCTCTCTCTCTCTCTCACTGTCTAACTCTTCCTGTCAAAAAAATAAATAAATAAAAAGGAGCCCATTGTATTAGCCCTAAGTTCCTATGGAGTGAGTTGGTACATACTTCCCATTTTTTCTCCAAAAAGGACAATTATATGGTACTATTTACTATTATGCTAAAAGCAGATACTGTGGTCTCTCACTAGGTTCTTTAGCTCTTGTGAATGGGTTTGTTATGTGAATTGCTGTTCCAATTGATGTTTTTGTGGGGATATGATCATTGGAGGGTCTCACTCAGCCACTTCTTATTGTGAGTCCCTCCCCCCCGTTATTTTTGAGTGGATAACATAATATGTTGATGACAGTCTAGATGTTGGGAGACCTTTATTCTTTCTTAGTGTGTTGTTGGGCTTTATTTTGGCAAATAGTTCAGTTGTGGTCAAAAGTCTTCTCTCCTCAAACCCTGTTTTTAAGCTCTGTTGTACCCGTCTTCATTTCTGTGCACTTCAGCTTCATAGATAAGGTTTGCACTCTTGATAATCTACTCTGAATAGCTCATGATCCCCCAAAATTCTTCACTTTGCCTGTTCAGAGCCTCGGTGAAGCTCTTTGAACTATTCACCTTTTTGTTGTTGTTAAAGATTTATTTATATACTTCAGAGGCAGAGTTATAGACAGAGAGAGGGAGAGACAGAGAAAGAGGTCTTCCATCCTCTGGTTCACTTCCCTAATGGCTTCGACGGCTGGAGCTGGGTCTGTCCAGAGCCAGGAGCCAGCAGTTTCTTCTGGGTCTCCCATTCAGGTGCAGGAACCCAAGCACTTGGGCCATCTTCTACTTCCTTGCTAGGCCATCAGCATGGAGCTGCATAGGAAGATGGAGCAGCCGGGACTCAAACATATAGGATGCCAGCGCTGCAGGCGGATGATTAACCTACTATGCCACAGTACTTGCCCCTTGAGCTATTCACCTATATCTCTCTGGTTAGTCTCTCCCTCCTTCTCTTCCTCCCTTCGTTTTGCCTATTTATGTGGAATTTCCCTTTTTTCCATGTCTACTCTAGTATTCAGCAAACACTCACACTCAGGGAAGACCATGTATAGATTTCTGCAGTTCTTCATTGCAGCCTTTTAAAGGAAACTCTGCTGTACAACTTCAAGCTGCCTGAACTTTCCTGAATTACTTAAGTCAGGCCAGCTGCTGGGCTCTGTTTGGGTTTTCTCTGATTGTGTCCATGTTGTAGAAATCACTTTTAGGGAGATAATACAGGTGATTATTAAACTCACCTTGTTGCCCCCCCCCCCCCCCTTTTTCCCTTGAGGTCACAGTTCTGTGTTGCCTGATATCCAGTGTTTGAAAATAGCTGTTTTTCTATTATAGCCAGTATTCTACTTGTTTACAAAGTGGGAAGTCATATCTGTTACTTGTTATGCCTTTATGACTAGAAGCCTATTTATTTTTTTTTAAGCCATAAATACTGATTATACCACTGGCTTGTTGCTCCCTATGGAAAGCTATCTGGCTATCATTCTATTTTGCACAGCATTTGTTAGTGATGCTCTGACTATGATTCGAAAAGGAACTAATATTTTCCTCTGGTGAAAACTTTTATTTTATATTTTATTGTACTCTGAAAATTTTAAAAAATTTCTTATAGGTAGTTATGATTTACTTTCAAGGCTTACTTGCCAGAATTTTAAAAGCCTTCATTGTGAAAGAGTGCCACGCCATGGCCAAAAAGTACCAAAATTTTATTTGCGTAGATCAACATTCCTCTTCTCACGACAGCATTCAACCGTGTCGAAGTTGTTCCGACCTTGGTTATCCAGTTTATGGGATTACTTAGGCCTCCTTTCCTGCCTTCTGCCCCTTTTTTCTTTGCTTTTTATTTCCTTTTTTTCTGCTTACATCTCTATTAGTAATGAGGTATGCTTGAAGGGTGGAGGGAATGTGAGCACACATGCAAATGCAACTAAGGAATTTGGCTCTTAATAACATTTGGAGGTTGTCAAAAGCAGTGTCAAAATTCAGTTTTGGATGTGCATGGCCACTGAAAGTAGAATTATTTTCTTTGAGTGCCTGCTTGTACAGGTATTTAATTGACTATCATTCTTTAATCTGTCACTAATATTGAAATGCAGTAGAAATTTGAATGATCTTATTGATATGTTACTATAGTTGAAATATGGGTATGTCAGAGAAGGGACAATGAAGAAATAAGGTGACTTTTTTTTTTTCTGTTGCCAGGAATCATTGGGTTTTGTACTAATTAGCCTTGAAAAATGTGGAGCTATTTGACAGACCAGATGTTTTCGGCATGAGCCGTGTGTCTCATCAGTGAATGTGCCTTGTGTCTGCAGGGAACGTTGTTGGATTTTTCTCATTCTATAAACAGTGTTCCAAAATATAACTAAACCCCAAAGTGTGTTTATCTTTTTGGCTTAATTTCTGGCTTTCTATCCATTCTAAAGTTTCTCTCTAGAGGAATTGTGTTTTATTACACATAGCTCTTCCTACCTAATTGTAGTATAAACACTATTCTGTTTATACTAAACCATGTGAATTGTTCCTGTTTTTAGGTCTGTAAAATTTTAATGAAAGCAACTATTTCAGATTTAACTCTATTTATACTTTTATTTCTAAATTTAGGGGGAATATATCTTTTCTCCTTTATTTATTTGGAATAAGATTTTGATTTTTGTAATACATGAGAGAAAACATTTAACAAAAAGTAAAAGCAGTTTCTAGTCTTTAGTATTTGTGGTATTAACTGCAAGAAGAGCTTAGGTATCTCTTGTGATATTCATTTTATAAGGCCCAAATACAGTTGTGTGTTTTTCTTACTTATAGGAAGGAACTGAGGTTTTTTTTTTTTTTTTCTTTTCTTTTTTTTTGACAGGCAGAGTGGACAGTGAGAGAGAGAGACAGAGAGAAAGGTCTTCCTTTGCCGTTGGTTCACCCTCCAATGGCCACCGCGGTTGGCGCGCTGCAGCCCGCGCACCACGCTGATCCGATGGCAGGAGCCAGTTGCTTCTCCTGGTCTCCCATGGGGTGCAGGGCCCAAGGACTTGGGCCATCCTCCACTGCACTCCCTGGCCACAGCAGAGAGCTGGCCTGGAAGAAGGGCAACCGGGACAGAATCTGGCGCCCCGACCGGGACTAGAACCCAGTGTGCCGGCACCGCTAGGCGGAGGATTAGCCTGTTGAGCCACGGCGCCGGCCCTGAGGGTTTTTTTTTTTTTAAATACTAAATATAACACAGGAAGCATAGAAGTTAGGAAATTAAAAGCATAAAGAACAAAATTTTCACTCAGAATATTGCTGTTCAAAGGAAAAAAGCAAGATTTTTAACCTTGCTTTTGTATATACTTTACCAGTCATTTTTCTCTGCTCTTTTGTGTGTGTATTTAGTCAGTGATATATTTCATACAGGCATATATATTAATAGCTTATGCAGGCCTGCATGTTTATATTTTGAAAGATGTTATGAACATACTTGTAAGATTTATTTATTTTTAATTGATGTACTGTTCCTGGAGGTATTGCCATGCCAGGTTGATGCAAGGAGTACATAGAGCAAGCACCCATTTCATCTCCCTGCTTCAAAACTCCATTTAGTATTTTGTCCTTCAATAGAGTAGTGTGAGGAATTCAACTGATAAGAGCAGATACTACACTTGATCTTAGCCTAAAGGCTGAGGAACAAGAAGATCTATTTTTTGAAATGATTTTCACTCAACATTATTGTAAACATTTTGCTATTTTTTTAGTCTTTTACCTTATGGATATATCATAATGTCTCTAACCATTTCCTTGTTAGTAGACACCTGTTAGTTTTTAAAAATTTGCTAACATAAAAACTCTAAACTCTGTAAAAGAGGTTTATATATATTTTTATACAACTTTTTTTTTGAAAATGCAGTTTTTTTGCAATAGTTTTGTTGCTAAAATTTTTCACTGAAGACGGGTATCATTAATAAAGTTTTCATTTTACCAGCAAGCTGTGAATTCTCATTTATTAAAACTTTAATAATAGTAAATATCTGTTAAGAAATCTTTTGGAGTTTGACAAAATTATGTTTAAAATTTTTTAATGTGAAATTGTTCATATTTATGGAGTTCCATGTAATGCTTCAGTACAGGATACTTTGTGACATTCCCATTCAGAGTAAATTTACTCAAAATTTAACAGTTCCTTATGGTGAAACGTCTAAAATTATTTTAGTTTTTTTTTAATGGGGAAACTTACAATATATTACTATTACCTATAGTCACCCTACTGTGAAACAGAATTTTCTGTGAGGCCTTCTACTTAGATCTCCCATATGGGTACCTGTAGCTTCCTTGTCAGTCAGGGATGTATGGAGTGGTTAGGCCCTTTTAGGTGAACCCTCTTCTTCAGTTAAGGATATGCAGAGAATTTGTCAAGCCCTTCTGTGGGTGTCTTATTTCTGTGACTTCACTGATGAATTTCTACTTTGTCTTCCAGTCTACTGTTTGCCCTAGCCAGACTGTAACTTTAAGCCAATAGAGCTGGAAGCTTTTCCTATTGTTAGTTTTTTTTTTTTTTTAAACTGAGTTTGCTACTTTTATTCACAATGCCAATTGAGATTTTTACACTCTGCTCCCAGTTGTTGTGAATAAATACCTCTGGTTCTTCTTTAGTTAATTTCCACAGCTGTTTTAGGCAGCTTGACTCTTGACAATGTTTCTTTTTTTGGGTAGAAGATATGTCAGGCTCTTCCATCTGCAATTGTGGAAGTTTTAAATGATTTTTTTTTTTTATATTAAGATGACCTTCTTTGATTTCCTTTTATTCCTGGTGTAATTAATTTCATTGATAGAGATTCTAGGTTTTGTGGATTCTTTGGATAAAATTTTTTCGATTGTAACTTCCTAGTCTCTTAGAGATTATATTACTTTTTAATTATTTGATATTTTTTCATTGAGTTTTCATTAAAACTTAAATCTGGGATTGTTCTAAGGTATATTAGAACTAATTTGGGCTAGAAATTTTACCTGAGAAATATAACTCTTACCTCCAAAAAACCTTCGCTGAACTGTATGTGCTCAATCCCATTGTAGGCATTATCCTGCACTGAAGACTCTGGAACATCTGGAGCATACCTATTTGCCTCAAGTAAGCCACTATCGGTTCTGCAAGGTGATGGTGGACAACATCCCCAAACTCCGAGAAGAAATAAAGGATGTTTCTATGTCTGATCTCAAAGACTTTTTGGAGAGCATCCGCAAACATTCAGACAAAATTGGAGAGACTGCCATGAAGCAAGTAGGTGGTGGGTTTATGATAGGTTTATGATGTTTTTTTAGGTTTTCAGTTACACATGGATTTCTCTTTGCCAAATGTCTTAATTGTTTGTTATTTTAGGGAAGTCCTTCATCTTTATGGGCACACATGATTAAAAAATGGTTTATTTTTAAAAATTTTATTAACAGAGTAATGAACTATTAACTACTATATTGTTTTGCTCTGTGCATGTTCAGTTAAGTAGTGATGATTTTTGATTGTTTATATTGGGGATTTTAAGAATTTTTCCTGTTTTTTTTGAGTACATCCCTAGACTTTTATATGATCTGAAGCCCAAGATGGTTCAAGCTTCTTCTAGTAATTGACCTAAAATGTGTTGCATGTATCTCTGACTGATTATTTACTATGTAATCAAGAGTCATGTTATTTATAAATATTTTCTAATATTAGCAGGTGTCAGTGAAAAAAAGCTATTAGGAATTGCTGTGAATTATGATCACAGAAAAATGTTTATTCATAGCTTATAAAGACTTATGTCTTTTATACTTGCTATTTTGAAATTTAAAAAAGCTATTTTTATTTTATTAGAGTCAAAAAGGCAGAGAGAGAAATAGATGGAGAGATCTTTCATCTGCTGCTTCACTTCCTAAAAGCCTACAATAGCCAGTACTGGTCCAGGCTGAAGCCAGGAGTCAGGAACTCAATCTGAGTCTTCCATGAGGGTGAAAGAGACCCAAGTACTTGAGAGCTGTCACCTGCTGCTTCTCAGGGTGCGCATTAGCAGGAAGCTGGATCAGAAGGAGAGAAGCCGGGATGTAAACCTTTTGGCACTTCTTGGGACATTGGTGACCTAACTGCTTGCCAATTGCTCATCCCTGAAATTTTAAATTATATTGATTTAAAAAAAATTTCTCAGTAGACTTGATGATGTAGCCTATAAAGTGAATAGAATATTTAGTTGTTCATTATAAGCAACAGTATTTGTAGTTCTTACCATTCTGTGAGTAATGAGGAATTATGTTTTGAATAATATTTTAGGGCTCAACTAAATTAGTAATTTTAGTTCAGATGTCTCTTTGGTCTTGCAAAAGAGATTTGTCACTTGGTCCTTTCCAAAGGCAAGGCAACTCCCACTTCTTTGATGTTTTGTCAGTGCTGTACTTTACCAAGTTAGACTTTAAAACTCATTGTGGATAAATCTGATAGCAATAATCAGATCATAGCATGTTTTAATATGACAAAGAAAATTAGTCATTAAAACATATCTTTACATTGTTGAGTGTAAGTTTTGAGTATAGAAATGAAGGAATTTTACAAGGTAAATCTTTATTGTAGATGATGAATTTCAGCTGAACTTTCAAAATACAGAAGAGTGTAATACAAAGCCTCTATGAAAGCTGCCTTTTTAAAGGTGGTTT
This sequence comes from Lepus europaeus, assembly GCF_033115175.1. Classification (NCBI taxonomy): domain Eukaryota; kingdom Metazoa; phylum Chordata; class Mammalia; order Lagomorpha; family Leporidae; genus Lepus; species Lepus europaeus. The sequence goes on along the minus strand of NC_084839.1, from coordinate 68,252,895 downwards.
TTTTCTCCCTAGGTCTCTGCATGAGGAATAAACTTTATTTCCCTTTCAATGAAAGAGAAATTTATTAAGAATATTGTTACTTCATGTAATGTAAACTTAGCTGGCTTCATCCTTGATTATATGAAGACATTAAGGACCAGGGTTGGGAGGTGACTTGGTTGCTCAAGTTGAAATGACTTGTAAAGGTCAGATCTTGTAGAATTCAGGTCAAGTTGACATGATCTTTTTACTATGTTACTTGACTTGTGTAAACTATTAGCTCTTTATTTTTGTCATATAAAGAAATTTTGTGAATTTAGAATTTTTAATTAACTGATAAATCTTCATTCCTTTATAAAAAAATTATCCCAAGAAATAACTCTTAATGCATATATTATTATCCTCTGCTATTACATATATAAGATACTTGAATAAAGATATCTTACATATTTTAAAATCTGTTTTACATAGAAAGGGTAATTATGAGAGTAACTGCTACAAACTTTGTGCATAGTCGGTTTATTCAGGAAGTATTTATTTGAATTAATGGATTTTGGAAAATGGAGTGGAACTGGTTTACTTCTCATTTATGTCAAGCCCCAAATCATGTTTTTGATTTGTAATCTTTTTTCTGTATTGGTGACTTAGGGACTTAGAATCTTTCCATTGTTTGGCTCTGCCATCTTTAATATTGCTTTCAGTATTGCTGCGGGAGAGGAAAGACTGAGGAGTGTGGGGGAGAGTTTTTAAGTGCTAAGCATGGATGCCTTACATTGTTAATTCTCCCCATATTCCATTGGTACTTAATTATGCAGTGGAACTTATATGACTGTACCTACCAGTTACTTTAGTCTGGGAAATATAATCTCATTCTATCTCTAAGAGGAGGAGAATGCAAGTTTGGTGAATAAGTAGCTATTCCCTGGCACCCTCTAGTCATCAAACATCTTGACTCTGGGATGGGCATTGTGGTGTAATGGGTTAAGCTGCCTCTGGGGATGTCTGCATCTTGTTTTGGATTGCTGGTTTGAGTCCCAGATGGAGTTCCTGGCTTTGGGTTTTGGCCTGGCTCAGTGATGGTTGTTGCTACCCATTGGGAAGTGAACCAATTAATGGATGATCTCTCTCTCTCTCTCTCTGATGTTCAAGTAAATAAATATTTAAAATAAAAGGAAAACCAAAGCCATCTGTACTCCATCTCCTGTGTGTAGAAGATACTCGCCCCTTCTGAAGGGGCCCAATGACTCATGACTCATGAAGATGCTGTTTCTGTCTCAAAGTCTAGTATCTTTCAGGGACGCTCAATCTTCTCTTTATGAGATCCAGAAGTGACTTTTCATATACTGGTGATCAGTTAATTAAACTTACAAGTTATCTGCACCTGTGTTCCTTCCTATCCCCAATATGCAATGGAGGAAATTAGAATAGAATAATTACAAGAAACATTTAGAAAAGGGAAGAATGGCAAACAGTATTTCCTGATCCAGAGCAAATCATGTAATCCCCTTGGGCAGGCATTGGAAAGTCCTTCTGCCTGCTGGTAAGTATTCTGGAAATACTTGTTTTTGGCCGTTGTTCTGGGCTCCTAGATGTACACTGGTTTTTTTCTTTGTTTATTTTTTTCTATATACATTTCTGAAGCAGATGTTGGGGAGTATATGTTTCTTGGAAGACATATTTCTGTTTTTCTTTCTCTGTCTATACCTGCAACTACATCTACATTTACATCTCTGCCTATATTTATGTCTTCCACTGCCTGATTTTAAGCTGTAAAATTTGTCTAAATTTGTTACACAGCAAAATGACTAATATACTCTATCTCTTTGGCTTCAAATAGAATATGTTATACATTTATTTTTCAAATAGAATAAGTCATACATTTATACTTTGCCTCTAGAGCCAGGAAACAGTGATTGGTTTGGCTTCTATAGCTAAAAATTTCTCTGTCATCTTTCTTGCAATATGCCTTGAAAGTGTAGAAAAAGAAGGAAATGTACAAGTGTGAAAACTAGGATAGAGAAAGTCAGTTACTTAGCAGAACCTGAGGAGCACCTTTAAAACTGTCCATTTTCCTGTATATTGCTGCACTGAATTTTAACTGAAGAGGTAATGTTTTTATTTTCAAAGAACTTTTTATGGTCTCATATTGAATTTTTGTTGTTGTTTGTACCAAGATATTAGATTGAAAGAATTTAGTGGACTCCTACTTGGGTTTTGCCATGCGAAGCAGGGCTCTCTTTAAAGCAAGTAGAAAAACCCTCCATTTGATTACCAGTCATTTTAGTTTGGAGTGCCTGTTAAAGTGTTAAAGAAGTGCGTGAATTTTTTTTTTTTCTAACTGTCTACTGTTTTCTACATTTCCTTCTGAGATAGATTTCTGGAATTTACTTGTTATGGAAGTGATTTATGCAGGAGGGAAGTTCTGTATTTCTAATTTGCCTTGGGCTTTTTGGGACTAAAAACCAATTGTAATATAAACATTCTTGGTTGGGTTGATTTCTATGTGAGGACCTTTAACAAAGAGAAGGCTTTATTTACTTTTATTTTTTAAGATTTTTAAAAAAAATTTATTTGAAAGGCAGAGTTACAGAGAGGTAGAGGCAGAGGGAGAGGTTTTCTATCTGCTGGTTCACTCCCCAAATGGCTGCAACGGCCGATCCAAAGCCAGGAGCCAGGAGCTTCTTCCGGGTCTCCGTGCTGGTGCAGGGGCCGAAGCACTTGGGTCATCTTCTGCTTTCCCAGGCTGTAACAGAGAGCTGGATGGGAATTGGAGCAGCTGGGTCTTGAACCGGTGCCCATATGGGATGCCAGCACTGTAGGCGGCAGCTTTACCTGCTATGCCTCCTACTACATCACAGCGCTGGCCCCTTTATTTACTTTTAAAATTTGAACTTGTTGGGCTGGCACTGTGGCTAACAGGTAAAGCCGCTGCCTGCAGTGCCAGCATCCCATGTGGGCTCCGGTTCAAGTCTCAGCTGCTCCACTTCGATCCAACTCTCTGCTATGGCCTGGGAAAGCAGTAAAAGATAGCTGAAGTCCTTGGGCCCCTGCACTCACATGGGAGACCCAGAAAAAGCTCCTGGCTCCAGATCAGCACAGCTCCAGCTGTTTCGGCCAACTGGGGAGTGAACCAGCAGATGGATGACATCTCCCCTCCTCCCGTGTAACTCTGACTTTCAAGTAAATAATAAACTAAATCTTAAAAAAAAAGAAATTCGAACTTGACTTTCTCAACCACTGTGGATTATGTAGCTGATGTTAAGGAAAGGAACTAGTTGCCTGTAAGTGTAATTGAAGTCTTATGCACTCTTCAAAGAGATTGATACTTGGGTAAACCTTGCTGTCACCATGATTCTCTCAACCCTTGCCTTTATTTGGTCTTGACTAGAGGAAAATATACTCTTATTGACTGTGTAGAACACCTTTTGACTTAGACCCGACTGGGTACTACTGACTGAGTTCATACAGACATGTAATGGCTTCTGGGTAAAAGGAGTATTGCTATTGAAACCTCTTGTGTGGTAGATGCTATGCAAAACATCCACAGAATGTGGCCTTTAGAGTCCAAGAAGTTGATCTGGTATTCCTGGATTTACTTTGTCCTTCTTTCTGGATTTTGGTATTTATATATTTGTACTATTTCTTGATTTTTGTTCATTGGTCTATACAAAGGACATAGGATATAATGGGGGGATATGAAGGCTGTTTTGTAGAGATTCTGGATGTAGGCATGAATCAGAATGGCTTATAGTAAATCATAACATTTCAGAAAAGAATCTAAAGAAGATAGTAGGGATTTAGTGTTAGTTTACTTTTAAGTAATATGCATGTTAGTTAACAAAATAGACTTTGGAGTCTGGCTTAGATTCCTAGTTAGCCATGTGCTAACTGTCACAGTGAGTAAGTTACCAGACATCACATTAAGTCAATGCATCAACTGCAAAACTGAAAACTTTAGCCTTCTTTTCATAGATAAGAAAACAAATTTATGGAAATAATTATTTAACATAGTCCCAGCCTTCAAATAAATTTTAAATTAAAAAACACAGATGTATCCTAGGTGAATGGTGAGAGTGAATGGAGTGAAAGTGTTGCAAAGATGATAAAGAAGTTAAACCTGGTGTATTGAAATATATCTTTATTCCTACAATTTGACTTATGGCAGTCTTCAGCGTTGAATTAGATTTAATTTTTAAATAATTTTTTTCTTACCTTAAAATTATTTCTATTACATATGCTTCCAAAGTATTTTGAACTTGATTTCAGTTAAAAAGCATGTATCTATTAGTTGACCATTAAATTTAAGATATTAATGTCTCTTGATATTGAGATGGAATGGCAAAAGAGAAAACATGTATTCATTAAACCTAATTTAAGGGCAGTATGATTGTTTTTTAGCTTTCTGTACTTCAGGGTAGGAATGAAACCATGATGTGTGTGTGTTTCTATATATATGCATTGTATATGTGTAATGCATATATAAGGTTTATTTGACTAAGTGAAGCCTATAAGCTTAATAGCGGAACCTTTCCTTCCTATTAAACTTTAAGAAGAAATAGTCATATGGAGTCTCAGTATAGTATGTGAACATGGCTTTATGTTGTGATTACCTCAAAATCAATCATAGTTGGAGGAGGCATTTAGCCTAATGGTTAAGACTCTTGTATCCCAGATTGGTGTGCCTGAGTTTAATTTCCAGTTTCAGCACCCAATTCCAACTTTCCACCCCTGCAGAGAGGCAGCAGTGATGGATCAATAATTGGGTTCCTGACATTCACTTCAGAGACCTGGAATGTGTTTCCAGATCCTGGTTTTGGCCCTGGCTTAGCCATGGCTGTTGCAGGCATATGGAGAGTGAACTAGCAGATGAGAGCTCTCTCTCTCTGTCTGCTTCTCAAGTGAAAAAAAAAAAAAAAAAGACAATTGCTTAGAAAATTTAGAGAAATGGCAGTTAATTAAAATACTCACACCAGCTCAAATATACAAAGATACTTCAGAAAGTTTATGGAAAAATGGAATTTATTTTTGTATAGAAAAACTTGAGAAAAGATTTATTTATTTGAAAGGCAAAATGACAGAGAGAGAGAGAGAAAATTGATTCCATTGGTTCATTGCCCAAATACTTGCAATGACCAGGTCTTGGCCCAGCTGAAGGCAGGAGCCAGGAACTCCATCTGGGTCTTCCCAGGGGCCCAGGTACTTAAAACATCTTCCACTATCTTCTCAGGTGCATTAGCAGGGAGTTGGATTGGAAGCACAGAAGCAAGAACTCAAAAGTAACATTCCCAAATGGGATGCTGGTTTTACAAGTGGCAGGTTAACCTGATGTGCCATTACACTGGCCATATATTTGGGGGCCAAAAAACATTGAAATTCATATGTGGTGTTTTAAAATACACATTGAAGATCCCTTGTATACATATGTGTTTCAGTTATTTTGAGGTTAAATTCTTTAGATACTAATTCTTTTAACTAGGCCTTGGCTTATTATACTAAAGAGCTATAGTGCTTAGAATGATATGGATACAAGGGAAAAACTAACTTATGAATGGAACTGAATGAAATACATATATTGAATGTGAATATTCAATTTAATTCAGTTCAGTTGAATTAAATTGACACATTTAATTATTTAATATATATTTATTAAGTGGTAAAGTTGGTGTCCTGCAAGAAGCAGAGACTTATGCATGAATTAACATCACACTATAGGGGCTGGCACTGTAGTGCAGTGGGTTAATCCTCCATCTTTGGCTCTGGCATCCCATATGGGCACTGGTTCTGGTCCAGCTGCTCCTCTTCTGATCCCGCTTTCTGCTTTAGCCTGGGAAAGCAGTAGAAAATGGCCCAAGTCCTTGGGCCCCTGCACCCTCGTGGGAGACCCGGAAAAAGCTCCTGGCTTTGGATCAGCACAGCTCTGGTTGTTACGGCTATTTGGGAAGTGAACCAGTGGATGGAAGACCTCTCTCTGTCTCTCCCTCTCATTGTCTGTAATTCTACCTCTCAAATAAATAAATAAAATATATATATTTTTTGACAGGCAGAGTGGACAGTGAGAGAGAGACAGAGAGAAAGGTCTTCCTTTTGCCATTGGTTCACCCTCCAATGGCCGCCGCGGTAGGCGCGCTGTGGCCGGCGCACCGCGCTGATCCAATGGCAGGAGCCAGGTGCTTCTCCTGGTCTCCCATGGGGTGCAGGGCCCAAGGACTTGGGCCATCCTCCACTGCACTCCCTGGCCACAGCAGAGAGCTGGCCTGGAAGAGGGGCAACCGGGACAGGATCGGTGCCCCGACCGGGACTAGAACCTGGTGTGCCGGTGCCGCAAGGTGGAGGATTAGCCTAGTGAGCCGCGGCGCCGGCCAATAAAATATTTTTTAAAAAATCACACTATATAGGTGCAAAATGGACTTTCTGATAGTAAACCTTACAGGGGAAAGGTCAACACAGTGCATCCCTCCCTGTCCTCCTGTGAGGAGATCTGATGGGTTCAGCTTTGCTGTAAAAAAGTGGGACAGGTCTTAGGATAGGGACTGTGCTTTGCTCTATTGTTTACAGGCAAGTTGGGAGAAGGGGAAAGAGCATCCAATCAATTATGTGCTAAAGACTTGGCTAGGGGATTCTCATATCAGTGAAGAGACCTGGTTTTCTTCAGATGGGACTAGCTCAGTCTTCTCAAGTCAGCTACTTGCTAAACTATGAGAATGGAGAAGATAGAGAGCCACAAAGGCTCTCTAAGGTAACATATGATGTCAGTGGGGAAATCGTTTAGTGTGATTATTACTTTTTATACCTGTGTTCCCAACCAGTCTGTGGTCTTGCTAAGGATAAAGATGTGGCTTTAATTTTTCTATCCCTACCACCTTACCAGCACAGTAACTGATAACAGTAGAGAGTTAATAAGTCAATTAATGATGATGTTCCATATGTATTTAACTAAGTTTAATATACCTACACCTTAATATTTTTCGGGAAAAGCAATCATTTTTATACTCTAAGGTATATGCTCTTAGTCTTCAGTTACATTCTCAAGTATATGAAAAGTATTTAATAGTGCTCTCTGAATGGATTTTGATCCTTTCCTAAAGTATTGTGGAGGTGCTAAAGTGATCAAATTGACTTCTTCAGGAATGGTAGACTGTATATTCTCCTTCTCTAAATTCCTAAGAATTATATGCAAGGTTTTTTTTTTTAATGTAAAACTATGAATTCTCATACATAAAGTTTTCAGGAGAGTAGATGATAGCAATGATTTTTTTTTAAAAGCTGGAAAGTAGAAAGATGTGTGGTTATCCTAGCATACACACAAAAACTCAGTGAAAAACCAGGAGTAGGAACCAACAATTGAAATTAGCCCTAGAAAAAAACTTAGAACAACTCATGTTTTCAGGTTTTACAGAACCCCCAAGGCTTAAAAAAGTGATGGAATCAGATTCTTCTGGAAAAGGGGATGAAACTGATATCCATCTTGAAATAAGATCTTGAAAGTAAGATTTAAGAAACAGTTGGAGAATCTGATTCCTTCCTTAGCTTTTTCTCAGCAACCAACTTCTCCATCTTAGCCTTCAGAAGACTTAGAGGACAGTAGATACAAGTTGAGAGTAAGGGCACCATATTGAAAACTGTGAAGTTTTATACTAAATGTTGGGATATGTCCTCTTCCTCTTTCCTGATTTGGTTCTCAGAACTCTAATATCCAGGCTGGTGCCCTTCATGTGTAATAGTGAAAGATAATTTGAGTGATTTGATAAGCCCAAGAGAAAATTTCTTAAGATATATCCACAGTGTAGTCCCTAACAAAATGTACAAGTCAGATCACTTTGAAGTCTATGGTTGACTAGAATGATGAACATGCACAGAGCTTTCAATCAACTTTATAATCTCCCACTTTGAAATATGAGCTGATAGCTGAGTATCACCAGACATACATTTGGGAAAAGTCTGTACCATGAGGTCAGAACAAACAAATGTGAAGAAGCATCCTGGAGAAAATGGAGACTATGCAAGAAAAGAGAAACCTAAGGGGCAAAATGAAATAATCTATCATCAATAGTGTTAGAAATATAAGGAAAAAAATAGTAAAAAACAAGCTGAGAATGCTATGTAAAAGAAGATACAGAGAACAAGAAGAATGGTTAGAAGTCATGATAGCAGAAGCTATTTGAAGGAGAGTTTGGCAGAAAAAGTCGAGAAAATTTTCTGCAGAGAACAGTAAACTGGTGAAGAGTTGGGACATGGGAAACAGGAAAGAAGAAAGAATATTAGGTAGTCAGTCTAGCTGATCCGGCGTATTAGGCACTCTAGAAAAAGAGATCATATAAAATAAAGGGCAGGAAATCATAAAAATAATGTGGGAAAGTTTTCAAGAAATCTTTTTAAAATTAATTTTTGTTCATTTTCATTGCATTTGAAAGGCAGAGACATATATATATATATATATATATATATATATATATATATATATAGAGAGAGAGAGAGAGAGAGAGAGAGAGAGAGAGAAATAGGGAGATAGATATCTTCTACCTACTGATTAAACAACCTGGTCCACACACCTGCAACAGCTGGGCCTGCGCCCAAGGCTTGGAGCCTGGACCCAATCCGGGTCTCCCATGTGGATGATAGGGACTAAGTACTTGAGTCTCATCATATGCTGCTTCCCTGGGTTTACATTGATAGGAAGCTCTATCAGAAGTGGAGGAACTTGAACTGAAACCAAGCACTCTGGTATGGAATGCATTGTCCCAAGTAGTATTCTAATACCGTGCCCAGTGCTTGCCCAAAATTTTGCAGAATTCTAAGACATGAATTTCCAAATTAAGAGACCCACCAAGTTCCCAACAAAGGGATGAAGACAAACTTACTTAAAGGCATACTGTAAAATTTAAATAGAGAACACAAAGAAAATCCTAAACCCTACAGAGAAGAAAACAGGTCACACAAAAATGTTATGGAGTCAAAATGGTTTTGGACTTCACAACAGCAGTACAGGAAGCTAGATTTAAATGGAGCTTTGTCTTTAAAGTTCTGATGGGGAAAGTGATCACCCATCTATGTTTCCGTATCTAGCTATAATACCCAGCAAGTGTGGAGGTAGAATAAAAACATTTTCAATATTGAAAGGCCTCAAAAATTTACCTCCCATGTATCAAAGCTGGGCTGGGGGAGAGATTAAAGGACATAAATAGTCCAATAGAGAAGAGATACAAGTGGAACCCTAAGGCGATGGTTATGGAGGTCGTTGATTGACACTGAAGTAAGTGGCAGAAAGGGCAGCCAACATAGCCTGGGGCATTTGAGAAAGTTAAAAAGAGATATTCTTTTTTTTTTTTTAAAGTAAAAATTTATGTATTTATTTGAAAGGCAGAGTTAGAAAAGGGAGGGGGAGATACTGATCTTCCATCCACTGGTTTACTCTGAAATAGCCATAGTGGAAGGGGCTGAGTCCAGGAAAAACCAGGAGTCTGGGACTCCATATGCTTCTCCACAGGGGTGGCAGGTGCCCAAGCACTTGGGACATCCTATGCTGCTTTCCCAGGTGCATTAGCAGGGAGCTGGATCCCAAGTGGAACAACTGGGACTTGAACCGCTGTTGATAGGATTGCTGACATGTCAGGCAGCAGCATAACTGACTGCCACAGTGCCTACCCCAAAAGAGATATTCTTGAGACGATGAAAGTGATAGTACTGAGTGTGCTTGTGAGGAAATTCAGATAGCTTGGGAGAGTGTCTGAACAAAGTAATGCTAAATACACAGAAAACGAAGCAAACATAAAGTTAAGAAAATTGTTAACTCCAGAAAGCACAAAGTTGTATAAGAAAGGAAAAGTTATCATATAGCCTACATGGTTTGGCTGTGAGTTACAATTATATACTTATAATAAATTAATTTAATCCATTAATTTATCTATGTTTTGGAAGAAGAGGTGAATGGGGACTGTCTTCAGATATGTGGTGCTGCTGGATTATATATGTAAAAGAGAGTTAAGTCTTCATCTTTTACAGTAGAAAATCAACATAGAATTCTTAAAACTAAATAAGCGATGGGGCTGGTATTGTGGCATAATGGGTTAAGCTACCACCTACAATACTGGCATCCCATGTGAGTATTGGTTTAAGTCACAGCTGCCTGGTAATGCAACTGGGAAAGTGACAAAGTATGGCCCAAGTGCTTGGGCCCTTGCACCCACATGAAAGACCTAGAAGAAGCTCCTGGCTTCAGCCTGGCCCAGCCCTGGCCATTGTGGCCATTTGGGGAGTGAACTAGTAGATCTCTATTTCTCCCTCTCTCTCTCTAACTCTGCCTTTCAAATAAATAAAATAAATTAAAAAAAAAAAAACAGTAAATAAGCAAACACAAAACAAAACCGAACCTCACACTAGCCAAAACATAGAAGCAACTCAAATACCTATTGACATATGAGTGGATATATAAAATACACTGTCTACATACAATGAAATATTCCTTAGCCTTAAGAAGGAAGGAAATTTTGATATATACTACAACATGGATGAACCTTAGAGGCATTATGTAAAGTAAACTAACAAGACACAAAAGGAGAAATATTATATGAGTTTACTTCTTGTATGAGGTTCTTAAAATAGTCAAATTCATGGAGACACAAAGTAGGGTGATGTTTCCTGGGGAATGGCAGATGGTGACTTACTGTTTGATTGTTAAAGAATTTCACTTGGAGATGAAACAGTTCTGTAGATGCACAGTGGTAATAATTGTTGTATAACAATGTGAATGTACGCAATGCCACAGAGTCGACTGCACACTTAAAATTGATGAATATGATAAATTTTATATCATGTGTTTTTTTATCACAATAATAAAACTACAAAAACAAGCAGTAGCACATAGCATTTTATAGGGAGATAGGTAGGTAAACATCAAAAGAATGACTGCCTCTGGTGATTAGTATTTGGGAGGAAAATTATGATGGGGGAAATTATTTCTCATAATAAGACCCTATAGAATTATTGGACTATATGTAACTGAACTTTGCATAGGTTTGCATCTAAAATTTAGAAAAAATATATTGAACAACAAAGAAAAGAAATTTAAGTGGTTTTATTTGGAATAATTTGTGGGTGGATTGGATATGAAGTAGGAAAAATTGCATACCTCAGAGTGCAAAGGAAAAATTCCCTTTATTTAAGAAACTATTTACATTTGTCTATGACATTATTGATTTTCTTTTCTGTTTTATGTGGGGGTAATTGAAGATTCATTGCTGTAGCAAGATGGGATTGAAATAATGAGCAAGATATAAATTAAATTAAAATTCAGTTAATTCTCTGTTAAATTATTGAAGAGAACAGATAAATGTTGATATAATGGACAACAAAGTAAATCTTATTCTTTGTAATAAGAAAAATCTTGAAAAAAATCTTGAGGGTGATGATGAAGGCTGAAAATTTGTGGTAATCAGAGTGATCCCTTTTCCTGGCCTTGGGTTCTTATAAGTTAAATGTTTACTTGTGTTGAGAAGAGGATACATGTCCTTCAACACTTTTTTTTTTATTGCAAAATAAATGTCATGCTGCCTTACCCATGCCACTGCTGGGAGCCCACACCCTCGTTTTATATCTGAGTACATGTTTTGGTGAGTGAATGAGTGGCCCCTGTGCTGCTGCTGGCTGAAAGAGGGAGTTAGATCAGTAAAGGATTATTGTGCTCATGGCTGGTCTTCATATGATTGACTTGGCCTCATAGTCTTGTGGGAGAGAGCCTAGGTTTTCATTGTTATTTCATTGGGAAACTTAACTTTCTTTTAAACTTAAAGGAACATGACCCATACGATAGTTTTTCTTGGACGGTTGGTACAATAACTGAACTTCATTCCTTTACAGTTCTTTTGGAATTTTTTACTGCCTCAAGTATCATGAATAAATACACTGCAGTAATATGGAAATGAGATTCAATTTATTGGACTCACTTTGACTTTGATCTGAGATCTTGTGGTGTAGACTTTAGATTTGAGTTATGAGTTGAAATGAATTAAACTTGTTGATGTAAGTAGGATGCTGTCTGGCTTGTTTTTAGCATATAGTTTAATCTGTGAAATGTGCAAGAATATTAAATAGTTATTCAAAATAATGTCTTAAGTATAATACGTAAATATAATACATAGGGTACCAAATAATCACAAGTCATTATCAGCTAAAGTCTGCATCTGGTTGGGCACTGTCTGTCTGCTTTGCTAAAAGACAAATAGAAACAAGATGTATTTTTACAGATAATCATTGGAATGAACTGTCAAAGCTTGTATTTGTTAATGGTCATCTTCCTCTCTCGTTATTAGTCGGAAAGATTTTTTTTTTTGTGTGTGTTACATTTACTCATAAAATTACTGTATTACTTTACTTGGGTAAGGATGGTGTTTTCTCAAGTAACAGCTGCATGATTGAAATATAGGGTAAATATTTTTTAAAAATCCCTTTCTTCATTATTTTCTACCACTTTACATGTTAGCCTGTCTATTTATTTATGAGACAGAAAGAGAGAGACAGAGAAAAAAAGAGATGTTTTCTATCTCCTGGTTCATTCTCTAAATATCCATAACAGTTGGGATTGGGCAAAGGCTGAAGCCCAGAACTCAAATCAGTGTCTCCCTCATGGGTGACAGGGTCCCCCGACTACTTAAGCCATCACCTGCTGCCTCCCATAGTGCACAAGCAGGAACCTGGAATTGAAAGCAGAATTGAGACTGAAATCAGTTTGGGATAGGCATTCCAAATGGCATCTTAACTGCTGTTCCAAATATACATTCATTAGTTTTTAAAAATTTTCTTCTTTTTTACCTCTTTCCTTTTTCCCTTCTTTCTTTTTCTTTTCCTTCTCTTTTGCCTCCCTCTGTCTTAGTTTTAGAGTTCAAGATGTGAGGGTTCAGCTTTTTCATGAGCAGGCTACATGCTGGCTACCCCAACTGAGAATCCTTGTTTTTAAATACTCAACCATGATGTAAGATCTAAAATCATAATAAAATTTATATCAAATTTGAGAACCATGAAATTTGCTATATATATATATGTGTGTGTGTGTGTATATATATATATATACATATATATATATATATTAGGAGTATAAACAACTGCTAAAAACAATAATCAAATCACAAGATATCTGTTTTATTCCTACATTTTTTTTTGGTATTCTATATTAACTACCATATATCAGAGAAAACATGATATTTTTCTTTGTGGACTAGATATTTCCCTAAGCGTAATGGTTTCAAAGTGCTTGCATTTTGTTGCAAAAGACAGATTTCATTCTTTTTTATACCCAAGTAGTATTCCATAGTGTATATATAATCACATTTTCTTTATCCAGTCATTGGATGATGGATATCTGGGTTGATTCCATATCAGCTATGGTGAATTTAGTTGTAATATACATAATGGTATAGATAACTCTTTCATATGCTGATTTCATTTCTTCTGGGTATATTCCCAGGAGTGGGATGGCTAGGTAATATGGTAGATCTATTTTCAGATTTCTGAGGAATCTCCATACTTTCTTCCAGTAGTTTATATTTCTACCAGCAGTGTTTTAGGGTACCTTTTTCCCCACAAGATTTTGCTACCATTTGTTATTTTTTGATTTTTTGATGAGAGCCCTTCTTTTTAAAAACTTTTTTATTTATATAAAGTGAACAAATTTCATATAGTATACATATGAACATATATACTGTACATGTGTTTATTTACCAGTATGATGTTTAACAGTATAGTGATATTTCACATATTTAGCAGTAAGATGATACTTCACACCCTACCCTCCCACCACTTTTCTTTTTCATTTTTTCTTTCAATTTTTACAATGATGTACTAGATTGTTTGTTTCATTGTTGATTTTCTTGAGCTCCTTATAAATCCTGGGTGTTAATCCTTTTTCAGATGCGTGGTTTGCGAATATTTTCTCCCATTTTGTTGGTTGCACCTTCACTTTGTTGAGTGTTTCCTTTGCTGTTCAGAAGCTTCTTAGGTTTGATATAATCTCATTTGTCTTGCTTTTAGTGCCTGTTCTTCTGATTGTCACTTGGGATAACTTAGTTTTTGATAGTCTGATACCAAGTGTTCACTTCTCCATGTTTTTATTAAAGTTACAATTATATTTTTATGAGTATTTTAAAACAAACTGGTTTTAGAGTGTATAAATGTTTTGAGGGGAAGATTTCTTTATGAAACCCTAAAAGATTTTTCTTACTATTTTCAGGCCTTAATGTTAAGAAATGTATTTTTTTAAAGTATATTTGCAACAGTGGCTTTAATATCAGTGAGACACCAAACCTTAGATCTTACAACAATAAATTTAGACCACAGAAATTAGCAAAACCCAAATGGGTCTGCTGTTGAAAATTTGACTTTGGGACCTTAGTGTTTCTACAGTCTCCTCAAATAACCTTACTATGCATCTGGTGATTATTTTTCTAGTAGTAGATTTTACTCTGGGCTTAGTATTTTTTTTTTTACTTCCTTCTATCCTGGTATTTTTGATATGAGCAGTTCAGTTTATTGGTGGGCTATAGTTTCTTTCCAGTGACTGCAGATCCCTGCCATGTGTGCAGAATGTAGCAAAGCCAAGTTTGAGGTTTGGGTCCAGAGCTTTCCAAAGATCCCTATGGTGTGCCCTCTGACCTGGGAGATGGCTCTTACTGATGCTGGAGAAACCCAGTTGAGAATTCCTAGGATTGTTGTGCTATCAGCAAGCACTTTAATCTTGTCCTCTTCCAGATGTTTTCTTTCCTGAGCATGAAAATGCCATCAAAATAATGCTAAGGGAACTGATATGTGAGGAAGTAAAAATAAAGGAAAAAGAAGAAATATTCACCATCTTCACGAATGCCAGAACAGTGGACTATGGATAGTGTAAAAGAGGAATCTTGTATTTTTTCATATCCTTCTAGATTTCCTTGAGAAAAGTTTTAGCAGGTTACCCTAAAATAGTTTCTTAAAAAAATTAGTTACAGTAAAATTCACTTTTTTTCTTTTTGTTTTGGTGTAAATGAACTTTAAAATATACATAGATTTAAGTGACCACTAGTGCAAACATGTTACAGAAGAATTGTATCACTTCCTAAGATTCCCCTTGTGATTTGTTTTCAACCTTTCTCTCCATCCATATTCCCTGACAAGCACTGATCTTGGTCTGCAGCACTATTGTTTTACTTTTTCCTGAATATCATACAAATTCAATATTGTGAGGTGATGGAGTTTGTGTTGTTTATGGGGTTACTTCTCAACTCTGCATTTTTTCAGCTTGTGGAACTATATATCCAAATGTAAATTTTACTGCATATAAGTTAAGGTTTCCATTACCTTATAGGTCTGATAATAAAGGATCATGTTGGAATATGTGAAGATGCATATGTATTTTAATGATTTTTTGAACTATACAGTTCTACAATCCTACAATGTCATTGCTATGTTCCCATGTGCTTATATGTTTCATTTCCTTGTGTGTGAATTTCTATCTTGTTTATCATGGAGAACTTGACGTATTTTCTATAATTATTAGCACTCTTTATATAATAGAGACTCTTGCTTTGTCTTTTGAGGTAAATAGTTTGGGGTG
This sequence comes from Lepus europaeus, assembly GCF_033115175.1. Classification (NCBI taxonomy): domain Eukaryota; kingdom Metazoa; phylum Chordata; class Mammalia; order Lagomorpha; family Leporidae; genus Lepus; species Lepus europaeus. Next base: position 68,237,339 of record NC_084839.1, on the reverse strand, counting down.
TTTTTTATTTTTAAATGTGATTTTCTTCAAACATTCAAAAATTTATAAAGTCATATCTATTGATCTTTTATGAATTCTTCTTTTTGTTTCCCAAGGAAACATAAGCACATACTTTTATTTTTAACCTTTCAATAACTTTTATTCTATTCCCTCCTTTCCTTATCTGCTGTATGTTTCTTCTCCTCACTCAACTTAAAATCTCTTTCTATGAATCCTGATTTGCTCACTAGTTCATTCATGAAATATATATTGAGATTGTATGATATGTAAAGTACTATGGTATGTATGATGGTATTCAAAGCTAAAAGACCTGTCCTAAAGGAGATTTTGACTCCAGTGAGAAATGAAAAATATGCACAAATATTAGGAATCCCAGGTAGAAAAAAAATGCCATGGTGAAAATATGGAGGACTTGCTAGGAGAATTTAGAGGAATGAGAAATCCCTTGCAGTTGTATGAGATGCTCTAAGTTTAATGATAAGGTGGTGTTTGAATTAAATTTGAATATATGCTGTTAAAAGTTACTAGTGTTTCATAACATTATATCACAAAACTTAGCAGCTAAAAACAGCAGCCATCTTTATTATGGTTATAAATTCTGTGGTTCAGGAGTTTGGTTAGGGCACAGTGAAAGTGGCTTGTTTTTGCCTTAAATTTCCAGGATCTCAGCTGGGATGACTCTGAGACTAGTAGTGGTTTAGGGACTGGACTGCAATCTTCTGGAGGTTTCTACACTTTGATCTTAGCCAAAAGGCAGAAAAGCGATGGAGGTTTCTTCACTCATAAGTCTAGCACCTTCCTTGGAATGATTTGAATACAAGATTTTCTGTACTGAGTGCTTATATGTGAATATGTGACCTTTTGTCACACATGGACGACTCAGTGTTTTTAAACTTCCTATGTGCCCCAGGCACAACGTGGAAGCCACATCACTTTATTTAACCTAGCCTTGGAAGTCACATTGTGTTGGTTAAAGGTAAAAACAAGCCAGCTCTAGTCAAGATAAGGGGCCACGGACACCCATCTCTGATAGGGTGAGTGTCAAAGAATTCTGAAGCTTTTAAAAATCTATCCCACAGGCCACAGTCTGAATATCTTTCCAGCCTAAGAGAATAATGTAATTTTAGCAAAATACACAAAAGTGAAAATCTCTGCAATAATTTTGAGAGTTTCAGCTCTGGGTAGTTAACCAAAAGAAGTAAGGTAAGGTAACTTTCTGAATAAACAGTTATACTGCTTGTCCTTCTCCTCCCTGCTAAACTGTCCTGCCATGATGTTTTCAGACACCCACAGACATGGGGATGCTTACACACACATATACACACACAGGGTCTTTCAGGTGTTCTGTGGATGAATGACTCTGGGAAACATTTCATTAGAAAGTTTTCTTCCTTCAAAAATTTGTTCATAAGTGCTTGTTGTGATCATGTGTATCTGTCTGTCTTATTTAGTAGTTTCCTAAATAATTACCCAGGAAGGATATATCCACATAGGGAGAAGCTCTGGGCCAATATTGTAAAATATTTTATGTTCAAACAGTAAGTACGTAATATATTTTCTGGATAACTTATAATTTTTATTCTTCTTTCCTGTTGGAGTTTGGCTTATTTTCTCTGGCGTTGATCATGAAGTGAAACAGGAATATAGGCTGGGGGAAGCACATTCAACAGATAATGGGGACTATCAAAAACATTAATGAATTATTGCTAGGTTACTTGCTGATTAGAATGTATAAATTTTCTTATTTCTTTTGTTTAAGATCTCAACAATTAAAGAAAACCTAAGTAAAAACACAAAAAATTACATTTGTGTGATTGAAAATTGATAGGTGGTCATATAAATTTTCCCTTTGTATAGGTCTATGTGATTTTAAGCTTTAGAGACTTTCTCAACCAGGTGATTGGGATGGATTCTTTGTTTCCTCATTAGAAGGTGAATGGATAAATGACTGAACCAAGATTACTAAGGATGGGAAGTAGTGAGATTATTAAAATTGAATTTTTCATTTAAGAATACTTTTGTGAGAGGCTACTGAACATGGCAATGTCACGAGTTTATACTGTGAGTTCTAAGTTTTCAACTGACCAGGATTTATTTTTTTGAAAGCTTGCAAAAAATTTTGTTCTGTTGATACAAGTTCAGGTTAGTTTACCTTTTATTTTCTTTCTTTTTTTTTTTTTAAGATTTATTTGAAAGGCAGAGAGACAGAAAGAGAGAGATATCTTTCATCTGCTGATTCACTCCTCCAATGGCCACAGTGGCTGGAGCCGGGCTGATCTGAAGCCAGGAGCTTCATCTGGGTCTCCCATGTGGGTACAAGAGCCCAAGGAGTTGGGCCATCTTCTGCTGCTTTCCTAGGTGCATTAGCAGGGAGCTGGATTGGAAGTAGAACATCTGGAACTCAAACTGCCTCCCATATGGGATGCCAGTGTTGCAGGTGGTGGATTTACCTGCTATGCCACAGCACCTGCCTCTACTTTATCTCTCTGACAACACTTTTTAAATTGTACATCTATAGCAAGTTTAGAACAGTTTCAGTTATTACTTATGTGTATGTGTTTACGTGTGTATGTTTGTATACACAGTAGAGAACATTTTGTGTAGGTTAGGGCAGTTGTTTTAGTGGGAAAGAAAAGGCTTTGTCAGGTTGTGGCACCTACTTACATGTGTGTGTGTGTGTGTGTGTATTTGGTTAAATTCAGAAGTCCGCCAACTACTGAGGTTTCTTGAGTGTGGTTAGCCACTAAAACAGAACAGTGATAATGGATCTTTATATTACTTTTTAAGTATTTGGCAGTTTTTCAAAATTGAGAAAATATTGTTTTAGAAATCAGAGTGCCCTGTCATGGGAGCTGATTACCCTATATACTAGTGAGAGATTAGTGAGGTTGAGGGAAGTAGGGAATTTGAAAGTCCTTGTTTTAAAGACAGTGTTTCAATGCTATGGGTATGTGTTCTCTGCTGTGGCACACAAAATGAAGAATGGAGACTTTAAGTCCCAAGGGGCCCACTAGCAGAATACCAGGTGATCAAAGGGGATCTGGTGCCAATGTTTGGAGGAGGGGAATGTATGGCCAGGATAAATCCCAAAAAGTAGAACTAAAGATGGTAAGTGTTACCTGGCCATTTCTTGAGGACATATGTCTGAATTGCTTTCATTTTTTGTGCCCATAGAACCTAGTGCATTGCCTTCTACAGTCTAGGAATTCAGAGAATTTTTGTTGCACACACATATGCCTTTCCCCATCCCCACTCCCTCTTTTGGTTGAGCATCCATGCACTTAATGAGAGAGTTTCTGCATAGATATTGTAAGTATTTTATTATTTTTGTATTTTTTGGGTGATTAATTTGCTGATGAAACCTGACTTTGCATTCAACTTTGATATCTGAAAGATGCAATGAATCTTTGAAATCCCAGGTAGAATTTTATCTCTTTAATATAGTTTTTTTTTTTTTTTAATTTATTTGACAGATAGAGTTAAGCAGTGAGAGAGACAGAGAGAAAGGTCTTCCTTCCGTTGGTTTACCATTCACATCACCCAAATGGCCAATACTGCTGGAGCTATGCCGATCCGAAGCCAGGAGCCAGGTGCTTCCTCCTGGTCTCCCATGTGGGTGCAGGGGCCCAAGCACTTGGGCCATCCTTCACTGCCCTTCCGGGCCACAGCAGAGAGCTGGACTGAAAGAGGAGCAACCGGGACTAGAACCTGGTGCCCATATGGGATGCCAGCACCTCAGGCGGAGGATTAACCAAGTGAGTCATGGCGCTGGCCCCTTTATTTTAATAGAGTTTTATCTCAGTTTTCTTCCAGTGAACATTGCTTGTTACCAGTATTTTTGTTGTAGTAAAAATATGTAACATAAAGCTTATTATTTTAATGATTTTAAGTGCACAATTCTGTGGCATTAAGTACATTCACACTGTTGTGCAGCCATTAAAAATTACCAACAACCATCTCTGGAACCTTTTCATTTTCCCAAACTGAAAGTCTTAACCAGTGAGATTTATTTATTTATTTATTTATTTATTTTTATTTATAGATTTTGAGTGGCTTATTTCCTTTTCCACGTCACTAGTCATAGTTTATGTCATGATTATGGGTGGCTAAATCCTCTAACTTCTCAAGAATATGTAACATTATTGAGTGAGCATGGCAGCTTATGGAGAACTTTAATCTCTGGGCATACAGTTCAGAGTTCTTGGCTTCACAGCACTACAGACCCTCTGTGAAATTTCTGCAGTGAGTTTCATTACTGACTGAACAAATGAAATATTTAATACATGTGTTTGAGGAGCTTATTTTGATATCTTTGCAGAGGAGGAATGGAGACAAAGAACAAAAGTGGAATTTACATGACAGCTTTTTAATGATCATTATTTTTTAAATGTTTATTTTCATCTTCTTGAAAGTCAGAGTGAGAGAGAGAGAGCGAGCAAGCTTTCATCCTCTGGTTCATTCCCCAAACGCCAGACAGAAGCCAGGAGCCTGGAACTCCATCTGGGTCTCACACATGGGTGTCAGGGTACTAAGCACTTAGTCTATCATCTTCTGCTGCCTAGGTGCAATAGCAGGGGGCCAGGTTGGAAGTGTGAGTAATCAGGACTTGAATTAGCAATTTGTTATGGGATGTGGTTGTCCCAAATGGCAACTTAATCTGCTGTGCCATAACACCTGCCCCAGGTTTTTTAGTTTTATAAGAACTATATTATCTCTAATTTTATAGGTATACTTTTTAGCTCTTCAATTTCCTTGAGAAATTTGTTTGGAATATAAAACTGGGAGTAGTCTTTTCTTTTTCAAATTCCTTCCAGTCTGGTGGTTGATACAGGTAAGTATGTGTGCATGTGTGTATATACATACATGTTACTATTGTTATTGGATCTAACAAAATATATAAAAAGCTGTATTTTTAGCTTGAATTTTGTGTAAAGTCTGGTTAAAGGCATTAAAGATTAAAAGCTGGCTTGAACTCTGGTGGTCTTAGTCTATTTTTGAGGGCTATACTGCCCTTGAATATGGTAATTTTACTCTGGTGCCAGATTGTTTGTGGCTAAGGAATGTCTCTTTTTCATTACTATAACATTATTTTTTTTTCTTAAGCTAAAGTCTGTTATTAATTTGTACCTTTCCCTTACTTCTCAATAAACCATATAAGAAAACAAGCAAATGCCAAAAAATAATACAGCCTGCTTCCTACCAGAATGACTTCAGCCCTTCTTAGGCTGCTAAACATATGGATATCCCAGCTGCTCTGATGAAGAAGGCTGTGGCCTAACTGGGCGTGTGTACTGTTTGATGTTCTTGGTAGGTATTCAAGCAGAATCTGATCTCTTACCAGTGGAGGAGGGAGCTATCTATAGCAGTAGTTACAGAACATTTTGGAGACATAAACCTCTCAAGAATCTAATGAAAGTCATGAGCCTTCTCCTTATAGAAAAATTAACATTAATTTTTCATAACACTGAAAGAGATTCAGATACTTTCTAATATATATCAAATTATATAAACCTTATGTATATACATCTGGATTCTTAAGGTCCAGAATTAATGTCAGTGGTATATCCTGGGCTACTCCTTTTCTAGTTTCTTCATGATTTGTGAAGAACGTATAGCAGAACAGGTTGATAAATTTTAACTACATAAGAGTTTAATTTCATACCTTTAGTGAGAAATGGATGTTATCGTCATTAACACATTGATATATAGGTTGGAGATACTGGTATGCTTTTCTTAGTAGCCACATTTGGGTAGGGTATAGAAAATAAGTTGACCATTATTACATTTCCTACTTTGGAAACTACCAATCCAGTTGATTTAGAATAGTTAAGTGCCCTGAGTCTGTGTGTACTGACAGAGCCATTAGCATTATCTCTGATCAGTTGGAGTCAGCGTGACACTCTTCCCACTGTGATGTGCCATGTCTTAGAGCTCTTCTCCATGTAGTGGTCTAGGCCAGCCTTCACAAATAGATCATAAATGGCATATGAGATAAAATGTGTCCATTATTCTGGTTATAAGAGATTAATTTTATTTGTTGAAGAGGTAGAGTGTTCATATATTCTAGTATAGGCATTTTAGGAAACATCTTATTAGCAGTCATGTGTGTGTGTGTATGTGTGTGTGTGTATTTGGATTTGTGTGAGGCAGCTGGGGAGTCTGGCCTTCCATCATTGCTTCAGTGATTTTTCTTTTCTTCTATAAAAAAATTATCATTGGCAACTTCCCTTTGGTTTTTATGTTAAATGAAAAAGTTCAAGAATATTTTCATAGATTTTTGACTTATGCTTATGATGGGAATGGAAAACATACTCTCCACTCCCACCTCCCACCCCCTCAGTATATAAGGTTTACTTTAATTCTCATCTCTGCAAAGTCCAATTCACAGTTGGAGTTTCTTTTAGTGGGAATTTCCTGATTTGAATTCCTTAGCTTTTCCTACATGATTTACCTATTGTGTTGCAGGACATTTTTGCTCTTACTAGGTTTACTACTTGAAAAGCCTTACTAAACTTCTGGTGTACTCACAGCTGCTACTCTTATAGCTATGCTTTTCTGTGTCCTGGTGATTAAAAAGGATGCTTCTTCCATGCAGCCAGCAGGATTAACAGATGGCCACATTGAACCCCAAAGCATCTAGGCTTCTTTCCTGCTTTAACCCCATAACCTCTCCCTTGGTTGGCAATGTGCTGGTGTTGACAGTTCTCTTAGTTCAGCCAAAGGTGAAAGATAATTGCTTGTGGAGTAGCGGCTGGGATGGTATGTGTTTTTGCAGCAAGCATCCCCTCCCCCGCCCCCAGGCAGAGCTTTGGATCTGGTGCATATTTCAAAGCATGTGTTAAACTTTATGTGATACTGATTAAAATGGAGGGCTCCAGGGTGAATTGGCAGAGCCCCACCACTGCATCTGCCAAATGACATACAGAGAAATGTCTTGTTACAAACGGAAGGGCTGAAATCTGTCTATCTTAGCAATATGTAAGCCCACAAAAGGGAAGGAGACTCTGGGCATGTGTGTATACACAGCCTGGGAGCATCCAGGATTTGTTAACAATTCCTTTGTCTCTGTGACATTTTTCTTCTCCTTTAACCAACAACAGCAAAGTCCATGTGTGAATAATAGTTTGCATTACCATGTCCTACAGGCCTCCATTCCCAATGAACATTTGTTTAAAAACCCAAGTTGGACCAAACATGGAGTAGCCAGAATTGTGGGTCTTTAAGATGAGATCTATGAAGTTAATTCTTAAAGGAAGCAAACTCTTTACAATGCAGATGTTTATTTCCAGAGCTTTTAGGTTCCAGCGTTCTTCATGACCTTTTAGAAAGAAGTGTGTGCTATGTCCTAGTATGAATCAATACTTTATTATAGGCAACATTAATATCTCATGGTCACATTTCCTTAGACATCTTGTCCACTTTTATGACTGGGTTAAGATAAAGAAGCCATCAAGCCTAAACGTGACACTAATATTTTGTTAGGAAAGCAGAGAGGATAAGGAATGTAGAAGAGTAAGAAGGATGAGTGGCACCAAACCCAAAACCAAAACCAGAATAGACAAATCCAAGTTTAAGAAATTGGTGGAAAGAGGAGGATGAAAAGAGATGTAAGCGAGACTTATGAATCATGGGTAAATAGAGAGAGCAGGCATAAGATTAGAGTTTACAGAATGGATAGTGAGTTCTAAATACTCACACTAAGCAGCCACAGTTATATTGATTTATACACTAAAATAACTCCATAAAACATGTATGCATTTCATCACATTCTTGGCTTCAGGATCTCTTTTTTCAGATACTGAAAAGTTTTTTGATTCTGTGCGTTGTTCTTTTATTTTTCAGAATGGCTCATAAGATGGCTTTGGGAACTTATTTTAGGTCTTTGTTGTCATTTAGGTTAAACTTGATCTGACAAGGCATAACTTGAACAACTTCACAGGCAAAAAAAAAAAAAGCACTACAGTAAAGGTAGCAGATCTTGGATTGGGAAGGCAAATACATTTTATTGTTTAGAACTTGCTTTTAAAATCTTTAAAAAGCTTGTGAGATTTGTATATAGGGTTATATTCCAGTAATACAGGTGAGATGATCTGAGTCTATTTTGCTTTTAAGTGTTAGATGTATCCTGTTTCTTTTGTTAACTTTTTGCTGCTGCTGCTCCTCCCTGTCCTGTCTTCCCTCTTTCCCCCAGCACTCTTTCTTCTCCTCTTCTTTCTTCTTTAGTCTTTTGAAATGGGGACAGGGAATATGCAGGGAATTGAGAGACAAAATGTTTGTTATTAACCTCCCTTTTTGGAACTTTTATTGAATTTCATCTTTATTTTCCTCTGTATTAAAGCTTAATGCTCCAGTCATTAAGATATTTACTTCTAAAGCATATTTTTGACTTAAACTTTTTAAAAGGATAGTTTAGAGTAGGGAGAGTTGATAATCTGTTTTTCTTTCTCCTAGAGACCCAGTTGGGTTAAATAGGACTTGCCCTGAGGATGTTAGTATTGACTTCATGTAAAAGAAGTTTGAAACCTAAGATTCCACTTAGTTTCCTCTCCTGGGCTTTTAGAATATTTTGCACAGAGAGAAAAATGCAACTGGAATGTAGTCAGCCACTAAATCCTATTGAATGCCACTTCTTAAGAATTGCCTTAGAGTTTCAAGTGGGTCAGTTACTAAATGGAAGCTCCCTTGGATGTGAAGCAGTCTTAATTCATAAAGGATACTGTGAAAAAGGAAGAGGAAGGTTGTACACCCTTTTTTGTATAGTTAAAGTTCTAAAAGAGAAGCAGGAATAATAGGAAATTTGGAGCTTGTCTATAATCACATATTATGTGATTATGTAAAACTTTATGTGTAAAGAATCATCCTTGTGTACTAATCTCTCTGAATCTGATGTCAAGATTAATTGACTATCTTGAGGGTTTATGCTTATTTCAATCAACAAATTCCATTGAGTGTATGTTAAAACAAGTGTCTATACAGTGTATCAGATGGTATTATTTTCTGTGAAGAAAAAAAAATGGAGGAGGAAAGGTTTCATGGTTATTTGGGATTGAATAAGGTAATCAGTCCTTTAGTGTTTGTTTACTAGACACTTAAGTATTAAAATTCTGATATTTTCATGATTCATTGTCCCTTAACATTTAAAACTTGTGATTCTGTTAGAATTTTAGCTCTCTTTGATTGGCAGCATTTAATACTTTTTCCCCTTAGATAGAGCAGATTCTGACTATAAATAACGGTTTATAAGCAAATGGGCATACAATTTTGTATTTGCCCCTGATATTTTTCGCAGTATCTTGTGCTAGTATAAAGCTAAATACAGCGGCCGGTGCCGCGGCTCAATAGGCTAATCCTCCGCCTGCGGCGCTGGCACACCAGGTTCTAGTCCCAGTCGGGGTGCCGGATTCTGTCCCAGTAGCTCCTTTTCCTGTCCAGCTCTCTGCTGTGGCCCGGGAGTGCAGTGGAGGATGGCCCAAGTGCTTGGGCCCTGCACCTGCATGGGAGACCAGGAGAAGCACCTGGCTCCTGGCTTCGGATCAGTGTGGTGCGCCGGCCGCAGCAGCCACTGGGAGGTGAACCAACGGTAAAGGAAGACCTTTCTCTCTGTCTCTCTCTCTCACTATCCACTCTGCCTGTCAAAAAAAAAAAAAAAAAAAAAAAAAAGCTGAATACAGCAATAGATTACCAAATAATATTGTTTGATCTTCCCTTTTGTTAAAGGAGAAGTACTTGGAGCTTCACAATCAAAGAAGTGTGTATGTATTATAAATTTATATATTAAGCCAAAACTGGATTTGGATGCTTTTCCTATTTTTGTTGCAGTGGATTTCCTAAGGTTATTCATTGTTAGGTTTGTAGACATATTTGTGTTCTCTTCAATTTCAAGGTTGGAAAGTTTCAATTCCAATCAGGGCTTTGGTATAAACTTGGAATTTTGAATGTTTTCCCTTTATAGGAAGGTTTTTGAAATAGTTTTGGTAGATACCTGGAAGTGTTTTCAGATTCTATTCTTATATGTATGTGTATGTGCATGTGCATTATCTTTGTTTATATCTCTCATGGCCTCTCAAAGCAGACTACTCAGCATTCAAGGTTTAGTCAGAGTTCTCACTTTCCATAGTTGGATGAAGTCAAATCCGTAAATAGGAGTGTTATCTTTGTGTTTCATGCTGGAGTTTGAAGTTTATAGGAAGGTGGTCAGGCATGAGTAGTAGATTTAAAATAGGCAGGCTAGAACCCTAGCAAGAGCTGAAACCCAGGAAGGATGGGCTGGAACCATGTAATAATTGTTGCCCCTGACCTTGACCATGTATCCTCAAAAGCTGATGCACTTCATCATGGAACTAAACTAACTTAGAGTAATTGCAAGTCTGACTGTTGCCCCATGCTGACAAACTGAATCAGCAGATAATGCATTATGTGAGAGGCACAAAATGGTTTTTGCTTCATTTTCACTTTTTTTTTTTTTTTTGACAGGCAGAGTGGACAGTGAGAGAGAGAGACAGAGAGAGAGGTTTTCCTTTTTCCATTGGTTCACCCCTCAATGGCCGCTGTGGCCAGTGTGCTGCCGCTGGCGCACCGCGCTGATCCGAAGCCAGGAGCCAGATGCTTCTCCTGGTCTCCCATGCAGGTGTAGGGCCCAAGGACTTGGGCCATCCTCCACTGCACTCCCGGGCCACAGCAGAGAGCTGGACTGGAAGAGGAGCAACCAGGACAGAATCCGGCGCCCCGACCGGGACTAGAACCCGGTGTGCCGGCGATGCTAGGCAGAGGATTAGCCTATTGAGCAGCTGCGCCGGCCCATTTTCACTTTCTAAATCTTACAGGAATGTCTTTTGTGTCCTACCCTACTTAGAAATTTATAGGACAGGGAATTCTGGGAAATGTAGTTTGATATATCCAAGTCTACACATTACAAATATATATGTGTGTGTATGAGTCCAAGACTTGATAGCTGGGGTTAAATGTATAGACTGGTTGGACCACCTGTTTTTACAAAAATAGTTTAATTGGAACACAGTGTTTCTCATTTGTTTACATGTTGTTTAGTTTTGTGCTACCAATGCTGAATTGAATAGTTGCACTAGTAGCTGTCTAGCATACAAAGCTTAAAGTATTTACTATTTGACCTTTTAAGAGCAAGTTTGCTGATCTTGGTCTGCAGGAACTAAGAGATTCTATAACTCCCAGAGCATGGGTATCTAAAAACACTTCTCAGACTCTCCAGAACATTGTATTTATCCCAAAGAAGTTTTGCTAGTTTATATTTCCTTTTTATAAGCATTCTTGTTAAAATTTTCACTTTCTTTATGCGTATTTTTGTTTTTGTGGTATTGATCAGAAATAGGATGAAAGTTATATATTAAAATATTGATTAATCTATTCAACTGCATATTCATCATGTTTTTTCCTATAAGCTTTATTACCTTACTATGTTGTATTTTTTCCTTTAAATTTGGATTCCTCAGCTTATCATTATAGTTGTTAAGATGTGCTAATATCCTAGGGCTGCTATGATAAAGTTTACTGCAAACCAGGCGGCTTAAACTACAGCAACAAAAAATATTTAGAAGTTTACTCTTCCACAGATCTGGAATCCAGAAGTCTGATATCAAGGGGTGGTGGTAGGCAGGGTTGAGTCCTTCTTCTGGGCTCAGAGGTAGAATGTTCCATGGCTGCCTTGCTTTTGCCTGCAATCTTTGGTATTCCTTGGTTTGTGGCAGCACAACTCTAACCCCTGCCTTCTTTGTTACATGGTGTTCTCTCTGTGTGTTGTCTGCATTTGTTCTCCTTTTCTTTCTTTCTTTTTTTCCTTTAATGATTTATTTATTTATTTGAAAGGCAGAGTTACAGAGACGCAGAGGCTTAGGGCCGGCTCTGTGGCGTAGTGGGTAAAGCCGCTGTCTGCAGTGCCAGCATCCCATATGGGCGCCGGTTTGAGACCCGGCTGCTCCACTTCCTATTCAGCTCTCTGCTATGGCCTAGGAGATCAGCAGAAGATGGCCCAAGCCCTTGGGCCCCTGTACCCGCCTGGGAGAACTGGAGGGAGTTCCTGGCTCCTGGCTTTGGATTGGCACAGCTCCGGCCATTGTGGCCAATTGGGGAGTGAACCAGCAGATGAAAGGCCTCTCTCTCTCTCTCTCTCTCTCTCTCTCTGTAACTCTGACTTTCAAGTAAAATAATTAAATCTTAAAAGAGAGAGAGAGAGAGAGAGAGAGACAGGCAGAAGCAGAGAGAGAGTTCTTTCATCCACCAGTTCACTCCCCAAATGGCCCCACCTGTTAGAGCTGGACTGATCCAAAACCAGGAGCCAGGAGCTTCTTCTGGGTCTCCTACATGGGTGCAGGGTCTCAAGCACTTGTGCCATCTTCTACTGTTTTACTAGGCCATAGCGGAGAGCTGAATCGGAAGTGGAGCAGCCAGGTCTCAAATTGGCGCCCATGGGGGATGCCCGCACTGCAGGTGGCCATAGCTCAGGGCCTGTTCTCCTTTTCTAAGGATACCAGTTATGTTGGATTCATGCCCACTCTGATGACTTCCTATTAACTTGATTATATCTACAAAGATCCTAACTCCAAATAAGGTCACATTCACAGATATTGGGAATTAGGGCTTCAACATGTGTTTTGGGGGGACATAATTTAAATCTTTGCACTAGAATTTATATTGACTGAACACCACATATGACTTTCTTAGCAGCTTTCTCTAAGCTGTGCCATATTTTTTGTGCCATACAAAAAAATGTGGGAATGAGCCCTAAGCATCCCATGTATCTGAAGCTTAAGTGTGTACTTCATGAAAAATGAATTGAACAGATATAACAGATTCTATATTTAGAAATTCAGACTAACACTGTATGTATAGTTTTCACATGTTTAGAAGGATTAACATATGATTTATTACTAGTTTTTCCTACAAGGGTGCTAAACTGCTGTTGAAGTCAGTAGTAGTTAGTGACATTTTTAGTATGGCTGTTAAAAACAAGGAGCTGTCTTAGGTGTCAAGATATTCAATGGATAGAATCCCTTTTTAGGAAAGGTAAATTTACATATTTATTTATTTTTAAAATGAACATTGATTTCTTTAAAAGTACTTTAAAATTTATCTTCATTTTATTTGCAAAGCAGAGATAGAGGGATGGAGAGGAGGGAGAGAGAGAAGTGAACAGATGGGGAGGGGGAGACAAGAGACAGAGATCTTCTATCTCCTGGTTTACCCTTCAGATGTCTGCAACAGTCAAGGCTGGGCCAGGCAGAAACCAGGATTCTGGAACTCCATCTGGATCTGTCACATGGGTGGCCATCATCTGCTTCCTCCAAGAATGTGCATCATCAGGAAACAGATTGGAAGTAGAGTAGCTGGGTCTTGAACCAGGCACCCCGATATGGGATATAGCATCCCAAGCAGTTATATAAGATGCTATCCCAAATGCCTACCCCTGAATTGACATATGATTAAATGATATTATAAATATTAGGGAACTCGGAATAAAGGAGTAATTAGTGTAGTTTAGCTTAGAAAGTAAAATGTTCCACTTACTTTAGAATATAAGATATTTTTCTTTCATCATATTTTGCCCCTGGGAAATGAAATGATTGTATAGGGTGAATGGAAATATGAGGGAAAAAAAGGCCATCAGATATTTGCATGATTTCTGGGGAGATTTCCGGATATTTGTTAGTTAGAATATTGTTATTTTTTGTTTGTTTGTTTGTTTTTTGACAGGCAGAGTGGACAGTGAGAGAGAGAGACAGAGAGAAAGGTCTTCCTTTGCCGTTGGTTCATACTCCAATGGCCGGCGTGGCCGGCGCGCTGTGTGCTGCAGCCAGCGCACTGCACTGAACCAAGGCCAGGAGCCAAGTGCTTCTCTTGGTCTCCCATGGGGTGCAGGGCCTAAGCACTTGGGCCATCCTCCACTGCACTCCCAGGCCACAGCAGAGAGCTGGCCTGGAAGAGGGGCAACCGGGACAGAATCTGGCGCCCCTACCTGGACTAGAACCCGGTGTGCCGGCGCCACAGGCGGAGGATTAGCCTAGTGAGCCGCGGCGCTGGCAGAATATTGTTATTTTTAATTATCATGTGCCTAAGATGGTGCTCAGATGATGAAAAGATTATTGGTGATAAGGAACATCTGCATAGTGGTTCTGTAGTTGCTGTTGACATTTTTGTTAAGTAGGTTGGTGTTTTCTCCTCTTTGCCGTATAGGCTAGAAAAGTAAGTTCTCTGAGAAAAAAGAACTTTGGGCAGCCAGCTACAAAATGTTGGTAATAAACTGACTTGAACTGAAGGTTTAATTTCTGGTCTTTAATAAACCATCTCTATCCTTCTCTAATGAAGAATTCATACTTATATAACAGGTTGTCTTGGCCGAGTCAGAGCTGAAATGAGAAGTTAAGCAATATTCCATTGGATATTTCATGGGTGCTTTGGGTGAGCAGTGTCCTTAACTGTCCCAGAAAATTTAGGGTCACAAAAGCTTGCACCTAGCCATGTCTCCTGTTAGTCTGATACATATGGACCACATGGGAACAGATAGATTTTATCTATAACTGTGCTTTCTTCAACTGGGGTAAAACAATCAGATTGCAAGGAGAGACAGTAGATTCCCAAGGAGAAACAAGTAGGATCCTGGTCAGTGAGCCAGATCTTGCCATTTGGCCTGGGTATCTGAAAGGAGTATTGATCTAGCCAGTCTACAGCCTTCTCACTTCACACACAATGGTAAATCTGAAAACAGCACACTGAAAATCATATGATTAGGAATTCCAATTCTTTTTCACACTACCTACCTATTTAAAGGAAGGCTTTTCTGTGCATAAGATTCCTCTAGAGATAGGAAGTGGGCTGTGGGTGAGAATATGAAGTGAAGAATCAGGTTTAGTCACTTTTAAATGAAGTTTTTATGCCAAGGATTTAGAGGCATGATATTGTTGGAGTAACTTCATAGAATGCTCAGGTTGATGGGCCTAGGGAACCTTCAGGTTGTACATGTTTTCAGAGATTTAATGATGCAGTTATAATTTTTAGTTTTGATTATATAATTATGAAATAAAGTAACATGTATATTTCAGCCTAGTTACTCTGGACTAAAATTCTTAGAGCTGGGAATTGACAAGATTAATGTGAATGCTTTGAAAGTTTAAAATGAGTATCATGAGTTTAGCTAAGGCATCACTTTATTACTTTTGAACTCATTTTCCCATTAGTAAAATAAATAATAAAGTAAATAAGTAAAATAAAAAGTGCTTGATGATGTTGGGACCCATTTACTACTAGGTATTCGCTTTCCTAAAGACAGGAAAGAAAAGGATTCAAGAGTGAACTTGTCCCACTCCTTGGAAGCTTCCAGTTGTATTATGAGAATAGCAAGGGAGTGGCAATTCTACCCTTCTGAGCTCTGTTTACTGTGAAAGCAAGTTACCTTTTTTGGGGTCCTGCCCTTCCAGATGGTTCCTTTATCATGAGCAAGCCAGACAGGGCAAATAAGATTACAAATCAGGTCTTTTGATGGGTTTTGTCCCTGCTTTGTAACTGTTAGCTGCTTCCAGTTTTTTCCCCCCCAAAATTGTGCTTAGAAACCCCACTACCATTAGCTTCTTTGGTGTAGCCTGTCTTGGAGCCCCCCTCCAGGCCACTCTGGCTGGAGGTTTCTGACTTAAATAAATTGTGCTTTTCTAGAAAGAAAAAAAAAAAAAAAGTGAATCTGTTAACCTGTCCTGTTGAATAAGATAGTACCTACAAATTAGTCCTGATGGATATAGCAGGTGCTGTTAACGCCTGCTCATGCACCTTTAGCTCTGAACTTCAGGGCATGCACCCATCTCCAGTTGCCAGCACTTTCACCTCTTTGCGTATGGGCTTTCTCTGGAAGCCAGAAAGGGAGAATTAATGTCACCTCTTCTCCCCTCCTGCCTTCTGCCTCAGTAATGCTCAGTCAATATCTCATGGATGGAGGTGTGTAAATATCTCAGATCCTTTACTTATCTCAGGTAGGAGGATGGTATAGAATACCTCTGAGGCAGGTATTCTATGTCATTTCTGAGTTTCCCATGGAATTGAGTTTTACTTGGCCTACCTTGCTTAAAAACATACCCTTTTTGAGTTCCTTCTCTCTCTTTCACTTCCTCATTTCCCTACTAGTCTTTCAAGGCTTCCTTTCCCAAATAAATTCCTTGGATTCAGAATTCTTGTCTCAGGTTCTGTTTCTGGGGTAACCTAAAATAAGATAGCATCAATAACAGTGAAAAGTCTGGACTCTATTTCTACATGAACTCAGTAGGAAATGTGCATTTCTTATGGTTCCAAGACAAAACATATAGCTATGACTGTCACAGAAGTCCAGGGACTCTGTTTTACCTTCCCTAAAGAATATATACCCAGACTTTGGCTGTGGTGAGGGAGAAACAGTTGCTTAGCTATGAAGTTAGAAATGTAGACTTGGAGCCCGATTCCTTCTTAAGCAGACTTTCAGCTAAAGCCCTTTCAAGCTTCATTTTCCCTTTCTGAGGTACCTAGTGCTTCCAATGTAATATAAGTCAGGCTACCTCTTGACATTCTCCACTACTTGCTTTGTCTGACTACCAACTGGACCAGCTTCCAAAATTTTGTTGCTCTTGGTTCTTCTCTTTTAGTTGATTTGGTGGGATTTTGTCTTGTGGAAAAGGCTGTTTAGTTTTGTTTTAGTGGAGTTGTGAATATGTGTGCTGAGTGTACATGTTTAATCTTCCATCTTTAAGTTGAAATATAAAATTACTGTTCACCAAAGAAAATTGAATAAAATAAGGCTGAACAGCCAGCAGTATTGAACAAAATGATAGGCGGCATAAAATACCCCAATGGTTAACAATTTATGTATTTCTTTTTTTTAAAAGATTTATTTGAAAGGCATAGTTACAGAGAGGCAGAGATAGAGGCAGAGTCAGAGAGAGAGGTCTTTCATCTACTGGTTCACTCCCCAGATGGTTGCAGTGGCCAGAGCTGCACCCATCCAAAGCAAGGAGTGTGGAGCTTCTTCCTGGTCTCCCATTCAGGTGCAGGGGCCCAAGCACTTGTGCCTTCTTCTTGTTCTTGTTCTTGTTGTTCTTCTTCTTTTTTTTTTTTTTAAACTTATTTGACAGGTAGAGTTAGACAGTGAGAGAGAGAGAAAAAGGTCTTCCATCCGTTGGTTCACCCCCCAAATGGCTGCTATGGCTGGCGCTGCACAGATTCAAAGCCAGGAGCCAGGTGCTTCCTCCTGGTCTCCCACGCGAGTGCAGGCACCCAGTCACCTGGGCCATCCTCCACTGTCCTCCTGGGCCACAGCAGAGAGCTGGACTGGAAGAGGAGCAACTGGGACTAGAAAATGGTGCCCATATGGGATGCTGGTGCCGCAGGAAGAGGATTAGCCAGGTGAGCCATGGCGCCGGTCCTCTTGTGCCATCTTCTTCTGCTTTCCCCAGGCCATAGCAGAGAGCTGGGTTGGAAGTGGAACAGTCTGAACACGAACTGGCTTCCATATGGGATGCTGGCACTGCAGCCGGTGGCTTTACCCACTACACCACAGCGCCGGCCCCAACAATTTATATATTTCTGAGCATCTGAGAAAAAAACATGTCAAGTGGTTATTTCTTTCTATGCTGTCCATAAAGTACTTTTGAGTAAGAAGAAACACAAATGTGGAAGTTGAAGAAGAAACTGAAGATTTTATGACTTCAGTGTGTATAGGTATGTATGCTCTGTGTAGGATATTTTGTACTGAATATCATCATTTGGAGTATAAGTATCATATGTTGTACAAGTCCTCTTTTTTTGTAGTTAGGAGGAATAAGACTATAATACTTAACTGTTGCTTACATGAGAAGTTTAAGGGTTTGAACATAAATAATTTAGAAAGTTTGGCTACTTTTACTAATGGAATAAATAAAGAATTCAGAGTCTTGTTTATGACTACATAGTAATCTCAGAACATAATCCTAATCCTTTCTCTCTGAATCTTAGGCTTTTCCAGATAGACCCATTGGAAAAAAATCTTCCTTATTCAAAAGTTAGTCTACCTCTGTAGATTATCAGATCATAATTGTACATTTTATCAATTAGTGCTTTTTTTTCTAAGAATATCTCCCTCCCTCTACCACATGGTACTGACTGTTTTATTATATCTTAAAACTTACTAGTTCAGTAAGTTTTGTATATGGCATGTTTATGAAGTTACAAAATTCTGTGGGTGGTTTTTCATTTGTTCCTTATACTCAAAAGACTGAGCTACCTTAGGAAATCCACTTTCCCCAACTCCAGACTTCATCTATGATGGAACTTAAAAGAAAAATTCTTGGCTGAGCCTGAATACTTTAGAACCAGCTAAGTGGTTTTCTCTGTCTGGAGAAAATTGGGAAAAGGGAATTATTAAGCCCAGCAAATGTAGTTGTTGATGGAAATGCTGACAGACTGGTCCTGCTTGGTGCCACTGTCATGAGAAGTCAGTCAATATTAACTGTATTGTCAAGAGCTGCTGCTTATGTACAAGTTGTGTCTTGTAGGCCTTGTCACATATAAATAAACCCATTCAAAAAATGTTAAGTGATTTCCATAAAAAACATTTATTCTGTTCTCATTCTTAAGCCAAATACTTGTTGTTTATGGCTTCCTGTACCCAACAGTTCCTGATTGTCTCAAAAAGCAAAACATGTCCTTCGTGGATTAAGCTGCTGAAATGCCTTTCAGGCATTGTTTATGAGTCTGCCCTCTTTATTTTCAGAGAGAAAGCGAATACTTTAATGTCTTCCATATTCCATAAATCTGTCCCATGCTACAATTCAAAGCTGTGTGTGTTTTTGTTAGAAGGTACTTCTGGTTGTACTTAGAGTGGAAAAGCTGCCTAAGAATGTTAGCGAATATTTGGGTGGTGGTGGCAGACTCCCCTAAAGGGGATTTAGTACTGGTTGAAAGTGCTGTTGGTTTTTTGGCTTAAGGAAGCAGTTACTAAAGGTGCTTTTACAGTCAGTAGTAATGTAGCCACTCTTTGATTGCTTTGCACCAGTGTTTCCTGTTTGGCTCATCCTTTGGGACCAGTCTTCCCTCTGGGCAAGCTTGCTAATTTACCACTTCTGACTCCACTGCTAAGTAGCATACAGAGTGTGCCTGTCTAGTGGTCTGAATAGAGGGAAAGTGTCTTTACTTGCCATAAATGAGAATATCTCTGGAGACTGAGCAAAAAGTAATTTGAAGTGGAGATCAAATTTACTATTTTTTTCACATTTTATTTGGTAAAATTCTGAACACACAGAAAAGTTGGAAGAATTATAGTTACCATCCATACTTATTTACTTCCTAGTATCTATAATCAATATCTAATGATACATGTTTTATTATTTTTTTTCATCTATTGTCCATCAACCCATCATATAATTTTCTTTTTATAATTATTATTTATTTATTTGAGACACAGAGCTCCCAACTGTTGGCTCGTTCCATAAATTCCTGCAATGGCCTGAGCTAGGCTGGGTTGTAAGCAGTAAGCTGAGAACTCAGTCCAGTTCTCCCATAAGGACAGCAGGAATCTATCTTTCCAAATCCCTAGAAGGAATCACTGCTGCCTTACAAGGTTAGCATAAACAGGAAGCTGGAGTCAGGAGCTGGAGCCAGCCATCCAACCTAGGAACTCTGATGCGAGATGTGGACATTTGAAAAATCAGTATACTCATCTCTCAACACTAGTATGCATACATTAATGAGGGCCCAATATCTGTTTATTTTTTCTTTTGATGTAAAATTTAGATACTACAGTACATACAAATCTGAAATGGGTTTTTGACAAATGTGTACACCTAAGCCCTTATTAAGACACAGAACAGTACATCGCCCAGAAAGTTTTCTTATGCCCTTGTCCACCTAGTTCTCTCCCCTTACTCATTTTCATTAATGAGTAGTATTTCCAAGTATGAATTTAACTATTTGTTTATTCATTCTGCTATTGATAGACAACATAGTATGTTTCAGTTTGTGTCTAGAGATTAAAGCTACTATGAACATCTTTATATACACCTGTTTATGAACATATGCTTCATTTCTCTTGGGTAAATTAACCAAGCAGTAGCATTTTGGGTCTGAATTTTATGAGATAATGCCAAATATTTTTAGAAAGTAGTTCTACCATTTTACTTCTTCAATTAATGTATGAAAGTTTCAGTTTCTCTGCCTCCTTGCCACCATTATTTGTTGTCAGTCTTTTAAATTTTATTTTGGTGGATATGAGGTGCTGTCTCATGTGGTCAACATTTATTTTAGGGTTAGCTTGGGAAATGAAGAATAAGAGATAGAAGGTACATAAAAACAAATTGCAGTGCCCAAGCAGTGAGTTTTCTGCCATACTATGGGACATGGGTAAAGCAGTGGATGAAGAAAATACCAAGAAGGGGCCGGTGCCATGGCTCAGTAGGCTAATCCTCCGCCTGGGGCGCCGGCATCCCATATTGGCACTGGGTTCCAATCCCGGTTGCTCCTCTTCCAGTCCAGCTCTCTGCTGTGGTCCTGGAAGGCAGTAGAGGATGGGCCAAGTGCTTGGGCGCCTGCACCCGCATGAGAGACCAGGAAGAAGCACCTGGCTCCTGGCTTCGGATCAGTGTAGCTCCGGCCATAGCGGCCATTTGTAGAGTGAACCAACGGAAGGAAGACTTTTCTCTCTGTCTGTCTCTCTATCACTGTCTAACTATATCTGTCAAAAAAAAAAAATTAAAAGAAAACACCAAGAAAAACAGGACAAAAAGGTGGAATGATAAAGCGAGTAACTCAAGAGCACCTACCTGAGGAATAGTAGGACCAAAGTCACTTCAGGGATTTGGAAAGAAGAATTATTGACATGGAAAATTAAATTTAGTTGACCCCCTCCCTCATTATGAAAGTATCTTTATTAATTAACTAATGAGAGAGGGAGAGAGAAAGAAAGAGAGAGAGAGAGAGAGAGAGAGAGAGAGAGAGAGAGATTCCCCATCTGCTGGTTTACTCCTCAGATGTCCACAATGGCCAAGTATGGTGGGGAAGCTGGGAACTGGAACTCACTTGGCAGTGGCCAGTTGTGTGAACCTTCACCACTGTCTCCCAGAGTTCTCAGGAGCAGGAGCCAGGGGCTGAAACCAGATACTCTGATGTAGCATACGAGCATCTGACTGGCATCTTAATTATTAATTTAATAATATTTATCATTAAAAATTACTTATATTGTATAGAGGTATAAATAAACAGGAATGTAAATGAAAAGGCTATAATTTATATGTATGGCTCAAGCCCATTATTGCAAGTGTGTATATACTGATATGCAAGTATAGATAAATAAATGATTTTCATTAACCTATAGATGAAAATCTAAACTATCTCACCAAAATGTTAACAGTGGTTATCTGTAGGCAGTGGGATTATGTGTGATTCTTTCATTCCTGTTAACATTATCATATACATATTTGCAAAAATGGGCTTGAACCATACATAAAAATTATAGTCGTTTCATTTACATCTGGGATACATTTAATGTCCATAGTATAAATCTACTAAACCAATTTAAAAAGTTGTTATGCATATATCATAAATTAACTATTCATCTATTACTGGACTTTGGATTATTTCTAACTTTTTTAAAGCAGCCATTTTTTTGGAGAATTTGCTAAGTATAAATCGCTGGGTGGACAGGGTTGAGGCAGGTAGAGAACCCGAAATGCAAAAGACATAGTTTTGCCTTCTAGGAACTCATTATCCAGTGAAACTGAATCAGATGCCAAAGTCAATCTTTTTTGTAGTGAGCTATTAAGGGACTGTGTTGTGATTTGTACAAAAACTCTTAAGTCAGACTTAGCGTGTCTCTGTTGCTGGTTAGTCCTGTGTGAATATATCTGAGTCGCAAACTTTGGTAGAGTTTAGTATTCTAACAAGTATAATAAGTAAGTTGTAGTTATAAATAGAAAACTGTGCCTTTCATTTTCAAATGTTATTCCATAGAACACTAGAATTGTGTGAGAATTTTCTAGGGGTTCATTGAAAGAAAGTGAAATCTCACAGTAGGACATGGAAGCCTAGTGTATAAAACAGTATCATGGAATAGCTTTATAACCTTCCTGATGTATACATCCAATTAAGATGGGTTTTTTCCCACAGTTTTCTTTTCATTGTGTTTATGAAGTCAGAACCAAATCAGTTCAGATATTAATACTCAGTAACTTGTAATTGTATGAGTTGCATCTTTTAAAATTATTGATAGAATAGTTCTGTTTTTTCCCTCTGTCTCTTGTGGTCACCCTGATGGTAATACAAATGCATAATCTCTCCTTTCACAATTTATTTTGAATATGAAGCTTACTAAAAGCTCAGTAAAAATTTTCTTACAGAAGAGGTAACAGTTAAATTTACAAAGAGGAAAACGGGGATATAATATAAAAAGAAAAATGACAAAATATGTCTAGGAGTTTGTGTACTTTTTGTCTTACTACTGTCTGAATTTTATCTGGTTTAAATTGTGTTCCTCACCTCCTGGGATTTTGTTTCTTGAACAGAATAAATAATAAGTCCGTCTATCCATTTGTGGAAAAGAAATCTTAGGAAAAAAGAGCAGATGGTTGGAGCCATTGTGTTTCTTACCCAGCTGGGAAGGATACTATTTTCAAATGTTATTTCCACTGTGTTTAATACGGCTCAAGGGCCTTTTTCTAGCACCTTTTTTATTTGGCCATGTGTTTTGCCCAGCTCATGGTGGGATAGAGAACTCTGGTCAAGATTTTGATTCTAGGAATTAACCAGCCATTGTGACTAGTAAGATTAAGAGCCTTCTCAGACAGATTGTATTTTTTTTTTTTTAAAGATACTCTGGTTAGAAGAAATAACTTTATGAGCTGAAATTGGACCGTCCTTCTATTTCATGATCAGTGAAGAGAAGGGACTTAGAAGGGTTATAACTTTATAAATGGGTGTATACCTCTGAAACCAAAAGTATTTTTAGTTATTTATATTGTTTTTAATAAATTAAGATTACAGTATTGTTGTGGCTTGTGTCTTTTAGGAAATCCATTTAAGAAATTCATTTTCTTACCAACTACATTCTATCTACTTATTCTGAAGTTTTGAGGCATGGAGCTAGTTTTTATTTTATGATTGAAATGTCTGTGGCTGCCATTTTTTTTCAGTCACATTTCACTTTAATAAAAAACCTACACTACTAAGGTTACTATCTGCATTATTAAATCCTGTATGTGCATGGGTATGATTCGTAGAGATTCCCTGAACTTGCATTTATCTTCAAACAATACCACTTTGCCACCATTAACCCTATTCAAAAACATGCTCTTCAAATGTTCTGAGCAACTGTGACAAAACGGGAGCAACCCTCAAGGTCCCCTCTTTGGAGGAAACAGAAATCATGGAGCCAGGGGTGGACATTGTGGCGTTATAGGTATAGCTGCCACTTCAGACACCCATATCTGCTATCAGAGCACTGGTTCAGGTCCTGGCCACTTTCCTTCTGATCCAGCTCCTTGCTAATGTGCCTGGGGGGCAGCAGTTGATGGCCCACATCCTTGTGCCCCTGCAACCTGCATGAAAGACCTGGATGGAGCTCCAGACTCTGGGCTTCTGCCTGACCCAGCCCTGGCTGTCACAGGCATTTAGGGAATGACCCAATGGATGCCAGCTCTCCATCTCTCACTTTCTCTCTGTCATTCTGCCTTTCACGTGGATGAAAAATAAACTTTTTTTTTTTTTTTTTAAAGAAAGAACTCAACAGGTTAAGTCCTTATCCTACCTACTTCATCCCTTCCTTGGTGGTGTTTTTGACAACCTAATGCTTTCAAACTGTCTAAACTATAATGAATCCCAAATGCAGGGGGCTAACATTTTATACAGTTCCATAGAAGTATAGAGTTGATTTAAGCATTAACTCTCTGAATTTGACAAATGCTTTCATTTCTTTTACTCAATATGTTATCCTGTTTGTCCATACATGTTGGAATTTTAGGGATAGATCAGAATTGGATAAGAATTAGTACACATTATTACTTTCTTTTCAAGAGATTCATTCATTCAATGTTAATTGAAAGTCTATATCAGTGGGCGGTGCCGTGGCTCACTTGGCTAATCTTCTGCCTGTGGCACCGGCACCTCGGGTTCTAGTCCCAGTTGGGGCACTGGGTACTAGTCCCGGTTGCTCCTCTTCCAGGCCAGCTCTCTGCTGTGGCCCGGGAGGGTACTGGAGGATGGCCCAAGTGTTTGGGTCCCTGCACCCGCATGTGAGACCAGGAGGAAGCACCTGGCTCCTGGCTTCGGATCAGCGCAGCACAGTGCAGTGCCGGCCGTAGCGGCCATTAGGGGAGTGAACCAATGGAAGGAAGATATTTTTCTCTGTCTCTTTCTCACTGTCTATAACTCTATGTCTCTCTCTATCACTGTCTAACTCTGCCTGGCAAAAGAAAAAAAGAAAGTCTATATCATAATCAAGTTTTGTGTTTGAGATTCATAAAGTTAAAAGACTTATAAGACTCTTGCCTTTAAGACTTAGAACCACAGAAGCTCGACAGACTGATCAGTGACAATGGTATGCTACCTTGCTGGATGTGTGTATGCTCACAGAGGCACCTACATCAGATTGAGATAAATTTGGAGGGTGAATATGAGTTGGCTAGAAAATTAGGGTAAGATCCTGTTCCAGGTGGAGGAAATATTCTGTTCAGGGCTTGGAGGTTTGTGTTCAAGAACTTTAAGTAGTTCACTGAGGCCTGTATGAAAGGGTATGTTTGTGGAAATGTATCAAAAGATGGAATCAAAGAGGTGTGCTGCAAACAGGTGATGATAGACTCTATATTCTATTTTAACAGGACTGGAATTTTACCCTTAAAGTTAACATTGCAGGTTTGAAGGAAGGCATCGACTTGTGAGAGTTGTGGGTAGACAAGGTTCCCCAGAGAGAGGTTAGAGGCTAGATTAAAGAAGGAACAGTCTGGAGGCAGGAACTCCTCCAGCCCAAGCTGAGGATCCACAGCCTTAAAGCTAAAGATGAAGAATAGTGACTTTTTCATTCTTGGTTTCTTCTGTCTTTTATTTGTTTCTTTTTAGAAGTGGCCTGATCTAAGACAGAATGGTGAGGTGTAATGGGAAAAGGAATAATGGCTATATTTGGAAAGGAGCAACAACAATAAACATGAAGATTAGAGTGCTTATTTATCAGGCACTGTTCTAAACATATTATGTGGACTGTTTGATAATTATTTTATTCTTTTCTTTTCTTTTTTTTTTTTTTTAATTTTTGACAGGCAGAGTGGACAGTGAGAGAGAGAGACAGAGAGAAAGGTCTTCCTTTTGCCGTTGGTTCACCCTCCAATGGCCACCGCGGTAGCGCGCTGCGGCCGGCACACCGCGCTGATCCGATGGCAGGAGCCAGGTGCTTCTCCTGGTCTCCCATGGGGTGCAGGGCCCAAGCACTTGGGCCATCCTCCACTGCACTCCCTGGCCACAGCAGAGAGCTGGCCTGGAAGAGGGGCAACCGGGACAGGATCGGTGCCCCGACCGGGACTAGAACCCGGTGTGCCGGCGCCGCAAGGCGGAGGATTAGCCTACTGAGCCGCGGCGCCGGCCAATTATTTTATTCTTTACAGCAACTTGAGCTATTACTATTATTTTCTCTATTTTATAAATGAGGAAACAGGAAAAGAAAGGTTAGAAAGCACATTTTTCCGTAGTCACATAACTAGTAAGTCTCAGAGTAAGGATTTGAAGCCACACTGCCATGTTTCAGAGTCTATGAATTTTTAAAACTCTTATTTTGAAATACTGTGACACTTATAGTACAATTGTAGAAATAGCACAGGTTCATATA
This sequence comes from Lepus europaeus, assembly GCF_033115175.1. NCBI lineage: Eukaryota > Metazoa > Chordata > Mammalia > Lagomorpha > Leporidae > Lepus > Lepus europaeus. The sequence continues at coordinate 68,211,520 of NC_084839.1, read as the reverse complement.
TGCTTTGTCCAGTGGCTGGTGCTGTGGCAAAGTGGGTAAAGCCACTGCCTGCAGTGCTGGCATCCCATATGGGCGCCAGCTCTAATCCCAGTTGCTTTACTTCCAATCCTGCTCTCTGTTATAGCTTGGTAAAGCACCAGAAGATGACCCAAGTACTTGGGCCCCTGTACCCGTGTGGGAGACCCAGAAGAGGCTCCTGACTTAACTCCAGCTGTTGCTACCATCTGGGGAATGAACTAGCAGATGGAAGATCTCTCTGTCACTCCCTCTTTCTCTATGTAACTCTGCCTTTCAAATAAGTAAATAAATCTTTAAAAAAAAAGCAACATATATGCTTTGTCCAGATTCCCCAAATGTTACATTTTAATACAATTGTTCTATCCATCTTTCTGTACATATGATTATATATGTATATAATTTTTTAAAAATGGTTTTAGAAATATAGACACAATGGCCTCTTTCTATAAAATTTGCATCCTCTTACGTAATCACTTTGTCAAAATTAGGAAATTAAAACCCATATAGTATTCTTATCTAATCTACAAACCTTATCAAATATTAAGAAACCAAAAACATTGTTTTGGTTCAGGATTCATCCCCAGATCACTTACTTGTTCAGAGGCGATGTTCTTAGCCATCTCTGCATTGTACAACCTTTCCATGCAGCTAGTCACCATTGCTAGTACTAGCAGAACTACCAATGGGAGCTAAGCATTGAAGATACTGTTTGTTTTGAAATCTTCGGTTTCCTTTTCTTCTTCTCTTCAGAATATTTTCTCCAGTTAACAATGCTTTCCTTTTTCTGTCCTCTCCTCCCAATTCCTATTACAACTTCAAAGCCATCATGAAGTCCCTTGGAATTAACAATTTTAGAGACAGAAATGTTGTCCTTCTGCCAGATTTCCTTTCTTCTCATGGAGAAAGCACTTCTAAAAAAACATTATCTTAACAGACTACAACTAAGAGAGCCCACATTTCCTTTGTTTACTTTAAAATGTATCTTTTAGAACTGGAGACCTGAATTTGGGATCTGTGAAGGAAAGGTGCACTTTCCCCTCTGAAGTGATCACAGTGTTAGATGGATTTGTGTGGATTTCTGGGGACAGAGTCTGTATCTTCCATGTGGGTTTCAAAATTGTTGGTGACCCAGACTAGTTTTAAGAGTTTTCTTGTTGGTATTTTCTCTTCTAGAGGATGGAAATTGCATCTTGATGCATTTTCTTAGTCTCATGAAATCCTAATACGCGACAGAGTAGTAGGTCCTCTCAAATTTTAATGTGCACTTCTTGAGAATTCACATTGTACACCAGTTGATGTGAGCATGGACACATGTTAGTGATCTCTGTTCCTAATTTAAACAGACTGCTGTTGTGGGCATTTTAGCTATCAATCTGTTCTAGTTCCTTAACAAGCAGCCCTATCTCATCTCCTTCTCTTGTGACCTCTTCTAGGGAATGAATGCCAGGCCAGCCACACTGTTTCACTACTGGGCAGTGAAATAAGATTATACCCTAGTGGCAGCAATATTTATAGGCATTGAAACAGAAATTGGTAATTGTTACAAATGTTCAGCAAGCCACATTTCATGACCAGCTTTGCAAGAAAAAATTGAAAGTGTGAACAGCTGTTGGTGCATTGTATTTGCATTTCTGAAGTTTCAAGTGAAGATAAAACATTAGCAGCTGTGATAGATCGATTCCTCCATTTGACCTAGTGCCTCAGGGTGTGCAATACATTGATGTAGTCAGGCTGTCAGGGTGCTGGTGAGAACTGTGGGGAGATGGAAAATCTAAGAGATGAGAACAAGTTTGTTACTTTTTTAAGTTTGCTCTTCTTTTTTCTTTTTAAAATCCAGATAGTCCTATTGGAATCTAGCAATCTGCGTAATAACTAAAATAGCCTTTGACTTGGGAATTGCAATGGTTGATTATCCTTAGCCCTCATATACCTAAGAATATTAAAGTAGTTAACTCTCTTGTGGATTGCCTATCTTTATTTATTTATGTATTTATTTAATTATGATATATGTATCTTGAAGAGACTTTAATTCTACCTCTGAATATGTCGGGTTTCCTCCTCTGGCTTCACTTAAGACACTGTTAGTGTTTTCTTATGAGATCCAAATGCTTAAGGGCAGAATAACTTTATTGATGAGATTATTTAAGCCCACCTCTGATAATATTTATTAAGAAAGTACAATTTTTAAAAATCTCGAGGGGTAAAGAAGTAAACTATCAAAGAATATAGAATTGTTTGACTTTCAGGTTCACAGAAGCTCGAGAATTTTGAAGAGAGTCCAGATGGAAGTATTATAGTCCAGAACTGAAGGTGTTGAGTGTCTGAAGCTCTAGAAGGAGAAGCTGGGGAGGGTGGGAAGGGTAGGAAGGTATTTGAGTCTCTCTTTCTTAAAAGGTTGGTGGTACTTACTCTTTACAGCCCTGCACTCACGTCTAACTACGGAAAGGAAGGTCTAAGGCTTATATTATGATAACCATGAAGCAAATGTTAGAGCAGTGTAGATTCTGACACATTGAGCTATATTCCAAGAATTAGCAGATTTTTGGTTCACTAATGTTAATGAGAAAGGAAAGTTAATTTTTTTGACTGAAATAGTCTTATTTAAGAAGACCCCTGAAAACCATTGAATCAAATACTCTATTTTTTTTTTTTTTTTTGACAGGCAGAGTGGATAGTGAGAGAGAGACAGAGAGAAAGGTCTTCCTTTTTGCCGTTGGTTCACCCTCTAATGGCCGCTGCGGCCGGCGCATCTCGCTGATCCGAAGCCAGGAGCCAGGTGCTTCTCCTGGTCTCCCATGCGGGTGCAGGGCCCAAGGACGTGGGCCATCCTCCACTGCCTTCCTGGGCCACAGCAGAGAGCTGGCCTGGAAGAGGGGCAACCGGGATAGAATCCGGTGGCCTGACCGGGACTAGAACCTGGTGTGCCAGCGCCACAAGGCTGAGGATTAGCCTGTTAAGCTACGGTGCCGGCAAATACTCTATGGTTTTGACATTCCAACACTACAATTTTAGTTGTATATGTAATAAAAATGATAGTCATTTGAATTTCTCTTATTTCTGGTTCATTTGGGTCCATAGTATCACTGCAGTATGTCATAGGGTGAGTTGACTTACAACTTTTTTATTCTTGGAATTTTTTCCTTATTTGAGAACTAAAATAGTTATGTAATCAGTGATGGTATCTTCTGCAGTTACCTAGGAGGCAGGAAGATCTTGTGATATGAATCACTTCACAAGAATACAATTGACATCTGATTAGGTAGGGTCGATTTTTCTTGCCTTCTTTAGTTAGGGTTATTGCCTCTGTATAAGAAATGGTATTTGGTCATTCCTTCTCCACTTTCAACCACTAGACCCGTTAATCTTATTGAAGACTTCAGGTTTTATATGCAGTCTGTGCAGGTAGCCAGATGCCATATGCTGTTAATTTCTTATTCCATGAAGGCCAGATCATACAGCTGGAAATGATTGAAAAGAAAAGCATGTTCTTTTGTTTAACAAGACAAAGCCTATTGTGTACTCTGCTTCTGATGCTTAAAAGATGTATTTTTTTCTTGTGACTGCATAGTATGTAGGGCTAAAAGTTTTGAACTCTTCACTTCAGAAATTACTTTTCCAGACAAAAGAGCAAAACAATGTTTGTTTAAATTGTTCTCTGGAACATGACTGATAGTGTTTACAACATTTCTCTGACATTTTGATCCAGTAGGGAGTACTTGGAGAGGTATTTAAAGTGCTTTTCACTAAGTCAGATGCTTTGTAGTGTTTGAACCTTTTTAAAAAATCATTTGAAAGGTTGAAGTTCTGAGTTGAGAGACAGAAAATGGCCAGGGCTTTCTCTAAAGACTAAAAATGACTTATCATAAGCAAAACCGATTTTTTTCCTTCAAAAATTGAAAGCCTGCTTCTTGTTTAACTAGAATAAGACACACACCCGTTGGTTCAGGGCTTTGTCTCTCATGCCATGTCTCTTCATAAGCGTTATTTTCCAGATCTGCATTCTATTCAATGGCAGCTTCTTTGGAAAAAGCCATTGAGGGCCATGTGTGTATTATTTATGTGTGTTCTGTTTTTTGTTTTTGTTTTTGATTTTTGTAAAAATAAATTCTACAGAGGAAGCTATAACTTGATTCAGGTGCCAAAGATATGTTTATAGAACATAGAGGAAAGCACTAGGTAGGTATATTGAACCAACAATAGAATATACTTAGAAAAATTTGTACTTCATACATTGTTTTTTCTAATCTTGATGTGACATACCAGTGCAAGGCATTTGGCTGATTGAAACTGCCTCAGGGAATTCTATGAGCCATAAAGAATCCATGAGAAAAGTACCAAATTAAGTAATTGACCCATTTTACAAAAAGTCTTATAGAAAGCCCAAGCTTTTTATGGTAGATTTTCTGGAGAATTCTGTTGAATGACATCCGACTATAAGAATGTTTAAATTTTGTCTTTAAACTGGGGGCAATCTTGTTCAGCTTTTTCTATTTTAAAATTTATTTATTTAATTTATTTGAGAGAGAGACAGACAGACATATAGACAGAGCAGAAAAGTGCCCATCTGATGATTCATTACTCAGATGCCAGAGAGTTGGGAACTTAGTTCAGGTCTCCCATGTAGTCTGCAGGGAACCAACTATTTTGAGTTATCATCTGCTGCCTCCCAGGGTACACATTATGTGTGTTTGTGTATATATTTAAATTTTGGATTAATGTGTAATAGTTGTACATTTTTATGGGCCACAGTACAATATTCCAGCACATATACAGCAACATAAACTAATCAAACCAGATAAACTTTCTACTTCCTTATCTTTTCTATATTTTAGAGCCTACCATTGCCTCTCTTCCCTTTATGTAACATATAATACATTATTATGAATTATAGTCTACCCCGTGTGCCATTCATTTTCCAACCTCTGTCACCCTTTACCCTCACCCTTCTCCTAGGTCCTAGTAGTCACTATTTAAAGTTGAGATTGAATTAATATGTTTGTATATACATAAACTGGCACATGTGAGAGAGAATGATAGTTGTCTTTCTGTGTCTTTTTTCAGTTAATATAGTGAGCTCTAGCTCAATCCATTTTGCTACAGTGTCAGGATTTTGTTCTTTTTATGGCTGAATAATATTCCATGTGTAGGTATACCACATATTATTTATCCATTCATCAATGGACATTTAAGTTGATTCTATATCTTGGCTATTGTGAATAGTGCTGCACTGAATCTAAGGGTGTAGGTATTACTTTTATGTGCTGGTTTCATTTCCTTTGGTTATATACCCTGAGGTGGCATAAATGAGTCATATTTTTAGTTTTCTGAGGAACCTACATACTTTTCTCCCTAATGACTATATTAATTTGTACCTCCACCAACACAATATAATGGTTCTCTTTTCTCCACATTCTTGCCAGTAGCTGTTATTTTTTGTTTTTATTAATAATTGCCATGCTAACTGGAGTGAGAGGATACCTCCTTCATTGGAGTCTTATCTGTCCTTCCTTCCTTCCTTCTTTATAGGGGAGAGGGCACATGAGAGAATACTCTTCCTGGTCCACTGGCGTGCTCTGCAAATACCCACAATGGCTGGGGCTGGGCTGTGCTGGGACTGAGTCTGGGAGCTAATAATGTAATCTAGGTCTCCCTTGTGGGTAGTAGAAACCCAGTTAGTTGAACCATCACCTCTCCCTCCCAAGTTTTGCATTGGCAAGAAGGTAGACTCAGGACCTAGAGCCAGGAATTGAACACAGGTGCTCTAATATGGAATGCGGGTGTCTTAACTGCTAGTCTAAACACCTTCTCTCTCATTGTGGTTTTGATTTGTATTTTCTTGTTAGCTAGTGCTGTTAAACATTTTTTCATTTGTTTGTTGGACATCATATTTCTTCTTCTGAGAAATGTCCAGTTTCCTTTCCTATTTATTAACCAAATTGTTCATTTTTTGTTGTTGGATTTTTGAGTTCCTTATTCTGAATATTAATCCTTTGTCAGATGAATAGTTTGCTGGTATTTTCTCCCATTCTGTTGATTGTGTTTTTTTAATATTTATTTTTATTTATTTGAAAGAGTTTCAGAGAGAGGTAGAGAAAGAGAGGTCTTCCGCCGGCGCCGCGGCTCACTAGGCTAATCCTCCGCCTTGCGGTGCCGGCACACCGGGTTCTAGTCCCGGTCAGGGCACCGATCCTGTCCCAGTTGCCCCTCTTCCAGGCCAGCTCTCTGCTTGGCCAGGGAGTGCAGTGGAGGATGGCCCAAGTGCTTGGGCCCTGCACCCCATGGGAGACCAGGAGAAGCACCTGGCTCCTGCCATCGGCTCAGCGCGGTGCGCCGGCCACAGCGTGCCTACCGCGGTGGCCATTGGAGGGTGAACCAACAGAAAAGGAAGACCTTTCTCTCTATCTCTCTCTCTCACTGTCCACTCTGCCTGTCAAAAATAAAAAAGAAAAAAAAAAAGAGAGGTCTTCCAACTGCTGGTTCACTCCCCAAATGGCCACAACAGCCAGAGCTGAGCCTATCTGAAGCCAGGAGCCAGGAGCTTTTTCTGGGTCTCCCATGTGGGTACTGGGGACCCAAGGACATGGGCCATCCTCCACTGTTTTCCCAGGCCCATTAGCAGGGAGCTGGATTGGAAGTAGAACAGCTAGGAGTTGAACTGGCGCCCATGTGGGATACTGGCACTGCAGGCCAAGGCTTTGACCTACTGCACCGTAGCACCGGCACCTGATTGTTTATTTACTCTGTTCATTGCTTCCTTTGCTGCACAGAAGCTTAATTTGATAAGGTCCCATTTGTCTGATTTTGTTTTTGTTGCCTGTGATTTTGAGGTCTTATCCAAAATGTTGTTGCCTGTGCCAGTGTCTTGAAGTGTTTCCTCTGTTTTCTTTTAGAGTTCCATAGTTTTGGGTCTTACATTCACTTCTTTGATCTATTTTGAGTTGATTTTTGTACAAGGTCAGAGGCAGGAGCAGAAGTTAAGGTTCTGTCTTATGCATATGAATATCATTTCCCCAACCCCCTTGACTGAAGGATTGTGTTTGCTCCAGTGCATTACATTCTTGCTTAAATTTATTCCAAGGTATTTTTTTTTGGTAATTGTTATGAATGGAACTGCTTTTATACTTTCTCAGTGAGTTCATTACTGGTATATATTATTGCTTTTGATTTTTGTGTGTTGATTTTGTATCCTCCAACTTTACTGAATTTGCTTATTAGTTCTAATAGTCTATTGGTGGATTCTTTAGGTTTTTCTGTGTGAGGAATCATGTCATCTGCAAAGAGGAAAACATGTCATCTTCCTCCTTTTCTATTTCTATGCCTTTTGTTTCTGAAGGAAATATATTTAGAAAGTATCTAAGTGTCATTAGTCCATTCATTTTTTGTTGTGCTTTGGGCAACTTAGTTTAATGCTTTCTTCTTTACAGAAGTTTCTAAGTTGAAACATTTTAAGATATACATTATCTAATATTATTTTCAAGTCAATTGCATATATATGCATATATTGTGTATATAATCATCAAAAAACTCAACATAAGGTGGCAAACTTGGCAAGACCTTCTAGAACCAGTGGCAGGAGAGGTGACCTCTGTGCCTTCTTCAATATTCTGAAGCAGCTCAGAAACATAACATTCAGAGTTTCTGTGTGCAGTTTACGTTTCTTTCTGGTACTTGCAGAAGCTCCTGCTCTAGTTTCTCTTCTGCTTTCTTCCACTCTCTCTGCATTTGTGATAGAGTTTTCTCTTTTCCTTGAGCATTATGAACTTCTTAGGTTTATTAGTATCCTCAGTGTCTTTCTCCACTTCTACTTCCTTGATTCTTAGGCACAAAAATATTTTTAACATCTCTGGCCTGACTTCATAATTACTTCATAATTCACTTTTATTACAACTAGAGAAGTTTGGCCTAATTTATCATTTAATGAGATTCTTTACTACCTCACAACACATTTCAGATACCAGTTTTGACACGTCATTCAAGAGATGGACAATCAGTATGATGATGTTGTGAGAATTACAATGATGTAGTGCCACCAGCAGCTCACACAAGCTGTTCGCAGCCACCTCTGCTAGTCATCTGTATGCTGTTAAGGACATTGCATTACTTTTCTTCAGCTTACTTTGCATCCAGTCTTTAATCACTTGCTTCAGATTTTCCAAATAAAATTTGTACTGGCTAACCAGGCCTTCTTCAAATTCTCTTATCTTTGGATTTCTTTGCAGTGCTTGGAAGATTTTTCTGCTTCTATTAGGGGTAGGATTTTGTATGAAGGAGTAGTCTTTAAATAACTCCACCAGAGAACTGTCACCAGCTTTCAACCAGTAACAGCCACATCAGGATCCTGTTCCATCAGCATGGAATGTAATTCTTAAAGTTTCTTTATGTTGCTTTCTGCATCTGACACAATGGCAGAGGCCAAGCCTGCAATGTGATTTTTCTTCTGTAGTTTCTTCTTTCTTTCAACCAAACACTCTTCTATGGTCAGCTCTCTTGGATAGGATGTTCATTGACCTCTTCCTCAAGTTCCATCTCTTTTTGATCCTTTTCATCTTTGTTCTTGTAAATAATTGACTTTTCCCTGGTCTGTGCAATTAGACCACTTTTATCTTTGATAGGAAGCAAATGAATCAGTTCCTTCTCTGGTGCAGTTTGCAGAGTTCTTGGTATTTTTTCATATTTATCTTTAATATATTCATGCTTTCATTTCTTGGTAGTAATGGGCTCACTAGACGAAATGATGGTTCCCTCACTTAGGGACATTGATTTGTTAGTGGCTCTTCATACTCTCATTGAGTCTGGTGACCTAACCTATCAAGAAAGTCTTCACTGTGTCTAGACTGCTTTTCATATTCTTTCTGGGCATGGTTATGTTCTGAATATTCATCCAATGAAATTCTGTACACATCTCTGTGAAACACTGTTTAAGCTACATGCAGGTGCTACCAATGAGGGGTAGGGACTGTACTCCAGTGCCTTGATGTCATGCTTACCAAGTGCAGAAAGCAAGTTTCTCAACAATGAGCCCTGGCCTTCATCAAGAGCCTTTGTACCCTTGCTCTTCATGTTCTTCCAAATTTAAACATTAACATTTTAGCATCTACCAGAATGCTAATGCAGACTTCCCCAAAAACGGATCTGTTGCTTGACAGTGAATCTCAGGGAAGTGGAATTTTCCTCCATGAGTTGGATGGACCTGAGTACTATCATACTCAAAATACTGCTCTCTGGGAATTGCATGCACTGTGGAGATATTAGCATCCCATAGTGCAGAGATTTGCTGCACACCTGATTGCCGGAGCACCTGCTGGAGGCTCTGAAGCACTCAGGCCGAGCTGTGCCAAAGATCTGCTGCTGAACTTTTTGAGAACTACAGCCTGGCAGCAATGACATTCACTACTTCTGTTGAATCTTCACAGTCCAAAAAGGAGGATAAAATTGTACAAGGGCATTCACTTTCTAAATAAAGATTTAAATCAACTAGTCTAAAGACATTGCAATGAAGTTACTACTCAGTCATCCCTGGATTTTACCAAATATTTGAAAACATCATTATGACAATAGACAGAATGAAGAATTGGTAGAGTTTGTTGTATATTTGCATGTAGATACACATAAAGATATGTTGTCTACCTACGACCTTTGATTTTTATACAAGAAAGACTTCTTAAGAAAGATTAGGAAGAGGACAGATTACCCTTTATGTGGCACAGGCCTGGACTTCTGTTCTGAAAATGTCATTTCATTAAGAGAATCAAAAGCCCCTGATAGTATTTGGAAATCTCTTTCTTCGTGATGCTGCTCTTAAAAAAAAAAAAAAAAAAAAAAAAAAAAAACAACAACAACAACAACAACAACAAAAACCAACTTAATGTACATATTAAATGATAGTTTTTTAATAAAACTTTGGTTTGAATCTTCTTGGAATCAGTTGATAGGTAGAGCAGAAAAATCAAGACCATGAGAATTTTTTAACCATTTAAGCTACTCTTTATATCCACTCTTTTTTTTTTTTCTTTCGACAGGCAGAGTTAGACAGAGAGACGGAGAGAAAGGTCTTCCTTTTTTCCGTTGGTTCACCCCCCAAATGGTTGCTACGGCCGGTGCGCTGCGCCTATCCGAAGCCAGGATCCTGGCACTTCCTCCTAGTCTCCCATGCGGGTGTAGGGCCCAAGCACTTGGGCCATCCTCCACTGCCTTCCTGGGCCACAATAGAGAGCTGGACTGGAAGAGGAGCAGCCGGGACCGAATCTGGCACCCCGACCGGGACTAGAACCCGGGGTGCCAGCACTACAGGGCGGAGGATTAGCCAAGTGAGGATTAGCCAAGTGAGCCACTGCGCTGGCCTATATCCACTCTTTAAGACTAAATAAATATTATTTAAAAACTAAATAATTATTATTTAGAATGAGAAACATTCTAAATTTGAGTGAAAATATATTTGTGAAGATTTTTGAGAAAAATAGCTTGAAATTGAAAAAAAGCATAATCATATGCTGTCATTTCATCTTATGAAATGATATTGTTTGGTGTTTCTTTAATTGTATCGATGTATGTTTTGTAAAAATATTTATTTATTTATTTGAAACTCAGAGTTACAGAGAGAGAAGGATAGGCAGAGAGAGAGTGAGAAAGATGTTCTATCCTCTGGTTCACTCCCCAGTTGGCTGCAATGGCCAAAGCTGTGCCGATCTGAAGCCAGGAACCAGGAACCAGGAGCCAGGAGCTTCCTCCAGGTCTCCCACGGAGGTGCAGGGGCCCAAGGACATGGGCCATCTTCCACTGCTTTCCCAGGCCATAGCAGAGAGGCTGGGTTGGAAGTGGAGCAGCTGGGACTCGAACCAGCTCTCATAAGGGATGCCAGCACTGCAGGTGGCGGCTTTACCTGCTACGCCACAGCGCTGGACCCTTGATATATGTTAAAATATTCTGTGATCCCAGTTATAATGACACTTATTTTAGTGTTACTTCTTAATTTTTTTAACTCTGAATTTTATAAAAACAAAAATGAGAATGGTCTCACCCTCCCTCTTCTTTGTAAATCAGAATAATTTCTTTGAGTTTGTTTCTCCTTCCTATCTTTTAAAATTGTATTAAGTGAATGGGTTTATTAGCTTAGATTTCTGTGACCAGTTATATTTGGGGTAAGGGAAGCTTAGTTGTGAATCTCCTACTTGTAAGATTTTCTTAGCCACTTTTAGTGAGAACTAACCAGTGATCCAGGATTTATAACTATTTTTCTATATTAGAGGAATGAGTAGCTTTAAAAAAATAACAAACTTCATTTTCTTTTTTTTTTAACTTTTATTTAATGAATATAAATTTCCAAAGTACAGCTTATGTACTACAATGGCTCCCCCCCCCATAACTTCCCTCCCACCCGCAACCCTCCCCTTTCCTACTCCCTCTCCCCTTCCATTCACATCAAGATTCATTTTCAATTCTCTTTATATACAGAAGATCAGTTTAGCATATATTAAGATTTCAACAGTTTGCACCCACATAGAAACACAAAGTGAAAAATACTGTTTGAGTACTAGTTATAGCATTAAATCACAATGTACAGCACATTAGGACAGAGATCCTACATGAGGAGTAAGTACACAGTGACTCCTGTTGAACAAACTTCATTTTTCAAGAATAGTTTAGGTTTACAGAGAAGTTGAATTGAATATATACAATCCCACAAATTGCTCGCCTTCATTCTCAGGCAGAGTTGCCTCTTGTTACGATCTTACATTAGTGTGAACACCCCCTCTCCTTTTTACAATTAATAAGTCATTATTGATGAGTTTATTTATGACATTATTATAACAAAAGCTCATAGTTTACATTAGTACTTACTATTGATGTTGTGTATTCTATGGATTTTAACAAATATAGTATGTATCTACCAGTATAGTATTGTACAGAATAGGTTTACCACCATGAAAATCCTGTGTATCCCCACCTATTTATCCTTCCACCTCCCTCCCTTAATCCTTGGAATAACTAATCTGTTTACTATTCTTCATAGTTTTGCCTTTTCCCAAATAGCATGCAATGGCGATCAACAACTGTAAATTTCCCCATAAACTCAGCTTATGCTGCATCTCACAGATTTTCTTGTTATATTTTCATTTAGTTTGAACTAGTTTTTAATTTCTTATGAGACTGCCTCTTTGACCCATATGTTATTTTGAAGTGTGTTTTTAGTCTCCAAGCATTTTGGAGTTTGCCAGGTATCTTTCTGTTATTGACTTCCAAAGTCCTGTGTGTGTATGTGTGTGTGTATATGCTCATATCATTTTCCATCCCTAACCTCTGATAACCTCTGATCTCTTCTCCATGCTTTGTCTCCTTAATGACGTCAAATAATTGATATCACACAGATGTATACTTTAGAGATCTTTCATTCAGCATGCCTTTGATATTCTTCCAACTTATTGTGTGGATCAATAGTACACTGCTTTTTATTTTTGAGTCTTATTCCATTTGATGGATGTGCCCCAAGTTGTTTATATCAATCAGCTGTTGAGGGGAATTTGGATTCTTTTCAATTAATAGAGGTGATGTAAATAATTACATGCATATTTGCATGAAGATATCTTGGGTAAATACCATGGAATGGGATTTCTGGGTCAGAGGGTAGATGTATGTTTCACTTTGTAAGAAATGATGGGACTGTTTTCCAGAATGACTGTGTCCTTTTTCATTCCCACAGCCCTTTCTCAAACTTTAAAAAGTAACCTTGTATGTTATTGTGGTTTTAATTTTCATCTCCATAATGGCTAATGATCTTGAGCAACTTTTCATGTGTTTATTTTCCATCCTGTGTTCTCTTTGGTGAAGTATCTGTTCAAATGTTTTGCCCATTTTTAAATTGAGCTTTTCTCTTCTTTTGAACCTTTGGGTTTGTTTATATATTCTGGATGCAAATCCTTTATTAGATACATGATTTGCAGCTATTTTCATCCATCTATACCCAGTTTTTTATTTTCTTAATGGTGTCTTTTGCAGAGCAAAAGGTTTAAGTATGAAAGTGAATCATCATTTTGGTGCCGTGTCTCAGGACTCTTTGCTTTATATTTGGTCATGAAAACTTTCTTCTAAATGTTTTATAGATGAATATTTCATGATCTATTTTCAGTTAATTATTGTAACAGTTTATAAAAGTTCTGAGATTTAGTTTAATGTGTCTTCTTTCCCTTCCTTCTTATCCTCTTCCCATTTAATGAAAAAGGACTATCCTTTCTCCATTGATTTATTTTTATACTTTTTATAAAAAAAAAAAAAAAAAGAAGGCCATATTTGTGTGAGTCTATTTCTTGAATGCCATTTTTATTTCACTGATGTCCATTACTGGTGTCTGTCCCTTTGCTTGTCTTGATTATTGTATCTTTAAAAGTAGGTCTTAAAATTGGGTAGTGTGGCCGGCACTGCAGCTCAATAGGCCAATCCTCCACCTGCAGCGCCGGCACACTGGGTTCTGGACCCGGTCAGGGTCCCGGATTCTGTCCCGGTTGCCTCTCTTCCAGGCCAGCTCTCTGCTGTGGCCCAGGAGTGCAGTGGAGGATGGCCCAAGTGCTTGGGCCCTGCACCCCATGGGAGACCAGGAGAAGCACCTGGCTCCTGCCTTTGGATCAGTGGGGTGCTGCCGGCTGCAGCACACCGGCCACGGCGACCATTGGAGGGTGAACCAATGGAAAGGAAGACCTTTCTCTCTGTCTCTCTCTCACTGTCCACTCTGCCTGTCAAAAAAAAATTTTAAAAAAATTGGATAGTGTACATTTTTTTAATAATAAAATAAACAATTGGGTGTTGTAATTCTTCTCATTGTTCTTTTTCATAATTGTTTTTAATAGATTCCTTCAGTTTTCCACATAAATTTTAGAATCAGGTTGCTTATATCTTTAAAAAGTAATACTAGATTTTTAAATGCAATGACATTGAATCTACAGCTCAATTTGGGCAGACATAAGTCCCTCGATTTACTTAGGTCTCTTTGGATTTCTTTCATTAGCCTTTTATGTATGTTTTATATAGATTCATAACAATTTTACACATATAAATTCTGTGTATGTTTTGCTACATTTATACCAATTATTTCATATTTCCTTCTACCTGTTGTAAATAGTATTAAATGCTTTTGGTTTCAAATTATTCATGGCCAGTTTATAGAGATATGATTTTATGTGTTGACTATATTGTGTAAGCTTGCTGAACTCATTTATTTGTTATTTGTTGTAGGTTATTTATTTATTTTGCTATGTAGAGAATCATACCATCTGTGAATAGGGACAAATTAATTTTTTCTTTTATTCTGTAGTTTTTTTAATCTTTCTTATTTTTATTTATCTTTCTTGTCTTATTGCATTGGCTAGGTATTTTTCAGTTCTCTTGGGCTCTTATCTTTTATTCTTTTGTGGGCTTTTGTTACTCTGTTTTGGTATGGATTTTCCCAATTATCATCTTTTCTCTGGGCAAGCCCAGGGAGGACAGAGTGAAAGAATAAAGAACTGAGGTTTCATCTCACCCTCTTGGAACCAGAGGTACATTGGTTGTGGAGGTTTCCCTCCCCTAGGATTTTAGTTCTCTTAGTGGCCAGTGCCAGTACTGCTTGGAGGTTGCTTATGGACTGTTGTGAGATGGAGAAAAGAAAGAGAAAAATGCTGGCAAATTTCCATACTTTCTCTCTCTGAACATTGGTGCCCTCTTTCCTACTCCATGAGCCATGAATAGAAGGCTGATCCCCCAGCTTTGTTACCTAGCAACAGCATTCAATTCAGAGTAATACCACAAGGGGAGAAAAAAAGATGAATTTATTGCCAGGTTTTTTGGTACTTCAAATTCTAGTCTTTTTCCCCAGTCTGCCTGTTACTATTTACTTCTTTGGATACCTTAAGAGCTACTGTATGCCTTCTTCTGAAATATTATAACTTCGCCAGGGGAGAGAAGTTTGAGTATACTTATTACTTCATTTTACCTGAAATTGGACTCAATCAATGAAATTTTACTGGGATTGAACTAAAGCACCCTCCTTTATGTGTAGACTGAGTAATCACAGAATGAATGAACTTATGATATTGTCAAGATTTTAATTGAAAGCATTCTATGATTGGGCAGTTATAGGCCATTGCATTGATGGAGATAAAGTTTTTGTTCTGAGGCATTGAATCAGGATAGCATTTGTATTCTGCTCTTCAGTGGAATTCTAAGGATGGCATACATTATTCTTCTTCATCTTAGAAAAAAACTATATTTCTTAGAAAAAACTATATTTCTGAAATGTTTTTATTAAATAAATTGAAAAAGACTAATATTTGTAAGACTGAGAAAAGAGGGTACTTTTTAGATACTAGTCTACAAATGTCACTGAAAGTCAATCAAATAAATGCCATAGTATTTATTGTTCACTATACTTAAGAGAATTATTTATTCTGGGCTTTATTTCATTCTTCATTTTGATCAGGTTAATTATGGTTTTTTGAAAGTTAGGGTGGTACTACCTAACTGTAGACTGAATATTAATAGCCAATCCTTTACTTTACTCTAAAATAGAAGTTTGATGATGGGAGAGAGGAACGCACTAGTAAGAGTCTTTCAGAGTGGTTTATGCTGTGAGTCCTTATTTTGGGTTTTGTCCAGACCCATCTACATGGGATAGACCTTCTGCTGTTTTCAGATTGCCTGACCTTTTGGTAAGCTAAAGCTTTTAAGAGTTTAACATTACAAATACCTCAGGTTCATTGGCATATGCAGAACAAATGTGAATCAAACACAAAAATAATTCTTTCAAGAATTGTATTTATTGATGTGGTAGTGAAATACTACACTGTTTACAATAGAGAGCTAAGTGGGGTTTTGAGTATGCTGAGAAGTTGACAGCTTGTGGGTCCTGAACAGAATTCTGTCTTTTGTAGGGTAAAAGAAGAAAAGATGTGTTCTTGAAATGATTATTTATAAATTATTTGAAATCTTGTTCCACTTCCAGCTTAGGAGCCATTTGCCAGCACTGTGGTAACTGCAATAGTGAAATTTTGGAAGCAAAAAAAAAAAAAAAAAAAAAAAAAAAACTACCATAAAACTTCATTAAATTCTGTTTGCATTTGAATATTAAGATAAAGAATACTTTTGTAGGATTGGGGGGGAAACATAATGTAGCTGTGAACACAGTTTTCCAACTTCCTTATGACAAAATAATTAGAAGTTGAAATAAAAATTATAGGAATTCAGTATAAAGTTAAATGTGGATGGGTAGCAAAATTTTGCTTGTTGCACAGTAGGAAAGAGATTATAATCACTTGATTTAATGAAAGAGATCATGCGGAGAGAGATTTGCTTCATATATGCCTTTATCTTTTTTTTTTTTTGTATGAGAGGGTAATATCACATTTTAAGTTGTTTTTTGGAACTTTGGCTTTAGTTAAAAGACTATTATTTTCATGTTGAGTACATTCTATTTTATTAATTATAGGAGTCTGCCTTCGTCCAAAAATAATTTGAGGAACTTTTTGGGAAAAAAACAGACCTATAAATATTAGGATTAGAGAAACAGTAATATAGTAAAAATGATGGTGTATTGAAGATTAAAGGGAAGAGGACATACAGACCAGAAACTGACAGTAAAATAGCTCATTGTATAGGAAATAGAGACTGTATTTACTTCAGTACTGTAGTGTCAGGATGATGATGGCGGAAGAATTGGAGGATGGGAAAAGGCACTTGGAAGGAAGAAACATTGAACTGGAACTGAGTCTTTTCTCTTACTTGGATCCATTTTTGAAAAACAAGAGAGCTCAGTTGTAAAACTAACAAGAATTGCAAATTATTTTAACAAAGAGAAACGTTTGGTGCATTTACCATGAAGAAATTGCTTTTTAGTCTTTCAAGGTTATTAACTTTTATTGTTTTTACATTATTGATTTTGTACTTTCATTAAAATTAGTTTTTGGAGCTGGAATTGTGGCACAGTTGGGTTAAGCCACTGTTTGGGGTTTGACCACACTTGTGGTCCAGCTCCCTGCTAATGGGACTAGGAAGGCAACAGAAGAAAGGCCAAGTACTTAGGTCCTTCCCACTCATGTGGGAGACCAGGATGGAGTTCTAGGCTCCTGGCTTCAGCATGGCCCAGATCTGGCTTTTGGGGTCCATGTAGGAAGTGAGCTGGTGGGTGGGAGATCTCTCTGTCTCTCCCCCATCTCTGTCACTCTGCCTTTCAACTAACTAAATATTTTTAAAAGAAAATTCATTTGCTTTTACTGTGATACATATTTATCTCTGATTTCTTTTGTAACCTGCTCCTCCTCTCTACTCCAGTTAATTCAGAATAGATTGATCCTTTAAAGGTCAAGCACATTTCTTTATTAGTTCTTTGATATGTTTTTCTATGTGTAATTTTTTTATATGTGTAATTCTATGGAGAAATTTACAGCTATAGAGCTGACTGTATGTTGATCTGTTTCTTGGACTTTATTTATTTTTAAATTTTTAAACTTAAATTTTTTTAAGTTAATATAAAGATTTCAGATTTCATGTATTTCATAGATAAAATTCTAAGAAGATAACCATACTTGCCACCCTTCTTCCCCTCCTCAAAGCATCCTCTTTCTTTCATTTCTTTTTTTTTCTTCGATTTTTGCAATTAAATGTGTATTTTCTGTATTTCATGTATACAGTTGTTTTTTTTTTTTTTTTTTTTTTGACAGGCAGAGTGGATAGTGAGAGAGAGACAGAGAGAAAAGTCTTCCTTTGCCGTTGGTTCACCCTCCAATGGCCGCTGCGGCCGGCACATCTCGCTGATCCGAAGCCAGGAGCCAGGTGCTTCTCCTGGTCTCCCATGTGGGTGCAGGGCCCGGGGACTTGGGCCATCCTCCACTGCCTTCCCAGGCCATAGCAGAGAGCTGGCCTGGAAGAGGGGCAACCAGGATAGAATCCGGCGCCCCAACCGGGACTAGAACCCGGTGTGTTGGCGCCGCAAGGCGGAGGATTAGCCTGTTAAGCCACGGCGCCGGCCCTCATGTTTACAGTTTTAAGGTCATAATGATACTTCCCACCATACCTTCTCTCCCTTTCTCTTTCTCTCATTCTCCCTCTTCCTTCTTTTCTTACTTTTCTTTTAATTTTTATAATGACTTACTTTGAATTTCCTTTATAATTACAAGCTTAACCTTCTACCAAATAAAGAATTCAACAGATAGTAGGTAGAAAAATCACTGTTCCTCGAGAGTATAGACAAGAGTTATAACCAATAATCAAACTCAAAATACTAATTTTACTTATATACTTTTTTAATATTCCATGTATTAATTACTACAAATCAGGAAAACATGTGATGTTTATCTTTTTGGGATTGGCTTATTTCTTTAAGTATAATGGTCTCCAGTTTATTTTACATCATATATTGCTTTATTTTAATTTGTGAGTAATACTTACTTAAAGTATAGTACATTGAAAATAAACAGAAAAGTTTTGTATAATTAATACTTTGAGGTGACCACTAATACTATTTTGGTGAATGTTCTTATGATTTTTTTTTTGTATGTCCAGGTATTAAAACTAGTAGTATATTGTGAATTTTTTTCATGTAAATTAATACTCTTCATTATTAATAATAGTTACTAATTATTGAATGCTTTATTTCTTGTGTATGTGGAATTCTATGGTAGGTCCTCCAACTCTAGCACAATGGCTTTATTCCTCAGGATCATCAGACACCCAGTCTTTCTCTAGCATTCTTTGCTGTCAGGGTTACTTTCTAGTGTAAGTGGATTTTCTGAGTTCCAGTTGTCCTGGTCGTATTCCAGCCAGCAGGAAGATTGATCAATAACCAAACACACAAAAAAGAAAGACCTAATGTTGAGTAGTTGTGATAATATGCTTAAATAGTTAATAAATAAAATAGATATTGGCAATCTATTAAATAAAGCCCCTAATAACAGCTGATAACATATGTATGTATCTGTGTATGTAAGTATGCAAATATGTCTGTGCACACATATATACATACATGAAAATGTCTGGAAACACATACACCAAGATGATAGTAATAGCCATTTTTAGGTAACAGTTTTATGGAGTTTTGTATATTTTTTAGACAACTCTATCATCAATATTCTTGAATGAAATTTTGGTTTTCATCAGGAGTGAATGAGTGTGGCATTTTATGCACATTATTGACAACCCCATCCTCCCCTTTTAAAAATAAACTTTTTCTAAAATAGAGATTGATTTCTTACTATTTTGACTTACATTTTATGTTTCAATAATGTAATCATTACTTCTAAGTATTTCTTTTATTTTCTGCTTTGAAATGTGTTTCTCTATTCCAAGATTCAATACTTATCTACCTCCAATATGGTTGTTTTAGTATGAGTTAGAAATCTGGGGGCCAGCACTGTGGCATGGTAGATTAAGCCTCCATCTGCAGTGCTGGCATCCCACATGGGTGCCGGTTCGAGTCCTGGCTCCTCCACTTCTGCTCCAGCTCCCTGCTGATAGCCTGAGAGGGCAACGGCGGATGGCCCAAGTCCTTGGGTCCCAGCATCCATGTGGGAGACTGGAAGAAGCTCCTGGGTCCTGGCTTTGTATCGTCCCAGCTCCAGCTGTTGCAGCCATTTGGGAAGTGAACCAGTGGATGAAAGGCTTCTCTCTCTGTCTTTCCATCTCTGTTAACTCTGCCTCTCAGATAAATAAATAAAAAGTAAAAAACAAAGAAGACATTGCTTATATTCAGCAAAGCTTATTCAGTTGTCTCACTTATTGAGTCATTAAACTTCTCTGCACTGATTTGAAATGCTACCATAATGAACTTTGGCTGTTTTTGGACTTCATATTGTGTTCACTTTCCCCCTGTCTGTTGCACACCGTTCTTACTGCCATCGCTTTACGGTATATTTTAGCATGCTGTATTTATTTTCCCTCTTGTTATTCTTCCATTCAAAAAAATGTTTTAGAGCATTTTAATACATCTATTCTTTCATTTCTAACATTTTCTTTGAGAGTGTTGTAATATTTCAAAGGGACTCTTAAAATTTTTCAAGGAATCACCCTTGTATTTCTAATATAAGTTGTGGATTAATTGACATAAGGACTGTAACTAGATAGTTTTGTAGCAACAAATAAAATTCTGTCACTAGCTTATTGCTGATAATTGTGATCTTTCACTGGACTTTCAGGAAAAAAGATAGGAAGGATTCTTTTTCTTTAGGAATTGGTACCTTGTGTTACTGACTAGAAAAAATGAGCGGGGAACCCAGGCATCAAGCTGCCGCCTGTGGCGCCAGCATCCCATAGGGGTGCCAGTTTGAGACCCGTTTGCTCCACTTCCCATCCAGCTCCTTGATAATGCATTTGGGAAAGCAGCAGAAGTTGGCCCAAGTTCTTGGGCCCTGCACCCACGTAGGAGACCTGGAAGAAGCTCTGGGCTCCTGTTTTTGGACTGGCCCAGCCCTAGCCTTTGCAGTCATTTGGGGAGTGACCTAGCGGATGGAAGATCTCTCTCTCTGTCTCTTCCTCTCTCCCTCTCTCTAACTCTGCCTTTCAAATAAATAAAAAATAAATCTCTAAAAAATGAATATTTCTATTAAAAAGGAAAAGAAAAAGAGTGTGGTTTGAGGAGTTGGTGATGGTTTTGCTATTGTTGGGTAGTGTTGTTACTGTCCTGGATGACTGTAAATATATCACATTGAAGAAGCTGAGCCATCCATCCCTGGACTGATGTATTTAGATTTATTGTAGAGCCAGCAAACTTGAAAGAAAGCCAAATGCAAACATAGCAAAGTTAGAGGGAAAACAATGTGTGCAATCTAAATGTCAGTTATAAAGTATATGCAAACTCAAAGGCTTATTATTAAAAGATTTTATTATGACTAAGTAGGGTTGGTTGTGGAATATAGATTCTTTTTTTTTTTTTTTTTTGACAGGCAGAGTAGACAGTGAGAGAGAGAGAGACAGAGAGAAGGGTCTTCCTTTTCCGTTGGTTCACCCTCCAATGGCTGCCATGGCCGGTGCGCTGCAGCTGGCGCACCATGCTGATCCAAAGCCAGGAGCCAGGTGCTTCTCCTGGTCTCCCATGGGGTGCAGGGCCCAAGGACTTGGGCCATCCTCCACTGCACTCCTGGGCCACAGCAGAGAGCTGGCCTGGAAGAGGGGCAACCGGGACAGAATCTGGCGCCCCAACTGGGATTAGAACCTAGGGTGCTGGTGCCGCAGGCGGAGGATTAGCCTATTGAGCCACGGCGCGGGGGGGGGGGGGGGTGTAGATTCTTAATTTGTATTATAACACAGTGTGCTTTATATCATTATTATTGTTCAACAGTTAATGAGATTCAACTCAATGCAATGAAAGAACAAAAATAATAAAGAACAGGATTATTGTTTTATTTATTTGAAAGGTGGAGTGACAGTGAAGGAGAAGGATAGACACACACAGAGGGATCTTCTTTCCCTGATTCACTCCTCTTATGCTTCCAGCAAGGGTCAAGCTGAAACAAGGAACCTAGAACTCCATCCAGATCTTCTGCATGGATTGCTGGTACCCGTTTAGCGGAGCCATCACCCACTGCCTCCCAGGGTGTACGTTAGGTGGAAGCTGGAATCGACAGACACTCTGATGTGGAGTGAATCTTCACTGCTAGTCTAAGTGCCTGTCTCAATATCTTTATTTGTAGAAAATTTTGAAGGCAAGCTCTCATAATAATTGGCAAAGAACATAATTATTCACAAAAGAGAACAAATAGAATTAATAGAAATATATTTTAAAACTCAAATGTACTGCCATTTGCTATCTGTAAAAGGCAGACTTTTTTTTTTTGACAGGCAGAGTTAGTGAGAGAGAGAGACAGAGAGAAAAGTCTTCTTTTCTGTTCGTTCACCCCCCAAGTAGCTGCTACGGCTGGCGCATTGCGGCCGGCGTGCTGCACCCATGCAAAGCCAGGAGCCAGGTGCTTCCTCCTGATCTCCCATGTGGGTGCAGGGCCCAAGGACCTGGGCCATCCTCCACTGCACTCCCGGGCAATAGCAGAGAGCTGGACTGGAAGAGGAGCAACTGGGACAGAATCCGGCGCCCTGACCGGGACTAGAACCCGGGGTGCTGGCGCCGCAGGCAGAGGACTAGTGTAGTGAGCTGTGGTGCCGGCCAGGGAGACATTTTTAAAAAGTATTAATATACGGCCGGTGCCGTGGCTCAATAGGCTAATCCTCCGCCTTGCGGCGCCGGCACACCGGGTTCTAGTCTCGGTTAGGGCACCGGATTCTGTCCCGGTTGCCCCTCTTCCAGGCCAGCTCTCTGCTGTGGCCCGGGAAGGCAGTGGAGGATGGCCCACGTCCTTGGGCCCTGCACCCCATGGGAGACCAGGAGAAGCACCTGGCTCCTGGCTTCAGATCAGCACGATGCGCCGGCCGCAGTGGCCATTGAGGGGTGAACCAACAGAAAAGGAAGACCTTTCTCTCTGTCTCTCTCACTGTCCACTCTGCCTGTAAAAAAAAAAAAAAAGTGTTAATATACTGTGGGCAACAATGTAGAGAAACAGACTTTCTCATGTACTTCTGATTTGAATAGTGAGGAGTGAAAGAAAATTTGAGAACGGGCATCAGCTTTAATGCCTGCTTGAGGGATTATTCCAGATAAGATCATCAAGGATGTGAAAATATAGTTATAAGGCTATATACTGTACTATATCAGTAAAAATAGGAAACCGCCTAAATGGCTAAAATGGACAACCTTTTGAGGAATGGCTAAATATATGACTATATATGAACACTGTGAAAATGTGCTGCCATTCCCTAATGGTGTTCTATAACAGTGGTTTTCTGACAAGTGTGCATCAGTATCACCTGAACCCCCATCTTCAGAAATTCTGGAGTTTAGGCTAAGAATTTGCATTTCTAGTAAGTTCACAGGGGATGTTGATGATGTTGATCTGAGTACAATAATTTGAGAACTACTTCTGTAGGGAAACATTTTGGAAAGAATGCAGATTATAAAACATTTATTTTATAATTCTCTTGTTATAAATGAATAAAAAACATACAGTTTGTCAAAAAAAAAGTTGAAAGATTGTGCACCATCATATTCTTCCCTCTGCTTGCTGTTGCTTTTGTCATTGCTTCTCTTTAGTCTATTATAATCTCACTGTTAAGTTTCTGGAATAGATTCTTAGTTTGGCTTCTTTTCAGTCTTGTTATTTCATAATCCATTCTTTACATAGAAGCCAGAATAATATTTGAAAAATTCCATTTTGAAACATTGAAGAAAATGCTTAAAGACACTTAATATATCCTTAGCTTCTAGGATGAAATCCAGACTCAAACCTTGCTTGGTTGTAATTCTTGACTTGTCCTTTCCTTTCCACACATTCTGAACTGTTAATTTTTGTTTGTGTTAGATGTGTCTTAGTTCCCCAGCCGTATCTGAATATTTTCTTTATTCTATGTGGGGCTTATCCTCCTCCTTCATCCCTGTCCCAGCTGACTACTGATGGCTTCAATATAAATGTTTCCTTTGAAGATATTTGTTTCCTGAGGTATTCTTTCCCTATCACTTCCTAATTCCCGATTAAGCATCCTTCCTGTGTACTTACATGGCCTTCTGTACATCAGAAAATGTTCCACTTTGCATTTTAGTTGCTTCTTGTCTGTGGTTTCCAGTTGGACTATAAATCCTCAGAGGGTAAGGATCAGTGCCTAGTTTAGAGTGAGTGCTTCAGAAATGACTGTAGCTGAATGAGTGAGTGAGTGAGTGAGTGGCCTTACCTTGATGTGTGGCCTTACCTAGAACTCATGTCACCTGCTCTGGTTAGAATTCCCTTAACTCTTTGTTCTACTAAGTTAAACTTGGAACAAATTTCGAACGATTAAAGAGCAAGAAAGTAGAACCAATAGAGAAAGATAAAGGAATTGAGAGGATTGTGAGTAGCATGAAAGTTAGCAGGGTGATCTCATAACTATCTTTAATTAAATACATATACAGATAATTTTCAAAGAAGGTTGATCAGCTGCTCTCTACCATTTTATGAGGAAAGAGGGTTTTGTTTATTCTGTTTCAGAATTTACATTCAATGTATGTGAGAAAAACTTCATGACTGCCAGTAATCCTGGAATTATTTACTAAATGAGGTGCTAAGAAGTACCAGTTTTTGTTTTGTTTTAATATGGCACAGAACTGTCAACCTTGTAAGCAGAGAAATATGATAAAATCGATAAAGGTGATTTGCAATGTTTATTTTGTCAGACACTAAAATACAGGTAATTATAGTGCCTTAGATACTCTCAGGATGTAAGACTAGTTTTTCCTCTAAAAGAGCAGTTCAGAGTTGAATATTCTTAATGGTGTATAGTTTTCTGACTAAACTCTAGGTAGCCTCACTAATTTCCTTCCAAGATGTAAGAAATGTTTTTCTTAAGTTATGGAGAAATTACTAATGTCAAAATCTGAGATGTTAATAATCAATATAAGAGAGCTATTTTTGGTGTAACTTGAGCCTAGCAATGTTGACTTGAATGAGTGATGTGTATCCTATATAATCAGCAAAATGTAAGGGTTAGCTTTCTTTGCAGCTGCAAGAGACATATTTAATTAATACTGAAGCAATTATCTTGACAAGAAAATCAAACTCAATTAGATCTCAATTAGAACGCTAACATTTTCTCAAATATTGTATGGTTGCCAGATGGTTACACTTTTTAAAAAATTCTCCCCTTCGTTAAAGGTTGACTTTCCTGCTACTGTTCTTATTATTTACAGTCACTCACTTTCGCTCTTTGTTTTTGGTGGGGAAAAATTCAAATGCAATACACTATTACGCATATATGTATATATATAAAATCCCCTTGCCTGGCTGTGTGTAGAATGATTGTGCTGAATCATTTATTAAATTATTAAATTTCCAACTAGAGATCACAGATCATTTAGGAAGGGAGTTTTAGAAGGCATTTAATTCATACCTTGCCAGAGGTAGGCCAAATTACTGCTTGATCTCCATATCGTTTTATCATCCTTGTATTTTCTTGTGAAGTGGAATGGATGCATATATCTTTTTAGTCTTAATAAATGTAGGCATTCCAATCACAAACTGTTACTTAATGCTCACTAAATAAATTATTGTAGCATTTTCTACTAACCAATTAATTATACTTAGAGCAATTGTATTTTCAGAGGTTCTTCTCTCAAGTGCCTTTTTAAAGGTCAACTACATTAATATCAATTTAGTTCTGACCAGCTCACCTCAGGTCTGTAATCTAAGCTTCTGTATTTTATTTGGTTGCTTCCCATCTGACAAAGGTGGGAAATAACTTAGTGGAGGCAGTATTATATCGTGGATTGAGAGTGCAGGCTTTGTTGGAAATCGTTTTCTGTGCTTATTTGCTCATCTATACATCATCTTCAGTAAATGTATTTGCAAGTGTTTTGCTTATTTTATAAATTTTATAATACTATTATTTGCCTTAAACTGTTGAGTTGTGTTATTTATACAGTTTAAATATGAGTACTTTGACAGATATATAGCTTGAAATCTTTTCTCAATCTGTTGCTTCTCTTTTTATCCCTTTAAACAGAGTTCTTTATGAACCCAAGTTTCAAATTTTGATGTATTTAATTTTACTGATTTTTTTTTTTATGGATTGCACCTTTGGTGTCATGTCTAAGAAATTTTTACCAACTCTTAAGTCCCAATGATTTTTTTTTTTTTGACAGGCAGAGTTAGTGTGAGAGAGAGAGAGACAGAGAGAAAGGTCTTCCTTCTGTTGGTTCACCCCCTAAATGGCTGCTAAGGCCGGTGCGCCGCGCTGATCCGAAGCCAGGAGCCAGGTGCTTCTCCTGGTCTCCCATGTGGGTGCAGGGCCCAAGGACTTGGGCCACCCTCCACTGCCTTCCCGGGCCACAGCAGAGAGCTGGACTGGAAGAGGAGCAACTGGGACAGAATCTGGCGCCCCGACCGGGACTAGAACCCAGGGTGCTGGCGCCGCAGGTGTAGGATTAGCCTATTGAGTCACGGCACAGGCCCCAATGATTTTTCTCCTATGTTACCTTCTAAATGATTTAAATATTTGTATCTTTTATTCATATCATTTATTTTTGTATATGGCATCAGGCTTAGGTGAGTTTCTTTCTTTCCTATTTTTCTTTTTGCTGTGATTATGAAAGTATACCACCTCTATTTGTTGAAAAAGCTACCTTTCTTCTATTGAAATGCTTTTGAACCTTTGTGAAAAATTTGGTAACTGTGCAATGGGGCTATTTCTGCAGGCTCTAGTTTTCCACTGATTTGTGTGTCTGTGCTTTAATACATTCTTCTTTTTAAAAGGTTTATTTTTATTTATTTGAAACACAGAGTTACCTAGAGAGGTAGAGACAGAAAGAGAGGTCTTCCATTCTCTGATTCACTCCCAAAATGGCCACAACAGCTGGAGCTGAGCTGATCTGAATTCAAGAGCCAGGAGCTTCTTCTGGGTCTCCCATGCGGGTGCAGGGACCCAAGGATTTGGGCCATCTTCCACTGCTTTCCCAGGGCACAGCAGAGAGCTAGATTGGAAGAGGAGCAGCTGGGACTAGAACCAGTACCTATATGGGATGCTGGCGCTTCAGGCCAGTGCTGTAACTCATTGTACCACAGCACTGGCCTCAATGTATTCTTAATTACTGTAGCTATCTAGGTCTTGAGCTCAGGAAGACTGCTTCCTCCCATTTTCTTTTTATTTTTTTCAAAATTGTGTTTAGCTATTCTAATTCCTTTGCTTTTCCATATAAATTTTAGAATAATCTTGTGTTTGTCTCTGTAGAATATATGACTGGGATTTTGTTAGAAATCACATTAAATTTATATGTCAATATGGAGAGAGTTAACATCTTTGCTACTGTATTAATTCTTCTTATCTATAAACATATTTCCATTATTTCCTTCTTTTTCCTTCAGCAATGTTTTGTAGTTTTCAGCATGACCATTATGTAAAATCTTATTATAGTTGTACACACATTCATCTTTTCTTTTGGTAATTATAAGTGATACTGTATTTTGATTCTAGTTTTCCACATGTTCATTAGTAGTATGTAGGAATGCAATTGGGATTTTGTTGATCTTGTACCCATGAGCTAGCTGAACTCATTTATTCTTTTAGGTTTTTTATATAATTTACTGGAATCAGCTATGTTGATCATCATGTCCTTGCAAATAGCAGATGTTTTATTTATTTATTTTTCTTTGATCTGTATGCGTTTCATTTTCTTTTCTTGCTTTATTACATTGGCTGGAACTTCCAGCATGATGCTGAACAACAGATGTGGGTGAAGTTGCACATCTTTGTCTTGTTTCCTGTTTAGGGGGAAATAATCTCCTTTTACCACTTTTACCCAGCTCCCCTGCTTTCAATCCAGCTTCCTGCTAATCTGCACCCTCGGAGGCAACAGCAGATGGCCTAAGTACTTGAGTTTCTGCTTCCCAAGTGGGAAACCTGGATTGAGTTCCAGACTCCCGCCTTTGGCGTGGCCCAATTCTGACTGTTATGGGCCTTGGGGAAATGAACCAGCAGATGAAAGATTTTTTTTCTGTCTGTATCTGTTTCTCAAATAAAATGAAAATAAATAAATTTTAAAAATTAAATAAAGAATCAACTTTAGAAAGGTTGTCAATTTTATTGATAATTTTAAAGGACTAGCTTTTTGTTTGTTTTCCGTATTATCTGTTCTTTGTTTTATCATTTCCATCCTTCTGCTTGTTCTAGGTTTATTCTGCTCTTTTTCCAGTTTCTTGAAGTGGGAAATTAGATGACTGATTGGATGATTGATTTGCCACAGTACCCAGTCACTTAGTTTAACCTCGGGTCTCCTGGTTACTCAGTATATTGAATTCACTTTTTTTTTTTAAGATTTTATTTATTTATTTGAGAGGTAGAGTTACAGACAGTGAGAGGGAGAGACAGAGAGAAAGGTCTTCTGTCCGCTGGTTCACTCCCCAAATGGCCGCAATGGCTGGAGCTGTGCCAATCCGAAGCCAAGAGCCAGGAGCTTCTTCCGGGTCTCCCATGTGGGTGCAGGGGCCCAAGGACTTGGGCCAACCCCCACTGCTCTCCCAGGCCACAGCAGAGAGCTGGATGGGAAGAGGAGCAGCGGGGACTAGAACCGTTGCCCATATGGGATGCTGGTGCCGCATTTGGAGGATTAATTTACTGAGCCACAGCGCCGGCCCCCTGAATTCACTTTTTCTTTAAACCACCCAACTCTTTGGACTTTCACATACGCTCTTTCTTCATCTCTATTTTCCTCCTGGATATCTCTCATTTGTTCTTTAGATTTCAGCTTAAATTTTGTATTTTCAAAGAGATTTTTATTTTTCTTCAGTAGTCTGTTAGTTCCCTGACTATACTTCATAAAACTGTCAATCTTTCCTTCCTAGTATTCATGACAATGTCTTAATCTAAATCTATTAGCATGGTTATTTATTACAGTTTGTTTTTATTTTCACTAAGCTGTAAGTTCTTTAGTGAAACATACCCTGTCTTATTTTCCTTGTTGAACTGTCCTAGATTACTATTTCGCTGTTTAACATTTTAGTTGACACCTCAATAGTTTGATTAGGGGGAAGTCAACCTTTACTTGAGTCAGCTCTGTGATACTGTTCTAAGTGTCTTACCTGTGATTATTTATGTGCCTATGTTTACTAATTTAATACTCATTCAAATGTGTAAGGCAATTACTTTTATTCCCTTTTATAAGTATAGATATTGAAATTCTGAGAGCTAAAGTCATTTGATTAAGTTTAGATTGGAAAGGACGAGAGTCAGATGGTAGTCTGAATCCACTCATTTTATTTTAATTACACCAAAAGTTCTCACTGGGGCCTCAGAGTTTTTGGGGATCTGGTATTGGAAGTGATGTGACAACAAGAGTAACCATGACAAAGGCACACGGTGTATGGTCTTGCCTAGTTCTTTCTCCTGGTCGCTGGGGTAGTGGTAGGGATCTCCAGGTAGAACACAGGAGTGTGCTTCTCTTTTTAGTATCCCTGTGCCCCCACCTCCTGGATGATAGAGTACTTTTTGTTAAGGGGCTTAATATTTGGTCAAAGAGTTAAATTTTCTGTTTTGCAGTGACCTATAAATAAGGCAGAATGTTATGATATAAAGTAATAAAAATCAAAATATCCCTGGATATACCCAGGAGAGGACAGTTTATTTCAGCTGTGCAACTTAAAGAAGTTCATATCCCATACCCTTCATAGGGAAGCCAGGGTATGGGGTTAGAGGGTGACTTCTGGGCTTCTTCTGGGGGCCGTTTGCTGCAGTCTCCTTCTAGACGCAACATTGGGTACAAGAAGAAGAAAAGTCAAGAAGATTATAACAGGCTCGTATTCTTAAATTGCTAGCTTATTTTCCTGTATTATTATTCTCTTCATGGCTATGCTTTTAAAAATACGTTATCTATCATAATGTATGCATAATTTTGTTTATTTTACCCATTTACTCATAAATACTTTTTATGTTGGTATGTATTCCATGTAAATATCATTTTTAACAAATTGGCTTTTATTCATCTAAAGAGTCATTATGTTAGATGTTAATCAATTATTTTTACAAAATGATTGACATTTAGATTATTTTTAGAAATACTATGACACATCTATGTGACTATCACTGCTTGCATTTTAAGATTCTTTTAGTATAGATTTCTGAGAAATTTTCCGAGAAATTGAATTGTTGGGTTAAAGGATATATATGGGTTGGTGCGGTTTAAGCCACTGCTTTCAACGCCAACATCCCAGATCTGAGCACCAGTTTGAGTCCTGGCTGCTCTGCGTCCATTCCAGCTCCCTGCTAATGCACCTGGGGAGGCAGCAGAAGATGGCCCAGGTACTTGTGTCCCTGCCACCCATGTGGGAGAGCTGGGTGGAAGAATCTAAATATTCTTAAGGTTCTCCCTGTGCATTCAAAAATTGTTTGCAAGTTGATTTCCCACATTTATTTTTTTACCAATACTTTCAGAGAGTTTCTGTTTATTGAATTCTAGCCAGCATGTTTTATTATTATTTTTTTAATTAAAAAAAAAACTCATAGGAATTGTTTTTTTTTTTCTTTGCATTTCTGTGATCACCAGTAAGATTAAACTTTTTTTTAAAAAGCTTATTTGTTTTTATTTATGTTAAAGGCAGAGCAACACATACACACACACACACATGCACACAAAGTGAGAGAGTGCACGATATCTTCATCTGATGATTCATTTCCCAGATGTCCACTGTGGATGGGTCAGGCCAAAGCTGGGAAACTGGAACCCCATCCAAGTCTTCCATGTGAGTGGCAGGAGCAGGGATCCAAGTACTTGATCTGTCACCTGCTGCCTCCCAGGGTGCACAGTAACGGAATGATAGATCAGATGCAGAGTAGTTGGAACATGAACTAGGCACTACAATATGGAATCTGGGCATCTTAAGTGGTGACTTTAACCACTGTGCCAATACCCACCCCAAGACTGAGCATTTTAATGTGTGTTTATCCACTAGATGTATTTATATTTTGTGAATTGTGTGTTTATTTCTTATGCATTTTGTTAATTTAAGGGATTTAAAATACATTAAGAAGGTGTGCTTAGTTTTTCTTTTAAAAAATCATCAATTGCATCCATTCCCATATAGTATTATTTATTCATTTTTGTGATTTTTAAAATTATTTTTATGTTTGACGATTTGAATTTCTTTCCAAGTCGGCATCAGTGTGTATTAGGTGATCTTTGTACTCTGGTAGGAATTTGTGATTCCTGCCATGCACATATGTTTGTATATTTTCTTTTGCCAATTTTGTGTAACAATTAAATATAATTTAGTGGGGTATAGAATGGACCAGTAGGGGTCCTATATAGTAATAGTGACATAGGAATATGAATAATTTATATATATATATTTTAAAGATTTATTTATTTGAAAGGCAGAATTACAGAGAGGCAGAGAGAGAGAGAGAGATCTTCCATCTGCTGGTTCACTCCCCAGATGGCCACAATGACTGGAGCTGAGCCAATCTGAAGCCAGGAGCCAGGAGCTTCTTCCCAGTCTCCCACATGGGTGCAGAGGCTCAACAATTTGGGCCATTTCTACTGCTTTCCCATGCCATAGTAGAGAGCTAGATCAGAGGTGGACCAGCATGGACTTGAACTGGCATCCGTATGGGATGCAGACATTGCAGGCGGCGGCTTTATCCGCTATGCCATAGCACTGGCCCTGATAATTGATGGTTGATACCTTTAAGTGGTATAATGTTTTACCCACACAGAGGCTAAACATATACACACACATACTCACCATCTATAAACACAAAACACACAACATATATATATATATACACATACACATACACATACTTCTATCCTTACAACTGTTTTTTTTTTTTTTTTAAGATTTTATTTATTTGAGAGGTAGAGTTATAGACAGTGAGAGGGAGAGACAGAGAGAAAGGTATCCCATCCGTTGGTTCACTCCCCAGAGGGCCGCAACGGCCGGAGCTGTGCCTATCCGAAGCCAGGAGCCAGGTGCTTCTTCCTGTCCTCCCTTGCGGGTGCAGGGGCCCAAAGACTTGAGCCGTCTTCTACTGCTTTCCCAGGCCACAGCAGAGAGTTGGATGGGAAGAGGAGCAGCCGGGACTAGAACGGTACCCATATGGGATGCTGGTGCCGCAGACAGAGGATTAACCTACTGCGCCACAGTGCCGGTCCCTATCCTTAGAACTGTTGGCCGGCACGGCGGCTCAATAGGCTAATCCTCCGCCTATGGCGCCGGCACACTCGGTCGGGGCCGGATTCTGTCCCTGTTGTCCCTCTTCCAGGCCAGCTCACTGCTGTGGCCCGGGAGTGCAGTGGAGGATGGCCCAAGTGCTTGGGCCCTGCACCCCATGGGAGACCAGGAGAAGCACCTGGCTCCTGGCTTCGGGTCAGCGTTGTGTGCCGGCCGCAGCATGCCGGCCACCGTGGCCATTGGAGAATGAACCAACGGCAAAGGAAGTCCTTTCTCTCTGTCTCTCCCTCTCGCTGTCCACTCTGCCTGTCCAAAAAAAAAAAAAAAAAAACTGTTAAGGAGCATTAAGTATGCCAAATTGCCTGGTCATATATTTTATTGCCTGTGTAATCATGCATTATCCTTTATAAATGTAAGTTGGCTTTTGTAGGATGTTCTAATTAGTAGTGGTAATGCAAAGTCATGATGAATGTGCTATTATGTAGTTTGCTATGTTAGGACAGCACTTTGGGATTATTTAGTTTAGTTAGGTGATTTGATATGGTGCCAGCGTTTCTCCTTTAGGGTTGACTACTGTGGCATTCTATTATTATTCATATTGCTACTTCCTCCTGAGATTTGCACTTTGCATTAGATTTTTCTTCTAGGGCAAAAATACAGTTAACATGTCCTAGGATTGCCATTTCAGCACTGTAATTGTTTGATTAGTTAGCTCTGGAGTTCTTTTCCCTTATTTAACTTGAGAAGTTATCCTGTTTTCCCTGACTTCTGGAAACTTTATGGCTTTAAAAAATGTAAAAAGTTTTTTTTCCCTGTATGAAAAAAAAATACATGCTTATTTTATAGTACAGAAAGGTACCTAGATGTTCAATGACTTCAAAGTAAGATTCCAGAGGTCATAGTAGAAGGCCTGGAGGCGGAGGTTATGGCTCCTGACTGGGATAGATTATATTAGGATAGGTCTTGCATATTCAGTTAACTCCAAGAATTATACAGGTACATAAATGAGTATAGTGAGGACTATACAGGTCTAAGGGGCTATTGTTCAGCTCTAGTTGATTTTTCCTATGTGACATTATGGACATAATATTACTAAACTTTTTTTCCCCCCAGAAATATTAGAAACCTGGATTCTTGTGTGAATTCTTCTAATTTCTAAATTTTGATACACCACACATTTGTTATTTCACATTTAGGAAATTTAGAGAGCATGTGGAGAACAGTCTGGAGGATGATGGATGATTACAAGTTAGACTTCAGTCACTTACATGAGTGGGTGTGGGAAGTTACAGAATAGGTCCCTAAGGCCTGTAACATGATGCTGGGTGGTAACAAGATCCCTTGCTCTGGTCCTGAACATTTCCTTCTGGATTTGGTGACGCCTTAAGACTTGGGCTGATGTAATGCTACCTTTGGCTAATGGTGATTTCTAAGACCTGCAATCTGATGAGTATTGAAGACAGAAGAAGTTATAGTAAAGTGCATTGAGTGCTATACTGATGGGAAGTTTAGAGTATTCTGAATCCTAGAAGAGGTGATCACTAGAAGAGGGATATCTAACTCAAATTTGGATGATCAAAGGTTTCCAATAAAAAGTGGAAACACAGGAGTGGGGTGCTAAAGGTGGTGTGTTGTGGGTGGAATACAATCTTTACAAAGCTGGAAGGCAAGTGAGCATTGTACATTAAGAGGTTGATAACTGTTGTTCACTTTGAACTTTGTATTATGTATCATTGCCATCTGAATCCATGCTTATACAAGGTAAAGAAACATTTTATGGAGTAAAAAGATCAATAAACAGACACCTGATTAAATATAATCTGAAAGATGTAGGAAGGGAAGATGACTGCTATTGTGTGATAGGGTCCATTCTGCTGAGTGTTGGCTTTCCCATCAAAAAGACTTTATGAGTATGCTTACCGTGTTTCTGTTTGTGGCAAATAGATATGATGAATATCAGGACAAAGATTCTGAGGGGTCTTTACAGAGTTTTGGATCTGGCTTCATCTAATAGAATTTTATCTTGAATTAATATGAAATCTGCCCTTAAATCTCACAGAACTAATTACAACTTCAGGAAGGGGAGAGTTTGTACATGAGGAAGAAAGGCAGAGCACTGTGGCCTTTCTAAAGAGCCAAGACTACATGAATGGTTTAGTACTATTTTATATGTGGGTGAGGGAGATGATAGTATTGGTTTTTTTGCATGTGTTTGGTGCACATATGGAATGTTCCACTTTGGGTGCTGCAGTTTAATAGGCTGTAAATAAAGCAGAATATCTTCAGGGAGAGAGAAAATAAGAATAGCTAGCTATCAAGAAAGCATTGCATATCAAAGACTAAAGATGCTTTTAACCTGGAAAACAGAGAACTTTTCAAGCCATCCATAAGACTTCATTCATATCTTAAAAGAATCAACATGGAAAACTGATTAGAATTGTAATATTTTTGGCACCAAGAGGATAGCATTATATTAGATGCATAAAAGCTTTGGGATTGGGGAAAGATTGTGGCTCAGGAAAAAAGTGATGGAATGAGAACTAAGAGTTTTGAACACATACTGTATGAGTATAATTCATATGTAATTTATATATACTTCTGTCGCAGTCATTTTGGGTTGCTATAATGAAATACCATAGACTTGGTGATTTATCAATAACTGCATTTCTCACAGTTTGGAGACTTAAAGTCCAACATCAGGGTGCCAGCATGATTGTGTTCTGATAAGGGCCCTTTCTGGGTTGCAGTTACTTTCCTCCTCCTTCCCCTCTTCCTTCTCCTCCACCTCCTCCTGCTGCTCCTCTTTCTCCTTTTTCTCCTCTTCCTCCTCACCCTCCTCCTTCTTCCTCCACCTCTTCCTCCTCCTCCTCTTCCTCTTCTCTTTCTTCTCTCCTCCTATTCTCTCTTTCTTTTCCTCTTTTCTTTCTTCCTCCTCCTCCTCTTTTTTTCTTTCCTCCTCCTTCC
The DNA here is from genome assembly GCF_033115175.1 of Lepus europaeus. NCBI lineage: Eukaryota > Metazoa > Chordata > Mammalia > Lagomorpha > Leporidae > Lepus > Lepus europaeus. The sequence goes on along the minus strand of NC_084839.1, from coordinate 68,176,850 downwards.
CCTTCTCCTCCCCCCCCCCATCCTCCTCTTCAAATGGCTTCTATATTCTGCCCTTACAAAATTGGCTACAAATTGCAAGTATATCTACAAGAATTCACAACTGTTGACGATAACACAACAAAAAAATAAGAAATAGAGGAACTGCAACCTTCTATATGTTACATCTTTGTGTTTCTTCGGGAATTTTCTAGTCTTGGCATTTCTGAATATAAGTACTTAATGTACCAGGGATACATATATGTCATCTCTCCAGAAAAAGAGGTCACTTGGACAAGATATGCTTCCAAGGTGGCACATTGTACATGGCAATTAATTAACATAAGCAGAAACAGTTAACACTTTTCATTAACAGCCCATATAAGAGTTTTCATAAGTAACTTTGGGCTTTTTCTTTGGATATAAAAATATAATCTGTTCTACTTGCAGATAACTGCATCCAACAAGCTTTTCTCTCACAGGGTGATTTCTGAAGATGGGATCATTGACTACATGAGAATCTGTAGCAAAATCATTTGTGGAAATGACAAAGGTTCTGTTCTCCGAATGGCAACTTACTGTGCAGCTGGCCACTGAACTCCAGTGTGGCTGTGTTGAAGGAGTACTGCTGAAATGAGGAATGTTTTTGATATGTATATTTGCAGGGTTGTAGACTCAATTAGACAAGAATTTGCTTTGCAGTTTGACTTGCCTTTCAGTAACATGAGATGCAGAGATGAATACAGGAACAATTCTCTGTGCAGAACATCCGTCAGATCAGCTAAAGAAACAGTAAGACACTGATTTTTCCATTTTGTTTTTTACTAAAAGTCTGCATGGGTTCTGCATCTATCCTTTATCTTTGTGACAACACAGAAAGCAGTCTCTTGTTCCTCAATAAAACCATAGGGTACTCATCTGGTACGGTTCTCCTCTGTAACTTGTCAGCCAGTCTCTACAGTTGAATACTCAATCTCATGAAATAAAAATTAAAGTTGCTTCTGAATACTAACATGTATCTAATAAGTCATAGACCAGAATTATCTTTGTTAAGATCGTTCCCGAGCAGGGATAAAATTTTAGTCCACAGCAAAATATTCACTACATATAAAATGGTTAAAAAGTCTATTTAAAAATAATATAAAAGCAAAAAAGGCTTTTCTCCCATTTTGGTAGATTATGGAGTACTGGGGAAGGACAAAGCTCTTCCTTCTCAAACTTGGCAGTGTTATATGTATATGTAAAATATATGCCAGATAGTTAACAAAAATATGCAAAGCTCATGTTCCTTTAGCATTTAGTTTGTGGTTATTGACTATAGATGTATAAGTGGACACAGCCCATTGGGAGCACTGTACACTGAGTACAGTATCAAGGTTGACTTATACATGTCTGGCTGGAATGGGCTAGGAGGATTGTGCATTCATTGTGCTAGGAGATTCCAGGAAGAAGAGTATTACACGATTAGGAATAGCAGCACAAATTGAGCATTCCTACTTCAAAAATCTACTCCAAAAATCTGAGATCTGAAATGCTAAAAAACCTAAAACTTTTTGAGCACTGATGTGGTGCCACAGTGGAAAATTCCACACCTGACCTCATGTAATGGATCACAGGTACACTAAAAATACTGTGTAAAGCTACCTTCAGATTATGTGTATAAGGTATATAGGAAATCTAAATGAACTTTATGTTTACACTTGGGTTCCATCCTTAAAATATCTCATTATGTATATGCAAATATCCCATAATCCAAAAAATCTAAAATTCAAAGAATTCTCATCCTTAAGAATTGTAAATAAGGGATATTCAACCTATACTTTCCTTCAAGATGTGTTGTTTTAGGCAGAAGTGGCAAGGTGAAGGATGTAAGAATAATGAATTTTGAGCCTTTGAAATTCAAGATATTTTGGATGAGGTTAGTTAACAGGTGAATAACCTAGTGATTCAATCTAAATAAATTGCTGGTCAGCTGGGCCAGTTCACAGGGCACTGAGCAGATATGAGCAGACAGATTTGGATAAACAAGTGGATTTAGTGGGGTGGTAAATATCGTAAAGGACATGTTCAAATCATAAAGGACTTTGGGATTTCTCTCTAAGGAATTTAGAATTTGTTAACAGAAGGACTTTGTTCTCTTTGTTTCATTTTTCGTGTTCTTTTTCAGATTTGGGTTGCAAATGTAATTGTAGTGATGGAAAAGATGCTAAACCGTGTCACTGTGGTCCTTTTTGTTCTCTCCCATAGAGTACTTGGACTTGTCGCTGAATAAATGGTGAACAAATATTTAAGGAGCATCTGTTTAAACAGGTGCCAATATCAATTTTGCCTACTTGCCCCTGCCTGACCCTCTTAAGAATCTGAAGTTAGAGGGGTATGTAGGTGAATCTGTATGATGATACATAGTAGTTGAAGATGTGTACTTGCAGAAGAATGTCCTCCTATTGAATGAGAAGAGAACAACAAACAGGGCTACTTTTTAAAAAAATGAATTTCTTTTTCATTTTTAAAGAAACTTTTAAGAAAAAAATACATTTATAAAAACTGGACATGTGTGTACAGCTTAATGAATTTTCACAACCTGAACACACCTGTATGACCAGCACCAAGATCAAAATTGAGAATGAACATTGTTGGTTTCTTAGTAGTTCTTTTGTTCCCTCTTTATATTTTAACATAACAAAAAGCCCTTTTGACCTTCATTAAGTGACAATATTTGTATTTGAAAGGAAAGAAATGTGAGGAAAAGTGACCATTCTTTTCTTTTGAAATTCTTGATTTAAAATTCTGTAATAAAACAAAGTTCTATTAACAAATTTTTATCTTGAAACTTAGTTTTTGTGAATGTCATAGCTGAGTAAAAATACCTCACAAATATACATAGATTCCAACAGAAAGAGAGTATGATCAATTGTATTTATAAAATAGTGACTTCTGTTGTTATTTTATATCAGTTATGCAGAAGGTTTTTGGTTTTTTTTTGTTGTTGTTTTTTTTTTTTTTTTTTTTTTTTTTTTTTGGTCTAATTCACTTTCACAGCTCCTGGGACATAGTAGACAATAAATATTTGTTAAGTGATGATGATTCTTGTTTCTTTGTTTTTCTTTAAATCCTTTTTTATTTCTTATTTTGAAATTATAAAAAAGATTTACATGATTCAAAGCTCAGGGACATGTATACAATGTATATTACAATATCTTGCTTCCATTTCTGTACTTTCTATTGTCTTCCTATCCAATAATTTTTTTCTTCTTTTTTTTCCTTTTTGTTTTGTAAATTTTATTTAAGGTATACAAATTTCATGCATTCTATATATACAAATTTAGGAACATAGTGATCTATTATTAATTATTAATAATTACTATTAATAATAATTAATTAATAAATAAAAATATTTACTTGTTTGAAAGGTAGAGTTACAGAGAGGCAAAGGCAGAGGCTGTGAGAGAGAGAGAGAGAGAGAGGTCTTTCATCTGCTGGCTCACTTCCCAAATAGCTGCAATGGCCAGAGCTGCACTCATCAGGAGCCAGGAGCTTCTGCGTCTCTCATGCGGGTGCAGGGATCCAAGGACTTGGGCCATTTTCCACTGCTTTCCCAGGCCATAACAGAGAGCTGGATTGGAAGTGCAACAGCTTGGACTCGAACCGGCACCCACATGGGATGCTGGCACTGCAGGTGACGGCTTTGCCCGCTGTGCCACAGTGCTGGCCCTTAGCAAAATCTTATTCTTAGATTGACCCTCTCTTTCCTGCCTGCTTTCCACATTGTAAGTTTCTGTCTTCCATGCTCCTTTGCTCCTACTTCCTCCAGCTTTTTCCTTCCCTCTCTGTGAGAGCTGCTTATGAGTTATTTTTTTTTAATGCATAGCCAGTCATACTCTTTGGTGCTCAAATAGGTTAACATTTACTATAAAGAGAGTTCTTGCTCATGGTAGAACATTTGGAAAATATAACATGTAATTTCATAACCCAGCTATGGCTTCTCATGCATTTTATTTTTTTCACTAAACAATTTAAAAACAACTTTGGAATTATACAATGCATATACTGTTTTGTATGTTGGTTTTTTAATCTTTAAAATATGCTGGAGAGAAAGCTAACTCCCATTCACTATTTCACTCCCCAAATGCGCACAATGAGTGGGACAGGACTAGACTAAAGTCGGGTGCTGAGAATTCAACCCAGGTCACTCATGTGGGTGATAGGAAGCCAATACTAGAGCCATCACCACTGCCTTCCTGGGTCTGTATTAATAAGAAGCTCGAATCAAGGACCTGGAGCTGGGTGTTTAACTCTGGCACGTTGTGCAGGCTTCCCAACTAGTGTCTTACCTGCTAGGCTTGATGCCCACTCCCTTCTTTGAAAACATTTTACGTGATGTGTCATCATATGGCAAAATGTTTTTATATGCATCATCTCACATGTTCTTTACTGGAAAGTTGCATCATATAGCTATTGGTATTATCAGCTACATTAAAATATTTACTTACTTGAAGGAGGGAGAGATAGCGACAGAGAGAGAGGAGAAAGAGGAAGAGAGACAAAGCTGTAATTGAGAGTGGAGCCAGGACTCAAACCCAGGAACTGTTATGTGGGATGTCTATGTCTCAAGTGATGGCTTAGCTACTGTGACAAATGCCTGCTCTTATAAAGTATTTCACTGGAAGCATGGTGTCTTGTAAGTGCTGCTACATATCTTGGTTTCATTTTGCTGAGTGATATTAGTCTAGTAATCTTTGAATTTTGATTTCCTTACCTGAAAATGCGATCAATTAATGTGGATAGCCTCCTTAGGCCAGTGTAAATACATTTTATTAGCAATTGCTAGGCTACTATCCACGCTTTCATAAATGTTTACCTTTTGCCCTGATCTATCCTTTATGTATTTTCCCAAACTCTACTCTGTCTTGAGATTGGCTCATATCACTGCATATTTTAAAGGTCATTTGTAAATTATTCAGCCTGTGCTTTTTGGTGATTTTTTTTCCCATTTTCCGAATAGGGTTAATGTTTGCTGTTGCTTTTTTATTTGTTTTCTGTCAGTTTTTCTCCTCTGTCATCATGTAATGATTTACCGTGCCTGTAGTGTAATTACACCTCTAGTATATTTTCCCAAATTTTATGCTTTCCTACTCTTTGAATTTGCTCAAAGGATATTGGGAATGGGTGTCTTCAGAAAGTTCATGGATAATGTGTTTTAGGAAAATACTTGTGCATGGAGTTCAGACTTTCTTGTGCCAAAATTATCTTTTAATTTTTTCATGAATTTTTAAAAGTTCATTCATATTCTATAATAAAAAGATTATATGAATGTGGTCCATTCAAGTAATAGCTAATACTACATCTCTCTCAGTACCTATTGTACTTACCTACCCTTTTTTTTTTTTTTGACAGTCAGAGTGGACAGTGAGAGAGACAGACAGAGAGAAAGGTCTACCTTTTCCATTGGTTCACTCCCCAGTGGCCGCTGCGGTGGGCGCACTATGGCCAGCGCACCGTACTGATCCGAAGCCAGGAGCCAGGTGCTTCTCCTGGGCTCCCATGCAGGTGCAGAGCCCAAGGACCTGGGCCATCCTCCACTGCACTCCTGGGCAACAGCAGAGAGCTGGACTGGAAGTGGAGCAACTGGGACAGAATCTAGTGCCTTGACCGGAACTAGAACCCAGGGTGCCGGCGCCGCAGGCAAAGGATTAGCCTACTGAGCCGTGGCGCTGGCCCTTTCCTACTCTTCTTAAGACCTTGATGTGAGGTGATACAGTGTCCATGTGATGCGATGAAGTGAGGTGAATCACTAAGCACTTATGTGATGTGGCTTTAACTTTTGCAGTTTGAGCTGCAACACAAAAACTAGTATAAATTTCCTTTTTCTTTTTCACAATTTCATGGATAGAAGATTCATTCTTACTATATATATCTTAGTGACCTCAGTATACAATTTTTTCTTTCCTTATTCAATTGAGGACTTTTACTTTTTCATTTTAAGGAAATACTGTACCGCTTCTCTGTGGCATATACAAATGCCAGCATCACTACTCTTGTATTTTGAGGTCATAATCAAATAAAATAAGAGTTACTTGAACACAGTCATCATCCCAACAGTCAGTCTGCTGAGGTGGCTACTAAGGGGCTAATGGGAAGATAGTGTAGATAGCCTGGATACACTGGACAGAGGAATAATTCATGTTCCAAGCAAGGCAGGAATGGTGTCAGTCTTTAACACACTACTCAGAACAGTGGGCGATTTAAAACTTACAGATTGTTTATTTTTACGTATCATGTTTTTTGACTACAGTTTGCTGCAGGTAACTGAAATCAAGGATAGTGAAGCTGTTGGTAAGGAAGGCTCTTCTATATTAGGTTTACTCTTTTAAAAAAAATTATTTATTTAGGGGCCAGACTGTGGCATTCCATATGGGCACTGGTTCAAGTCCCAGCTGCTCCGCTTCTGATCCAGCTCTCTGCTATGGCCTGGGAAAGCAGTAAAAGATGGACCAAGTCCTTGGGCGCCTGCACCTGTGTGGGAGACCCAGCGGAAGCTCCTGGCTCCTGGCTTCAGATCATCCCAGCTCCGGCTGTTGCAGCCATTTGAGAAGTGAAACAGAGGATGGAAGATCTTGCTCTCTCTGTCTCTTTCTGCCTCTCTGTAACTCTGCCTTTCAAATAAATAAATGAATCTTTAAAAAAATTATTCTTTTACTTGAAGGATAGAGAGAAAGAGACACAGAGAGATAGTTCCCATTTGCTGGTTCACTTCACAAATGCCCACAACAGCTGAATCTGGGCCAGACTGAAGCCAGCAGCCAGCAACTCAATGTGGGTCTTTCATGTGGGTGGCAGGGACCCAAGGACGTGCGCCCTCACTTGTTGCCTCCCAAGGTGTGCGTCAGCAGAGGGCTGGGACCTGGAGCAGAGCCAGCACTCCAGCGCCGCACTGCTGTATAGGATTCAGCTGTTCCAAGTCGGGCCTTAAATACTAGGCCATATTTCTGCCCCAGGTTCGAGTGTTGCCCTAGACATATTTTAGGACTTCAGCAGTCATTTTAACTTCTCAAACGTATTTTCCAAAAGACATCTGAGGTGGTTCCCTGCTAGTAAAGACTGAAATTATGAGAACCATCAGCAGAATCAGCAATTCTGGGGATACTTGTTAAATATTTTGGAAGTGTGAGGAAGTGACTGAACTTTTAGATCTTTGTCAGTAAGAAATCAGTGTTCACCCACAATTGGTTTTGTATTGCATTTGTGTTTTTGCCTTCTTATTCTTTGCACTTTACCTGCTTTTTCTCAGCGTTGCTTTTCTTAAAATGGCACACACCAAAATGATTGCTTCTGTGATTTCATTCCTTTCCATAACTGTGAGAGCAAAAAATACCCCAGGGGTTAAAGAGAAGGAAGGCAAGGTGTCAACCTCTGGTTCACCTTTTATCTCTTGAGAATAATTTAGCCGTTTAACTCACCTACCTGTTTGTTGACCTTTTGTTTGTCTTGCATGCGAATGGTGAGTGCTGTATAACATCTGCAGTCAGTTAATTATCAGTTCACACAATATGCCTTTTGGGTCATATGTTTTTGGTTTTGTCATCATCAGAAGTCAAAGTTGAAAATGTATTTTTCTACATTGAGTTTCACTTGTGGATATTTGGAATAGTTTGTTACCCACATCTTTTGTTTTTTGATGGGGTTCTTGGCCTGAGAATACTGTGACCATTTCAGTATTCTGCAGTTTTTCTAAAGTGCCCCAAAGGCTGTATCATTAGGACTTTCCTTATGTAAAACATAAAAGTGTTGTTGTTGTTAGTTTTTAAATTGCAACCATATTTTTTAATTAAAATCAGTTGCAAACAATAAGGTCAGAAATTTTTCTAAACATTTGCCACAAGCTGCTGTTTCTATTTTTAATTTTATGAAAACTAACTTCTCTTCCATCTCTGATTATAAAAGTAATACATGTTCATTGTAGAGAACTTGGAAATGCTAGCAGGTATAATGAAGAAAATATAAATCATTAGTCATGTGTTATCCAGAAAGAGATTTCTAGCACTTTAATAGATTTTCTTCTTTCTTAAAAGATGTGTAAGTAAATAAAACTTTATTTCTTAAAAACATGGACATATTTATAAAGGGGTTATTGGCCATAGTATATTTATACTTTTGCTATGAATAATACATTTCAAATATGTAATATACATAATATAGCATAAAAATGAAACAGACATCTTTATAGGTCGGTCTGGCTGGAGATAGCACATTGCTGCCATCTTTGAAGCTCTCTGTGTTGGTCTCCCACTGGTGGTAACCAGGAGGCAGCAGTCTGTGTACCTCATTTACTTCTGTTTTTGTAGTTATGTGTATATCTATACATTTAGCTTAGTTTCCCTCACTTTTGATATTAATAAAAAGGGTAACATATATGGAGCTTGCATTTGACACTAAACATTTTCTTGCTATAAATCGTCCATGTCTTGGTAGTGCTTGTGTTTTCATGGCTCTGGGAATGTATCATGTTGTACTTATCTATTTGCCTAAAGTGGACATTTGAAGATAGCACAGTCCTGGAAATGAGTGAGTAATGCAAATTTGATGACCTGAAAGTTGAATACTATGGTTTTGTATATAAAATTATAGCTAGAATGGTTATGTATATGCATTTTATCTTATTTTGCTATCATTTTAAAATTTTATATTGAAGATTTGTTAGACATTTGTACCTTATTATATGTGATTTATATATGATTGCTTTTGCCTGACATCTTGTGGGGCCTTAAAAGAGTTTTACTACCATTTTGTGGTTGCTATTTCCATAGTTATGTGTTTGTCAAAGTTTTTAATTTTTTAAGAAATAAGTTTTTAGATGTGTCTCTTGTATATATTATATGACTGTACTTTAAAACAATCTGTTGTGACTATCTTTATTACCAGGGACACAGGGACACTCAGTGCATTAATATTTAATCTACTACTAATATATTTGAGTTTGCAGCTCTCATCTTAATATAATCTATTTTTAACTCTTCTATGTTTCTTTATAACCTTTTTATTGGCTCTTGAATTGATGTTTAAGAATAATTCTATACCCTATTCTTTGACTCCTCACCTTTAAAAAAATCACTTTATTAGAGAGAGAGAAAGAGAGAAAGAGAGAGAGAGAGAGAGAGAGAGAGAGATACAAGTGATAGAGCGCAGCACCTGTGTAGTTTCCCATCCACTGGTTCTCTTCTGCAATGCCTGTAATGCCCTGTACTGGGCTGGGCCCAAAGCCAGGAGCTGGGAACACAATCCTGTTCTACATGGATAGCAGGAGCCCAACTATTTGAGCATCACCATCACCTCCCAGGGTGTACATTAGCAGGAAGCTGGAGCTAGGAATTGAATCCAGCTGCTCCAGTGTGGATTGGAGGTGACTTAATGGCAAGACTAAGTGCTTGTCCTCTCCCTCTGCCACATTTTGAGAGTTATACACACTTTCTGTTCTTTTAGTGTTATCTTGCAATTTAAAAGATACACCTTTAACTTGTGAAAGTCTAATGTTAATAAAACTTTTTAATCTTACTGTGTAAAGACTTTGGAATACCTTAATTTCCTTTATTTTTCCTCTGATGTATATGTCCTTTTAAAAATGTTTAGTATTTTCATCAACTTGAAAGACAGAAACAGAGAGAGGGAAAGAGAGAAGATATCTTCTATCTGATGATTTATTCCCCAAATGGCCACAAAACTCCAGGCTGAGCCAGGTTGAAGCCAGAAGTCCATCCAAGGCTCATACATGGGTGGCAGGGTCCCAGATACTTAGGCCATCATCTGCTGCCTTCTCAGGCACATTAGCAGTAAGCTGGTTTGGAAATGGAGCAGCCAGGACTCTAACTAGCACTCCCTATATGCAATGTGGGGATTGTAAGCAATGGCTTAACCCACTGTGCCACAATGCTGCCCTCTCCTGTTGCAATTCTTTGAAGAAATGCTTCAGCATTTTGATTTCACTTGTTTAAAATTTCCATTGAAAGCTCTGCTCTTGTGTGCAGTTGTTCTGAGCATCACAGTTTTGGTACCCACTGAGTAGAAAGTTTGCTCCACTTTAGTTTTTCAGTCAGAATTGTGTAAGAAGAATTAGTTGAGATATCCATCGTGCTGTCTGTTGTTCCTGCGATAATCATTAGTCCTCTTCAATTAGGCATCAACAAGATTAATTTTTTTCTTCCAAATTGATATAGATTTTCTCATACCAGGGGCTTTCTCTTTAACAGGTCTTGTTGCTTCTTAAAATGAGTAACTCAATTTGTAAACATCTAATTTCTTTGGGACATTATCCTCATAGCTTTTTGTAAATCAGTGATTTCAGCATTCTTCCATCTAAACTCTGCCTTAAATTTGATGTTTGTTTTTGCTTAATTTTAATACAATTTATGTTGCTCCAGGAGAGGTTGTTTCCAAACTGATTTCTTACCCTTCTTAGTGCCTCAAACTAGATCATATTCAAAGATGTTATAACAAGTTAGTATGAGTTTATTTTGGTGAAAAAATCTTTTCAAACTTATGCCTATTTTTTTTAGATGTCTTCCATGAACTTTTTTCAGACTCTTTATATAAGCTCATGTTCTGGAGCCTAGGAAGTCCAAGACTGGGTAGCTGTGCCTGGTTAGAGCCTCATGCTGCTTCATACCGTTGGTGGAATAGTAGCACCAAATGTTGAGAAAGGAAGCAAGAGAAAGCCGAAGCCTAACTGATTTTTATAACTATCTGCTCTTGTGATAACTAACATCCTCCCATGAAAAAGGCATTAATTCATTTGTGAGAACTTAGCTCCCATGACCCAAATACTTGGAATACTAAGCCCCACTTCTGAACACTGCCACATTGAGGCATTAAGTTTCTAACACATGAACTTTTGGGGGGCACACACAAATCATAGAGCTTACCTCTAGGAAATAGCCATTGAAGTTTTAAATTTTTAAAAATTTGAAAAGCAGAGATAGGTAGATAGGTGCATACAGACAGACAGTAAGAGGTCTCCCATCCATGGACTCACTTCTCAAATGCTTATAATAGCTGGGGCTGGGCCAGGCTAAAGCCAGGAGCTGGGAATCGAACTCAGGCTCCCACATAGGTACCAGAGGCCGAACTACTTTAGCCATCACCTGCTGCCTCCCACAATGTACATTATTTAGCAGGAAGCTAGAATTGGGAGGAAAGCTGCGACTTACACTTAGACACTCCAGTATAGGATGTGGGCATTTTAAGGGGAGTCTTAACCATTATGTCAAATGCCTGTACCCTGCTCCGCTCCCCCCTCTCCTCACCAAGTTATATGTAGGAGAGAATTTTCTATAAGACTCCTTATTTTGGATGAAGTTGAGTCTTGATTTCTACCTTCCTTGCCCCTTTCAGGCCTTGAAACAGAAACTCAAGCTTCTAGAGTGTAATTGTCTATTGCCCTCTGTTCATAATTGCCTGTAGTGCTCTAGTATTCTTTCTTTGGTATAATCTTTCTCCTGGAATTTGTCATTGTGGTTCCACAGTAGCATTTCAGTGCTTTTGGCTCGATGTTCTAGTATTTTAGCCACCATTAAAAAATGTTTTATTTATTTTTCATCCACTTGGAAGGCAGAGGGATGCACACACATACACACACATTTTGTTGGAGTGGGTGGGGAGAGAGAGAGAGAGAAAGAAAAAAAGGAAGAAAGGAAGGAAGGAAGAAAAAGAAAGGAGGCAGGCAGGCAGAGAGCACTTCTGTCTGCTGGTTCACTCCCCAAATGCCTGCAACACCAGAGCTGGGCCAGATGGAAGCCAGGAGCCAGGAATTCCATCCTGGGTGACAGGAACTTAAGCATTTTGTCTGTCTACTGCTGCCTTCTAGGATGCATTAGCAAGACGCTGGATTGGAAGTGGAATAGTTAGGATGCAGAATAGCTGGACCTTGAACTGGTACCTGGAACTCCCATATGGGATGCAGACCTCTTAATCAGGGATTTAACCCACTGTACCACAGGCCTGCTCCTTAACTGACTTTTTTTTCTTTTTCTTTTTAAATTTCAAAGGCAGAGTTAGAGTTGGAGAGAGAGAGAGAATGAGAATCAATCTTTTATCCTCTGGTTCACTTCTCAAATGCTTGCAATGGCCAGGGCTGTGCCAGGCTGAAGCCAGGAGCTTCTTCCGGGTCTCCCACGTGCGTATAGGATCCCAAGTGCTTGGGCTATCTTCCACTGCTTTCCCAGACACTTTAGCAAGGAGCTGGATCAGAAATGGAGCAGTTGGGTCTTGAACCAGGTTTCAGGCAGAGGATTATCTTGGCATATAACAATGCTGGCCCCGATTTTTTTTTTTTAAAGCAACAGTAGTGTTTTGTGTAACCTAGCTCTCCATTACTAGAAATAGAGTTGATTTGTTGTTGTTCTTAGTGGAAACTCAATTTCTTTGGAACTTTATTCGTGGATGCTATTGTCCTGCAAAAATTTGTGTTGGCTTCAATCAGATGTTTGGTGGATGGAGGACACTGATTGCTTGAGTTCAATTTAAATTTTCAATTTGATATTTATCAATTTCCAGATGCTTATGCAGGCTGCTCAGTGGTCACAAATGCCCAAGAAAACTCTAGTTTCCTGCCCTGCCTGAACTCCATGAGAATCATTAAGGAAGAAGACATGTGTCTGTGCAATATGACTTTGGGGAACATATATTTCTCTAGTGTATTTCTGACTAAATGTCTTACTTTATGTTGTTAGCACCTTTCTCCATCAGCATTTCCAATGCAATTCCTTGCTCTGAGTGGGCTAGAAGTCCCGTTTGCTGCTCTCCTTGTATATTCATTGGAAATGAAGCTCTCAGTCAAGGATTGACAAATTCTTTTTTTTTTTTTTTTGGTGAAGCATCAGATAAAATGGTTAAACTTTTAGACCTTATTATTGTCTGTTGAAGCTACCAAACTCTGCTTTTGTGGTGTGAAAGGAGCTGTAGGTAATATAATAAATGAATGCAGTTGTGTTACTAAAGAACTTCATGTATGGACACCGAAATCTGTGTTTTATAGAATTTGTTGACTCAAGACTACTTCTTTTCTGTTTTTAACATTTTGAAAATTAAAGTAGTCTTATTAGCTTACAAACTATAGACCAGATTTGGTTTGTGCGCCACAGTTTTCTCAATCCCAGATGTAAGCCACTATTATGTTTTTCCCCCTAGCTGCTACAAATTCTGGGCTATTAGAATTTTTTTTTTCACTTCCATGTAAACTTAGACATGAAATTCTAGAGTATTTTTCTTTTTTTTTTATATTCATTTGACAGATAGACAGTGAGAGAGAGAAACAGAGAGAAAGGTCTTCCTTCTGTTGGTTCACCCCCCAAATGACCGCCACAGTTGGAGCTACGCCGATCTGAAGCCAGGAGCCAAGTGCTTCCTCCTGGTCTCCAATGCGGGTGCAGGGGCCCAAGCACCTGGGCCATCCTCTACTGCCTTCCCAGGCCACAGCAGAGAGCTGGACTGGAAGAGGAGCAACCGGAACTAGAACCTGGCGCACATGTGGGGTTCCGGCACCACAGGTGGAGGATTAACCAAGTGAGCCACAGCACTGGCCCCAAGAGTGTTTTTCTGTTTGTCTAGTATGTTAGGTGTTTTACAGTGGGAAGATTTCAAGATGTGTGTTTCCAATTTCATATAAATCTCCTTGTGTGGCATCAAGTAAAACATAGTGACATATGGAGCAAAAGTGACAAGATATTCCCTGGTTTAGATTTTATAACCCTGACTTCTCCCTATTTTGCATAACTAGAAGAGTAGGCATACATTCTGTATTTTTATTTGGCATTTTTTTTTAAAGATTTATATGTTTATTTGAAAGGCAGAATTAGAGACAGAGAGAAGGAGAGACAGAGAAAGATGTTCCATCCACTGGTTCACTTCCCAAATGGCTGCAATGCCTGGAGGTGTGGTGATCCAAAGCCAAGATCCAGCAGCTTCTTCCCATATTCCCAAGTGCATTCAGAGGCCCAAGCACTTGAGCCATCCTCTGCTGCTTTCCTAGGTGCATTAGCAAGGAGCTGGATGGGAAGTGGAGCAGCTAGGACTCAAACTGGCACACATAAGGGATGCTGTCACTGCAGGTGGCGGTTTTTCCCACTATGCCATGGCTCCAGCTCCTCCTTTTCTTTTTTATGCACATTCCTATAGTACTTTACCCAATATGTATTATTTTGTATTTACGCAGTTGACATTCTTATTTGTGCATTAGGTTCCCTCTGTTAGTTTTTGTTGTTGTTTTTGGTTTAACTGAATGTAGCCATTGAAAAAAAGTGGAGGTAAGTGTTTGGCCTAATGTTTTCTTGAAATGCCTGTATCCTGTAACAGAGGGCCTCAGTTCAAGTCCTTGCTTCCCATACAGCTTCTTGCGTCCACACAACTTCTGCACACCTAGGCGGCAGTCATATTGACTCAAGTATTTGGGTCCCTGCCACTCATGTGGGCAGTCCTGATGGAATTCTAGGCTCCTGGTTTGGGCCTCTGGTGCAGGCATTTGGGGAGTGAGCCAGCTGATGGAACCATGATCTCTCTTTTGCTTTGGCCTTTCAAAAACAAAAACAAAAACAAAAGACCAAAAACTTAAAAAAAAATGAGGAAGTAGTTTTGGTCTCCTTTCTTGGTTCATTTTGTAAAGATAGTTTCTAAACATTGAAAGGAAGGATCATGATCTTGAAGAGAGGTTTTTTTTTTTTTTTTTTTTTTTTTTTTACTTTTTCCACTTACTATTGAATTCTTCACTTAATGGAGTGTTAAGCTTATGATTATAAAATACACTGAAAGTATGTCACTGTAAAAAAAGGTACATGAGGAGGAAATAATTGAAGTAAAAAATAATTTAATATTGTGAACAAAAAATTAGAAATCAATAAAGTTAATCATTACTTGTAAAAAATTACAAAACATCTTTGGTTCAGTAATGTTTGTATGCATGTAGATATATTACAGTTTTGAGGAGGAGAAGTGAGGTTGATTTTAGCAGGAAGAATTAGGCTCTGGAGAACCTTTAAAAGTGAGGAATGCAATGGTCTTTTCAGTTTATAAACTTTACTAAATAATTTCTTTTTTTTTTTTAAGATTTATTTTATTTATTTGAAAGAGTTACAGAGAGAAGTAGAGACAGAGAGAGGTCTTCCATCCACTGGTTCACTCCCCAGATGGCTGCAATGGCCAGAACTGCACCGATCCGAAGCCAGGAGCCAGGAGCTTTTTCCAGGTCTCCCACATGGGTGCAGGGGCCCAATGACTTGGGCCATCTTCTACTGCTATCCCAGGCCATAGCAGAGAGTTGGATCAGAAATGGAGCAGCTGGGACAAAAATTGGCACCCATATGGGATGCCGGCACTACAGGCCAGGGCTTTAACCTGCTGCACCACAGCGCCGGCTCCTTTACAAAATAATTTCTGTGATCATTGATTTTTCACTGCTTGCAGTAAAGGCCATTCTGGAACTTATCTATCTTTACTACTTGGGATACTTGCTAAACATTATTGCTTAGTGTTTATTCTCTGCTTTATTTTATTTTATTTTATTTTTAAAAAGATTTTACTTATTTATCTGAAAGGCAGAGTTACAGAGAGGCAGAGGCAGAGACAGTGAGAGAGAGAGAGGTCTTCCAGCCTCTGGTTCCCTCCCCAGATGGCCACAACCTCCCTAGCTGTGCTGATCCGAAGCCAGAATCCACAAACTTCTTCTGGGTCTCCCATGTAGGTGCAGGGGCCCAAGGACTTGGGCCATCTTCTACTGCTTTCCCAGGCCATAACAGAGTTCTGGATCAGAAGTGGAGCAGCTGGGACTTGAGCTGGTGCCCATATGGGATGCTGGCACTGCAGGCGGCGGCTTAACCCACTTTGCCAAAGTACAGGCTCCTATTCTCTGCTTTTTAAATTCGCCTCTCTTTAATATCTTCTTTAAAATGGAATATGCTATTTTCTTAACTTTTTACAACTTTTGAAGTTCCTTAAAGCTTTGGGCTTTTGTGTAGTAAATATTAATGCTCCATTCTGAGATTCATAAAGTTTAAGACTTTGGGGAGAGAGTCGTTAGAATATTATATGTTGTTTTTTATTCATTTATTAGCACTATGCATTCAGGTGTAAACAATGTTGTTCAGTTCATTGAACTTGTTATTTTTGATTGCCCTGTTTTGTATTTGCTGACTTTGTATAAAACCATCCTAGTTTCAAGTAACATTACATTTTTGTATAATTTCTGATAATTCCCTTAGTGTCTTCTGTTCACTGTGAATTGGAGTTCTTTTTCTTTCAATTTAGCATCACTTTCTACTGACTTTTAAAATTCTATAATTCAAATGATTATTAAAACCTTATTTCTTTTTTTTTCATTTATTAAACTTTTATTTAATGAATATAAATTTCCAAAGTACAGCTTATGGGTTACAATGGCTTCCCCCCTCCCATAACAACCCTCACCTTTCCTGCTCCCTCTCCCCTTCCATTCACTTCAAGATTCATTTTCAATTCTCTTTATATACAGAAGATCAGTTTAGTATATGTTAGGTAAAGATTTCAACAGTTTGCCCCCATATAGCAACACAAAGTGAAAAAAATACTGTTGGAGTACTAGTCATGGCACTAAATAACAGTGTACAGCACATTAAAGACAGAGATCCCACATAATATTTTTTTAAAAAATTAATTAATTTTCTATGCCATTTCCAATTTAACACCAGGTTTTTTTTTTTTCATTTCCAATTATCTTTATATACAGAAGATCGATTCAGTATATAATTAGTAAAGATCTCATCAGTTTGTACCCACACAGAAACACAAAGTGTAAAAATACTGTTTCAGTACTAGTTATAGCATCACTGCACATTAGACAACACATTAAGGACAGATCCCACATGGGATGTAAGTACACAGTGACTCCTGTTGCTGACTTAACAATTTGACACTCCTGTTCATGGCGTCAGTAATCTCCCTAGGCTCTAGTACTAGTGGTTGAACTCTGTAATTAACACACAATTATTCCTAGGTGTTTAAATTTTAACTGAAAAGTGATCCCTGTTAAATATAAGAATGGAAAAAGAGAGGGAGGAGATGTACAATTTGGGACATGCTCAATCGGACTTGTCCCAAATGGTGGAGTTAGAAATGTGCCAGGGGATTCCAATACAATCCCATCAAGGTGGCATGTACCAATGCCATCTCACTAGTCCAAGTGATCAATTTCAGTTCACAATTGATGGCTCTGATAGGTCTAAGAGTCAAAGGGATCACACAAACAAGACAAGTGTCTGCTAATACTAACTGATAGAATCAAAAAGGGAGAGAAGGATCCAACATGGGAAGCAGGATACACAGCAGACTCATAGAATGGCAGACGTCCTAAACAACACTCTGGCCTCAGAATCAGCCCTTAAGGCATTCGGAACTGGCTGAAGAGCCCATGAGAGTATTGTAGGCATGAAAAGCCAAGACACCATGGAAAAGAAAAAAAAGAAGACCTAAATGAAAGATCTCTGTGAGTGAGATCCCAGTGGAAAGAACGGGGCCATCAAAGAAGGAGGTACCTTTCTCTGAAGGGAGGAGAGAACTTCCACTTTGACTATGACCCTATCAGAATAAGATCAAAGTCAGCGAACTCTAAAGGCTTCCATAGCCCTGGCAAAACCATCCACTAGAAAATCTGACTAAAGCACTTTCTGGTGTGAAACTTGGAAAATGGTTTGTGTGACTTGTCAATTAATATGTCAGCTATTTAATATTATTGGATCTGTACTTTTTTAAAAAAAGATTTATTTTATTTATTTGAAAGTCAGAGTTACACAGAAAGAGAGAGGCATTGAGAGAGAGAGAGGTCTTCCATCCAATGGTTCATTCCCCAGTTGGCTGCAATGGCCAGAACAGCATGGGTCTGAAGCTGCCAGGAGCTTCCTCTGGGTCGTTCCAAACTGGTGCAGGGGCCCAAGGACTTGGGTCAGCTTCTGCTGCTTTCCCAGGCCATAGCGGAGAGCTGGATTGGAAGTGGAGTTTCCAGAACTTGAACCGGCGCCTATATGGGATGCTGGCACTGCAGGTGGTGGCTTTACCTACTATGCCACAGCGCTGGCCCCTGTATTTTCTTAGATTTTTACATTGACTTAAATCAAATGTTTGGATTATCACATGTGAACCGCATTTAAAAAAAAATCCACATATCTCTCTCTTCTTCCACATGGGCATTTAATTGACCAATTTTGTACAGAATCTATGAAACTATATATATATATATAAAGTTTTTTGAATTTAGATGAATTGTCATGTTTCTAACTGTCCTGTTACCATATAATGCCCTTTAAAAAGGAGGACTGGTTTTTCCTGGGAATGAATCAGGGAGTGTCTGCTGTACCCTGGATTATATCCTGGGTTCTAGAATATTGAATAAATTTTTTTACACATTCACCTACAGACTTGGATTAAACACTATACAATATTTGAAAAAAATGTTACTTCTTGAGATAATGTGTCTAAAATTTAGATGATTTTAAAAATTGGGTTAGATATAGTTATGTCTTTAATAAGCTATGAGACAAAGCCTGTCCTAATAATCTTAGAAAATAACCTGGGATTTAGAGTTAGATTTAGTTCAAATTTCTCTCCATTTGTAAAATAGATTTTAATATCATAATCTTGGGCCAGCTCTGTGGTGCAGCAGGTTAAAGCCCCAGCCAGCAGCACTGGCATCCCATATGGGCACCATATCGAGTCCCAACTGTTCCACTTCTGATCCAGTTCTCTGCTATAGCCTGGGAAAGCTGTAGAATATGGCTCAAGTCCTTGGACTCCTGCACCCACGTGGGTGACCCAGTGGAAGCTCCTGGCCCCTGGTTTTGGATCAGCTCAGCTCTGGCCATTGCGGTCATTTGGGGAGGGAACCAGCAGATGGAAGACCTCTCTCTCTCTCTCTCTCTTTCTCTTTCTGTAGCTCTGTTTCTTAAATAAATAAAATAAATCTTTAAAAAAATATTTTAATGAATAGAATAGGCTTTGAATGGTAGGAAAAGTAAATAATTGTGTTCTTAAGATTTTATTTCCAAACAATCATTTTAATTACATTTATAATTTTATCTATTCTAATAAAGTCCTTTTATATAAAAAATATTCTAATAAGCTTTCCCTGTCTTTTCATCTCTCTTGTTATTGTGTCTTCCACCCATCCCACTGGTGAATCTTGGTTAGTGTTGCTCTGAGAAAGGCAATATGTTTAAAATGCCATGTTTAGCAAGGAGAAAACAATTTCAGTAAAATAAATTTCTTGTTTTGTTGTGTTGTTAGTATATTAGTCATGAGGGTGGTTTTGTTAAGTTTGACAGTTGGAATATATGTCATATTAGAACTTGATAACATTAGATTAAAGAATTTGAATGTACTGCAGTTATATTTCTGGGAAGCGATAATCTTCTAACCTTTATTTTAGAATTATCATTAGTACTTGGATTCTTTTGGAATGGAGATGAGTAGAAGTTTTTCCTGATATGGAATAGAGACTTTTGTTCACTTCGTAGGTCTAATAGTGTGTTTGTGTATTTATTTACTCATAGTATGTGTAGGTATATGTAGTGTTAGTATGTGTAAATCCTTTTATCTTAAGAGTACATTGAATATACATAAGGTTAATGAATGACCTGATGGGCCCTTGAAAGATTTTATTTAAAGAATTGAAAATGCAGAATATTTTGATTGAAATTTATGTAGGTTAAAAATGAGGTAGTTACTACTGGCCTATCTTGAAAATAAATTGTACTAAGCATAATAACAGAGTTTGAGAAATCTTGTTTGCTCTTTCCACCTCATTCCACTGAAGGCCTGTAGAGGGCATATCATGTATGGTAAATGTAGCTTTGTGCTTTCAATTTCTATGTAAAGTCATTTAGTCATTTAAGGTGAAATAGGTTTTGAGTTATTCCCATATTCTTTGTTAATTCATAAATATCAAGATTGTTATCTTCAGTGATATTTGGTTAAGGCAAAAATAGTCATAAAACTAAAATTGATTCGATTAGAATTTTTTTGTTGTTGTTGTAATGCTGTGTATATTTTCCCTTTTTAAAAGAGTTTGTATTTGAAAGGTGGATGGGAGGGGTGAAATTTCTGATTTGTTGGTTCACTGCCCAAATGCATGCAACTGTCTTTTCAACTTTTCTGAGGACTAAAGGCTTAAGGAGATTTGTGAAGATATAAATAAGCCTTTCTGAGAATTGTTTGCCTGGAATTGATTAGGTAATGAAGCAGCCCTTCATATGTGGGTGAATCTTATCTTTTCTGGGATGCTGCAGGAATGATCCTTCCCAGTTAACAAACAAAAATTAGTAAAAGTTTGTTGTTATTGCAGACATTTTGTGAATCTAAAATGTGAAGAAAATAGTTTAGTTTAGTTCCTTTTATCTTGGAGACAAGTTAATCGATGTAGTGAGAATTAGTAGAAATGTATAAAATGCTCTTCCTGTGGATTAAGAGGGCGATTACATAATCTAGGTAAGACTAGGAAGAGACTAATAGCGGGGCTGGAAGCTGTGATGCTCTCCAGTATTTAGTGTTCCTCCCTATAATTTGGAAACCCTTAATTGTAACCTAGAAACATCGGGTGTTGCTTTCAGATTTTATAGAATTCTTAAGTGTGGAAGAGATGCTTATATTTTATACACAGTGTCGAATAATTAAATCATCACTATTTGTTTAATGTGTTTAACTGTCAGTAATGGGGAAACTGAGGTACTGAGCAAGTGATTCTGAAGAAATAATTTGTGTAAAAGTTAGTCTTTACAGGAAATTTTATTAACTAGGAATTTTTCCCCACTCCCAAGAATGTTTTAATGAATTCTCTCACTCTGATATAACTTAGGCCAGACTCATAATGAAATAACTTTAATATAAGGCAGTCTGGATGTGATCAGTAAGAGAAGTA
Source organism: Lepus europaeus (assembly GCF_033115175.1). Taxonomy (NCBI): domain Eukaryota; kingdom Metazoa; phylum Chordata; class Mammalia; order Lagomorpha; family Leporidae; genus Lepus; species Lepus europaeus. The sequence continues at coordinate 68,155,954 of NC_084839.1, read as the reverse complement.
CAATACTATGCACATGAGAATATGATTGTAGTGATTAAGGGTACAGCTACTCTCATTAGTTTTCCTTCAAATCTCAGTTCTTCCTCTTTGGTATTTGGAACGTGTGAGCACTTAAAACACTCTCAACTAAAATTTCCATAATAGCCAAAGTATCTACCTTATAGAATTGTTTGAAGTTTAAATAAAACCATCCAGATTATGTGCTTAGTGTAGTGCCTGCTACATAGAGTGTACTCAAAACGTTTTTAATATTATTTTAGGATTGTTTTTTGTAGTATTTATACTACAAAAAGGTTGTAGGATTTCTCATTTCAAGGGTAGCAGTGCAAATCTCAAAGTGTCTTTCTGGAATCTGAAACTCGAGTTTATTCACAGTTTTTTTTTTTTTTTTTTTAAAGTGGATTTAAGACTATGAATAACACTAATTCTCATGGGGAAATCTCCAGGCATCTATGAAATTTATTTCAATAACACTGACGTTGGTTTTTTGTGTTATACTTCTTTGTAAGGTGGTTAGAGTCACTAAATCATTGAGGGGATCTTGAAGATCAGTGTGGTGAAACTTCCATCAACATCAGGGAATAATAAATCTAAGATTTTTTTTTTTTTTGGCACAGTTAGTAATTGTTCAGAAGTGATCTTCATGGAACATATAAATGAAAAAACATTTTAACAGATCAAGACTCCAGTCTTGATATTAAGGGAAAAAAGGTACCAGAAGGGAAAAATGTGGTGGGTGGGGGGAAGTCCTTGAAAAGCTGTTAACTTGAGTAAGGGAAATACCAGTATCTCTGTGGTCTTTCAGGAACAAAAAACATCTTTTGCAGAGGGCCTAGTGTTTGAGCCAAGATATAAAGTGACCTTCATGGCTGGCTGGCTCAGCCTCCAGTTTTCCTAGGGAGAGTCAGCCCGCATTGCCTCTGTCTGACAGTGGGCAGCAGAGTACTTACCAGTGGGAAGTAAGGAAATGATGGTTGAAGCAAGGAATGACTGTTATTTCTCACCAGCAGATAGGTACACACCACTTGTTGAAATGACTCAGCAGTTTAAAGTTGGGAGCTGTGAGACTTGTGAGTTACACATGGGGAGCACAGGACCCAGGAGTGTCAGCTCTGTGGGAATACTTGAGGGATCGCTCTGTTCCCTCCAGCTTTGAATCACAAGCTGGTGCGCAGTTGTAGGCTTTGTCTTCTTTTTCTCCTCACTCCTGACCTTACTCCTCAAGGTTCCTTGACTGTTTGTAATAGAGTATTCTAGACATCAGCAGGTAAAACTGCTGAGGCGCAGGCCAGGGGCGGGGAGGGCAAGGTGTGCCATCTATCCCTTCAGTGTTTAAGGCACTTCCATCTTTTAAAACTGACATTATTCCCTTTCACCCTCCCTTCCTGGAAAAAAACAGGCCTCTTGTCTGGATCTTTTCGTTTTAATGATTTCCATGAAAAGGCTTTTACTCAGGCTCTGACATGACTGTCAGAACACACATTTAAATGCGAGACTGCTTAAAAGGCTATTGATACTCCCTGGTGGAAAAGAAAGTGCTTTAAAAAAAACCCATCTGTCCATACACAAGTTAACCCTATTTCTTTTTTTCCCTCCTCTTCCTTTAAATTTTCTCTCTCCCTCTTCCTTACTCTCTCTCCCTGTGTGTGTGTGTGTGTGTGTCTGACTCAGGTTTAAAGATAGGCCTTTGGTCCATCCAACAACATCCATCATCATCTCCTAGAAGTTGTCATTTTTATATATGGCGGGCTCTGATTAAGTTAATCCAGATCCAAGTATATCAAATCAGGAGGAAGAATGCTTAATTTTGATCTAAGGATGCTGTTCAGTCTCAACAATCTGCTCTTTTGAATCTGAGCCTCCTTTCTCTTCAAGTATCTTGGCTATGTAGCAGACGTTAATAATCTGTGGGATAAGTTGATGCTGTATACAACAAGAATTATGTGTAGTATTTATAATCAAAAGCACATTCTGGCATGAGTTTATGAAGTGTTATTGGGAATGGAAGTTCTTGTCAGATTGCTGCACTCTATAAGCAGACTGTTAACAGCAAATGGGTTCTGAAGTAAAAATCAAGTATTTGATAAGATTTTAATTAATTGATAGGCATGTGAATATGGAGCTGTCAACAAGGTCTGTTGTTATGGTGAGAGATTCTTACATCTATTAACAATGGTTAATATGATCATTATTGCTGTCTCTTTCTCACATGAAGTAGGATAGTTTTATTGAACAAGTAAGATACATAAGTGGTAAAACTCACAAGAAAAAAAATTACTGCTACTGAGAATTATACAGGAGTATTTCAAGAAGTTCACAGAGAATGCATTAAAAAAACTATGCATGGATTTCAAAATGTTTTTTACTAAAATAAACTTATGTTTTAATTCCATTTCCCCTAGATTTTTAAATTTTCCCTTGTATTCACTCCTGGAAAAAGTGACATAATCATCCTGATTTTATTCACTCTAATCATGCTACTTGAACTTAATAAGACATTAATAGATACTTACAAATGCTTACACTCATTTCTTAATTCTTGATTAGTTTCTCTCAGGTGACTCTTTCATATTTTTCTCATGTTACTAAATTCCCCAAATTTGCCTTTAATCTACATTTTAGCAGATTGATCCTTTACCTAGAAAGGGAGATCATTTGGTAAAGGTTCATAAGCAATCTAGGTCATTTAGACAAACTTTCTCAAGTTTCTTTCTTTTTTTTTTTTTTTCTGTATTTAATTTCCTATGGGTCTTCAACATGCTCTTTTTTTTTTTTTTTTTTTTTTTTGTTTTGACAGGCAGAGTTAGACAGTGAGAGAGAGAGACAAAGAGAGAGAGAGAAAGGTCTTCCTTCCGTTGTTCACCTCCTAAATGGCTGCTAAGGCCGGTGTGCCGCACTGATCCGAAGCCAGGAGCCAGGTGCTTCCTCCTGGTCTCCCATGTGGGTGCAGGGCCCAAAGACTTGGGCCATTCTCCACTGCCTTCCCAGGCCACAGCAGAGAGCTGGACTGGAAGAGGAGCAACTGGGACAGAATCTGGTCCCCGACTGGGACTAGAACCCGGTATGCCGGCGCCGCAGGCGGAGAATTAGCCAAGTGAGCCGTGGCACTGGCCTATCCTGCCTTTCTTATTTCAGAGATAACAGTACCTGGCTTCCTTAATGGGGCTAATAGTTAAATTTGTGCTTATTCCATAATTTTTCAAAACATTGATTTACTAGTAATCATGGTTTCTTATATTTCATCCTTTGGCCCTTTTCTTTCTTCACAGGAACTTATTCTTTTGTTTATAAAATAATAAAAAGGGAATGAAATAATTAGAGAATAAAAAGTTATTCTAGTTACACTTCTTTCTTAAACAAAATAACTTTATAGTTCTTTATTTCTCTCTTTTTAAAGATTCATTTATTTACAGAGTTACTGATAGGGAAGGAGGGAGGAAGAGGGGGAGAGAGAGAGAGAAGAGAGAGAGAGAGAGAGAGAGAGAGAGAGAGAGAGAGAGAGAGATGTCTTCCATTGGCTGGTTCACTCCCCAAATGGCCACAAGGGCCAGAGCTGGGCCCACCTAAAGCCAGGAGCCAGGAGCTTCTTCTGGGTCCCCCATGCAGGTGCAGGGGCCCAAGGACTTGAGCCATATTCTACAGCTTTCCCAGGCCATAGCAGAGCTGGATCAGAAGTGGAGCAGCCAGGACCTGAACCGGCTTAACCTGCTATACTACAGCGTTGGCCCCTATAGTTCTTTCTAATACTTTTCTGGTCATACCTTTGATGTTTTCCAGTTCAGTTCAGTATTTACAGAGACCTACTATTTGTTGAGCACAAAGTGAAGAGTTGTGGCCACTGTTTTTTAAGAGTTTATGTGTGTTTCAGTTTGTTGGAAAAGATTAGACCAATTTACAACATCAAGTGATAGATACTGGTCTGGTTTGAATATTTGGGGTCTACTTGCATCTCTCGGCCTCCTCTTTCATTTGTTGAAATCCTAACCTTTGAGGTGATGTATTTGAATGGAGGGTTGGTTTTGGGAGGTCTGCTTTTTGTTTCTTTAAAACACCTGAGAGGAGCTTCTTTGGGGATAAAAAGGTTCATTTCAGTTTACTGGATCCAATGGCCCCGTTGTCCAGCATCTGATGGAGGCAGGCTGTGGAGGTGTGGAGGTACAATCACATGGTGAATCAAGAAGGAGCGAGCACTTAGGCTGATCGAGAATTCAGATGCCCTCTGAGGGCGTTGCCCCCAGTGACCCAAAGACCTCCTTCTGACTCTACCTCTCAGATGCCATCATTAGATCAACTTTCTGCCCTTAGTGAATTACCTGTCAAGGTTAAAGCATCAGAGTTTAAATGTCTGCATGAGTTTTGAGGTAATAAGTCCTGCTGTACCCATATCAGGGGTGATTAGGTGCTGGGTAGAGCCATCATTAAGTACACTTAATAAAGGGGTTCACGGGAGAGCCCCTTGTACCTTCCATCATGTGAGGACATAGCTAGTGGCTACCTTAATCAGGCACTGGCTCTGACTTGCCGAATCCCTGATCTTGTGCTTCACAGCCAGAAGTTTGTCAGTTTGTTTTCTAGAACTGTAGAAATAACCGCTGTTTACAAGCTACCCTTTTTATGGTGTTTTAATAGCTCAAATATACTAGGACAGATGTTTTAATAGAGAAACACACACTCAGTACTATGGGAGTTTACCCTGGCCCTCCACATGACAACACTCTTATCTCGTAATGATGAATGTTTGATGACATTCCAGTGAAGAATAACGAAATTAATTCTCTTATATTTTATCCTTTTTTTGCTCATACCTTTTTTTCTCATCATTTTTTTGGAAAGGGGTGAGTTCTGTTAGTATTATAATTTAATTGTTCTTTTTATTTAATGTGGAGTTTTAAAGTGTATATATTACCATTTTAAAGTAATGGAAAGTTTTAATAATTATAGCAGTTGCATGTTGTCTTATCATTGTGTGATGTTATTTATAACTAATTCAACTTTATGTAATAGTTTGTTACTGATCTTTTCATAGCTATCTTTCCCAGTCACCAATGCTTTATTTTGAGTCAAGATTAGTTACATTTCTTATTTCAATCAGATTTTTTTCAAGAGGGGTTCATTAAATGAAACTTTTAAATGGGTTTACCAAAAAATGAGTATGTGTCCCTGGTATTTTTTACTTTAAAATACCTTCTTGACTGCAGGTAGAGAATTTCTGTAAAACCCCTTTCTCACTAGTCACAATTTCCTCTGTCATTAATAACTTGCATTAGTGGATCATATTTATTACAGCTGATTAACTGAGGCCAGAATTGTGGTGTGGTAGGTTAAGCTGCCGCCTGCAATGCCAGCATCCCAGTCTGGGCTGCTGCACTTCTCATCCAGCTCCCTGTTAATGTTCCTGGGAGGACATCAGAGGAAGGCCTGAGTATCTGGGCCCATTACCATCCATGTGGGAAACCCACATGGAATTCTAGGCTCTTGGCTTCAGCCTACAACAGTTTGGCTATTGTGGCCATTTGGGGAGTTAACCAGTAGGTGGAAGATACCGCTCTCTGCTCTTCTCCCCATCATTGTACTTTTGAAAATTAAATAAAAATAATTTTTAAAAAGAGTTGATGAACCAATATAAATATATTATATAATATATATGTATATATACATATATATTATTGCCAATAAATATATTATTGCCAAAAGTTTATAGCTTATCTTAGGGTTATTTTTTGTTTTATAGAGTTCTTTGAGTTGTAGCATAATGTCTTACATCCATCATTGCAGTATCCTACATAGCCATTTCACTGGGTTAAAAATCCCATATGATTCACCTCTTCATGCCTTCCTAACTCTTCTCTGCCCACACCCCCACCAGAAGTCCCTGGCAGCCAGTGATCTTTTGTCTGTATAATTTTGCTTGTTGTTGGAATCATACACTATGTGGCCTTTCAAATATACTTTTTTCACTTAGCAACATGCTTTTCAAGGTTCTTCTCTTTTATGGAATGTATCTTTTTGTTTCTGAATGATAATCTGTTGTAGGGATGCACCACTCTTTTTCTTTCCATTCATCTAAGGAGCTTCTTGGTTGCTTTTAAGTGTTTAATTAACTTGGATAAATAATTAGGAGCATGACTGCTAGGTCATATGATAAGACCATATTTCATTTTTTCAAAAACTGCCAAACTGTCTTCTAAAGTGGCTGTACCATTTTGCACCCCACCAGCAATGAATGAGAGTTTTGGTTGCTCCATATTCTCATCAATGTTTACTAATGTTATTTTTTTTTATTTTAGCCATAATTAGTCTATAATGGTACCTCTGTTGTTTTAATTAGTAATTCCCTAATAACAGATGATACTAAATATCTTTTCTTATACTTACCTGCTTTTTGCATATCTTCTTTTTTTATTTTTTTTATTTTATTTTTTGACAGGCAGAGTGGACAGTGAGAGAGAGAGACAGAGAGAAAGGTCTTCCTTTTGCCGTTGGTTCACCCTCCAATGGCCGCCGCAGCCGGCGCGCTGCGGCCGGCGCACTGCGCTGATCCGATGGCAGGAGCCAGTTGCTTTTCCTGGTCTCCCGTGGGGTGCAGGGCCCAAGCACTTGGGCCATCCTCCTCTGCACTCCCTGGCCACAGCAAAGAGCTGGCCTGGAAGAGGGGCAGCCGGGACAGAATCCGGTGCCCCGACCGGGACTAGAACCCAGTGTGCCGGCGCCGCAAGGCAGAGGATTAGCCTATTGAGCCGTGGTGCCGGCCTGCATATTTTCTTTGGCGAGGTATTTAGTGATGCCCTTTGCTAATCTTTTAATGGGGCTGTTCGTGTTCTTAATGTGTTCTGCAACGTAGTCTGGATTGTTTTTCCATTCTCTTACCAGTATCATTGCAGAGAAAATGTTAATTTGTTTTTATTAGGTTGATTTCTTTCTTTAAAAAGCAGACTTACAGAGATACAGGAAGCGACAGAGACAGAGATTTTCTACCCTCTGGTTCACTCCCTAGATGCCACAATGGCCAGGGCCGGGCCAGGCCAAAGCCACGAAGGAGCCAGGAGCTTCTTGCGGGTCTTCCAAGTAGGTATCAGAGCCCCAAGCACTTGGGCCTTCCTTCACTGCTTTTCCCAGGCCATTGGCAAGGAGTTGGGTTGGAAATGGAGGCAGCTGGGACACAAACTGGAACTATATGGGGTACTGGCATCACAGGTAGTGGCTTTCCCTGTTATGCCATGACACCGGCCCTGAGAATGTCAGTTTTAAGGAATTCCAACTTTGCATTTTTTCTCTTTCATGGATGATCCTTTTGGTGTTTTTTTCTAAGAAATCATTACCAAACTCAAGGTCTCCTAGTTTTCATTGAATGCTATCTTTATATTTTTGTGTTGTACATTGAGGTCTATCACCCATTTTGAGTTTATTTTTTCAATATTCACATCTTTTCAGTTGTCCCCACACCATTGAAATGACTATCCTTTCTCCATTGAATTTTCTTTGTTTTCTTATCAAAAATGAGTTGATTGCATTTGTATGGTTCTGTTTCTAAACCATATATTATCTTCTGATCTATTGCTCTATTTTTTTCTTTGCCACTACTACACTGTCTTAATTAGTGTAACTTTATAGTAAGTCTTGCAGTTGAACACTATCAGTTCTCTAATACCTTTCTTCTTCAGTATTGTATTGACTATATCTTTGGTCTTTCTATATAAACTATAGAATCAGTTTGTCATCCACAAAATAACTTGCTGAAAATTTCATTGAGGTTGTATTAAATCTATAGATCAAGTTGGGGAAAACTGATATCTAAACAACTTAGAATCTTTCTACCAGTAAACACTGAATATCTGTACATTTATTTAAATATTCTTTGATTTCTTATATCAGAGTTTTATAATTTTCCTCCTATAGGTTTTGTGTATATTATTCAGATTTATACCTAATTCTTTTATTTTGGCTGCTAATGTAGATGGTTCACTCCCCAAATGGCCATGACAATCAGGGCTGAGACAGCTGACAACTAGGATCCAAGGACTAGGAACTTCATGTGGATTTCCCACATGAGAGGCAGGGAGCTGGATCAGAACTAGAACAGCCAGGACTATAAATGGCACTCATACGGCATGCTGGTGTCACAAGCCCTGCTTAACCCATTGAGCCACGATACTGGCATTTGTTTATTTTTTAAAAGCAGTCTTATCTTTCTGGCTTTTCTTTTTTTGATGATTATAATTGAATATTTGAATTATGTTTTCTGTCTTCTCTCAGCATATAATTACCCTATGCTTAATTTTTTTTACTGTTTGCTCTAGTGTTTGCAATATACATTTATAATCTATCTAAATTCATGTTCAAATATTACTGTGGTGATTCCTATGTACGGCAGATGCCTTATAGCAGAATTTTCCCAATTCTTCCCTCTAGGTTCTTTTTTTTAAAGGGAAAGAGTTTATTGGGGGACACATGACAGACTGGAGGAAAGGGACAGAGACAGAGACAGAGGTCAGGAGAGAAAGACAGAGCCACGTGTTTAGGAACAGGTCCTTTCAAAACTTTGCTGGGGGTGGGGGTGGGGAGGTCGGGTAGGGAAGCAGGAGCAAGGAATCCACACCGGTGGTTGGGCCATGTGGCTACCTGGCTTCCAGCAATGCCCTCTAGGTTCTTATAGCATTGTTGTCATTCATTTAAATCCCTTACCCATAAACTATAATAATCTGATACATGTTACTATTATTTTTAAAAATAAAAAAATTGAGGCAAAATTTATATAACATAAAATTAACCATTTTCAAGTGAACAATTTTGTGGCATTGGGAATCTTTATTTCTGGACTTGCATTTTCTAAGGAATATTGTATATAGATTCTCCTTGGCTTCTTTTTTATTTAATTATATATTATATATTTTTATTTAATGATTTTTTTATTTAACTGAATACTATTTGAATTGTGCTTTTGAAATTGAACTAAAGAGCTAGATAATTTTGATTTTTAATCTCTGTTTACATTCATTTATTCTTTTAACTAATTTGTATTGTCTTCTGAATGAAAGATATTGTTGTACACACATTGTTGTACACAATTAACTAAGCAAATATCTCTGTCCTCATGGAGCATTCATTGTCATGATTACTAAACTTCTTGTCATTGGTGATAGGAAGACATGAAGCAGAGGCTGGGTTAGTTTAGTTTGTGTCATAGCACTTTCTCCATATGTATGTGGAGAATGTATGTGTGTATATATAACACACACACACACACATATATATATATATGCTTATAAATGTCTTCTCTTGGAGGTAATCTCATTCAGTAGTTGCCTAGGCAGCATTATTTCTGGGTATTCAGGAACTTCATGCTTGAATTTATTTGGGTGATTGCTAAGCATTGTGCTCACTTGCCTTCTTGTTTGTGAGAGTTGCTTATTTATCTCTGCTAGGGCAACTCTGGTCTTTAGCTACACAGTTGGATTCCAGAGTACCTCCTCTTCCTTACCCTGCCTTGGTTCTATTCCCATCTTTCTGTTTTGATTAGGAAACTGGGGCATAATGAAAATGTCATATTTTGACTTGTCATTCTGCTGATACTTGGTTTGGAGACAGATTCCAAGGTTAGGTTCTATATGCACTTACTATCGTCCTTAGTTTTTGTCAACTCAAGTGGAGAACGGGTAGATTTGTGCTTTACATCTCTTCTGGAAACTGAATTCTGCTTGCACTTTCAGGAGCTAGATCAATTCGGTCTAAGAAAAGAGCCTGTCTGTCGTGAAGCTGTGGCTTTTCTCTCCGTCCTTCTCTCCCCTATTCCTTTCTGGCAGATTAAATATACTCATATTTTAAAAATACTACAAGCACTGGGGCCATCTCCCACTGCTTTCCCAGGTGCATTAACAGGGAGCTGGATCAGAAGCAGCTTATACTGGAACCAGTGCCCATATGAGATGCTGGCATCACAGCCTCTTGTAGTTCTTACAGATTTTATTTGCTTAATTTACTTAACTCACTAGTATTCTATTACATTATACTGTCAAAGTGGTAAAAGCAGATTCTTTTTTCTTGGTCCCAATATCATAGTGGAATCTTCCAGCAGTTTATCATTAAGTAAAAAGTTTAAAACTGTATAATGAAGATTGCTTAATTTTATCAAATACTTTTTCTCAGTATGTTAAAATAATCACATGTTCTCTCACCATTCTTCACTCTGTCTCCCTAGTATATTGTATTATATAGATCTGAGTTTTGAACATTTAGTCAACCTTTATGTTCCTGGTATAAATCCAAGTAGGTCATGCTGCATTTTACTTTTAATATATTTTTGGATTTGATTTGTTAATATTTTGTTGAGAGTTTCTTCATCTATGAACATAAATGAGATTGACTATTTCTTCTCATCTTTTTAAAAAAGATTTCTTTTATTTATTTGAAAGAGTTACAGAGAGAGGTAGAAACAGAGAGAGAGGTCTTCCATCTGCTGGTTCACTCCCCAGATGGCCACAACAGTCCGAACTGTGCCAATCCGGAGCCAAGAGCTTCTTCTGGGTCTCCCACGCAGGTGAAGGGGCTCAAGGGACTTGGGCCATCTTCCACTGCTTTCCTAGGCCATAGCAGAGAGCTGGATCCAAAGAGGAGCAGCCGGGATTAGAACCGGCACCCATATGGAATGCCAGCGCTTCAGGCCAGGGCTTTAACCCACTGCACCACAGCACCAGCCCCTTGTCATATCTTTGAAAGGCTTCTGTATCAAGATTATGGCTTTGTTTATTACACATAAAGTTGCAATTAATATTCAAGTATAAATATGTGGATACATGGTTTGTTTCTGTTTAGCAAATACTTAAAAGCGGAATTTGGGGCCGACATTGTGGTGTAGCAGGTAAAGGCGTCTCATCTGATCATGCAGGATTAGCATCATACACACTCATACCAGTATCCACCCATACCACCACACACAGGGTTTGATTTAATTTGCTAAAAGTGTTACAAGTTTTTGCCTGTGTTCACAGGGATGTCTGTCTGTGGCTCTTCTTTTCTTTCATGAACAGTCTTTGCTTGGTTTTGGTATTAGGGTAGTATTGGCTGCTTTAAAAAGCTCGGAATATTCTGTTCTTTTCTGTTTTCTTGAGGTGTCGTGTGGGACCGATATCTATTTCTTCCTTGAAAGTTTGATAGAATTTGCTAGTGAACCACAGATGCCTGTTGTTTTGCTTGTTGGAAGATTTTTTTTTTTTTAATTTTTTGACAGGCAGAGTGGATAGTGAGAGAGAGAGACAGAGAGAAAGGTCTTCCTTTTGCCGTTGGTTCACCCTCCAATGGCCGCCGCAGCTGGCGCTGCGACCTGCGCATCGCGCTGATCCGATGACAGGAGCCAGGTGCTTCTCCTGGTCTCCCATGGGGTGCAGGGCCCAAGCACTTGGGCCATCCTCCTCTGCACTCCCTGGCCACAGCAGAGAGGTGGCCTGGAAGAGGGGCAACCGGGACAGGATCGGTGCCCCGACCGGGACTAGAACCTGGTGTGCCGGCGCCGCAAGGCGGAGGATTAGCCTAGTGAGCTGCGGCGCCGGCCTTGTTGGAAGATTTTTATATGTGAGTTCCATTTCTTTTAAAAGGATTATAGATTTTAGAATAGAAAATAAAAGTACTATTCAGATTTTCTATTTATACTGAGTGAGCTCTCAGGGAATTTGCCCATGTCAACTAAGTTGTTGACTATATAGGAAAAATCTTTGAAATATTCCCATTTTCTCTATTAAATTTCTGTTGGGTCTATAGTGATGTCATGCCTTTAGATCCTTAAAATTTGTATCTAATACTTACAAGCTTTGGAGCTGTGATATATCTGCTTTCTTTATTTCTTTGATTGATTTTGTTTCATTTGATTTTATCTGCTTTGTGTATTAGTTGTCTTGCCTCCTTTTGTGCTTGATTATTTTTTATTGTTTCCTGGGCATTTAAAGGTAAAAATTGTTTTTTTAATGTCCTACAGCACTTCTGACACCAAATGTGCAGGTTTTCCATACCAGGCAATTGTCTAATTCTCTGTGGACTCAACTGGCTATGGTATAGTTTAACTCAATTTGGATTCTACTCAGAACATTCCCCATGGGTTGAAGACTTAAGTCCCACCTGACTGCTCCCTACTATAGGTGACAATTACATACAGTGGGTCTCTTGGTTGCCCACATTTCTGTCTAACTTGATGCAAATTGAGGGCTTGCATGCTCCCCTCCCCAGGTTTGATAATTTGCTATAGTGATTTGCAAAACACAGGGAAATACTTTACTTACTGCTAAGAGTTTATTAGAAAGGATACATTGTAGAAGCAGTCAAATGGACGATCTGTGACATCTCCAGGCATGTCACCCTCTCAGCATCTTGTGTTCACCAACCTGGAAGCCCTCCAAACTTGTTTGTTTAGATTTTAATGGAGGGCCCATTACATTGGCATGATTGGTTAAATCTTTGGCCATTGATTGGATTCTGTGGGGTAATGCTGAAAGTTTGAGTCCTCTATTCGCATAGTTGATTCCTTGGATGACCAGCTCCCATCCTCCAAGAGTCACCTCATTAACACAAACCAAGTATAGTTGAAAGAGGCTTATTAACACTCATCACTCAAATTGTAAGGGTTTTAAGACATTCCATTCTGGAAACTGGAACAAAGGCCAGGCATTACGACAGAAGTTTTTTGTATTACTTCTGTTATTTAAGAAGTTACAGGGTTTAAAACTCTGTACCTGCCCTGGAGATGAAGACCAAATATATATTATTGTGTAACAACATACAACACTGATACTGGATTGCCCCTTTACTGGGTTTCTCCTTAACCTTTGAAACAGAAACTTGCAATGCTTCTCCATTCTTTTCCTGAAATGTCTCTGCTTTATGCTTTAACAATGGATCTGATCATATTTTTAAAGTCCTTAGTTTTTTTTTTAAAGACATGGCCACAAGTGCACAAAGGGAACCCAGAGCAGGGAGCTGCATGTCACATGGCATGAACATGCTCAGGGGACAGAGGACGCCACATCTCTCCAATTAAGAGTTGTGTTGCCTAGCATTTTTGCATACCAGCTTTCTATACAACTTTTGTCCACACCCAGCCAAGGAAGCAGTTTGAGACATGTTCCTCCTGCTTTCTTATTTGAGCATAACAATAAAATCTTTCTCTTTCTCTCTTTTTAAAAAAATTATTTATTTATTTGTGAGGTACAGTTACAGAGAGAGGGAGAAACAGAAAGGCTGGTTCATTCCCCAAATGGCTGCAATGGCCGCAGCTGTGTTGACCCAGAGTGGGAGTTTCTTCTGAGTCTCCCACACAGGTGCAGGGGCCCAACCAAGCACTTGGGCCATCTTCTGCTGCTTTCCCAGGCCATAGCAGAGATCTGGATCAGAAGAGGGGCAGCTGGAATATGAACCGGCACCCATATGGGATGCTGGTGCTGCAGGCTGAGACTTAGCCCAAACCTTTCTCTCTTCAAAAGACCAGTTTCGTAGAGCTTGACTGAGCATTGAGCACGCCTTATAATAGGACTGTCATTTCAAAATAGTTTGTGGAAACCATTTAAAAGTTTAGTATGAGGGTATCTTTTCTTGTACAGGTGTGATGTTTGCTTTTATTTGGCATCAATGGACAGTATTACTCTAGGAAGTTGAGGGCACTGATACTTTGTGGTCACCTTACTCCAACTTCATAAATAGCCTGAGTTCCTTCAGGGACCTATGTAATCCTAGTGTACCCTTATTATAATAGAATATCGCTCAGGTTTCCAGCCCCAAATGATGGGTATACCAAGAACATTCTTCCCTGCTGGAACTTGACTTTTATTTCTATTTTCCAATTCTTTGGTATTGTCAAAAGTGTCATTTATCCAGTCTTCACCCCTCTGTTATTGGCAAATGTCCTCAAAGGAGGAATGACTACAAATGTTGCTCTCTCTTCCTCATGTCACTTGACTTTCTTAGATCCTGGCCTGAAAAATTTTTACCATCTTGTTAGCTTTCTGACCCCTTTAAAATGTTGAATTTTATATTTTATTCATTTTATCTTATCTAAATCTTCTAGTTTACCATTTACAGGTGTGAATGTTTCTTATAATTATCTATATTCATATCTGTCTTAATAAATTTTTGATCATTTTGTATATGTAAATTACATCGTGCCTTTCAAAAATTTAGTATAATTTAAGAACATTACTCCATGAAACTAAATGACATGGTTTTTAAACAATATTTCCTTGTATTTATATTGTTTAATTTTCCACTTTCTCCTGATCCAATTCCCTGTTAGTAGGCATTTGGATTCCTTTTTATTTGCTACATAATGACATTTGTAGATTCAGTTATTTACAGACCCTCTGGTTTATACATTTATGGAGATGTAAAACTTATTCATTCTTATTGGGCTAGATACCTGCTATGATGACAAAATTGAATTTTATTAGGGAGGATGAATAGGAATCTTTAATATTTTAACACTTGGCTTTTGGGTTAAAACTGGAAACAGAAGCTTGTGTGTCTAATTTTACATGTAGCAGTGAGAGAACATATATCCATCTGATCTTAGGAAGATTTTATACGTTTCAAATGGGTCTCTGACCTTGAGACATTTTTGTTGTCATTTTTTTTTTCTTTCTCTCTGTCTTTTTTTTTTTTTTTTTTTTGACAGGCAGAGTGGATAGTGAGAGAGAGAGAGGAGAGACAGAGAGAAAGGTCTTCCTTTTTGCCGTTGGTTCACCCTCCAATGACCGCTGCAGCCGACACATCTTGCTGATCCGAAGCCAGGAGCCAGGTGCTTCTCCTGGTCTCCGATGCAGGTGCAGGGCCCAAGGACTTGGGCCATCCTCCACTGCCTTCCCGGGCCATAGCAGAGAGCTGGCCTGGAAGAGGGGCAACCGGGATAGAATCCGGCGCCCCGACCGGGACTAGAATCTGGTGTGCTGGCGCCACAAGGCGGAGGATTAGCCTGTTAAGCCACGGCGCCGGCCTATTTGTTGTCATTTTTTATTAACTTTGTTCTCTTTTTCTTCTTATAGAAAGCCTCCTTTTTGTAGTATTTTTTTCAAGAATATGACTTCATTCAAGAGGATCTTATAAATAAATGGTGTTTTAAAATTATGAGACTCATTGCATTAAAAGAACTCATAAAACACAACACAAAATATACAGTTATTAGAACCACAAATAGAGTGTTAGCTGTTTTTCTAGCTCTATTTAATAATCAGCTTCTATTGACGATCACAAAACAGTAAATTAGTTTGTTTTTCTTTTCAAAACATTGCTAGTATCTCTGGTAGATAAAGATAAGGTATGTAAAAATTACATTTGTAGACAATTCATATTGGAAATTCTAATAACTTCATTTTGATTAAAAATCTTGCAACTTCTTCCTCAGCTTTTGTGTCATTTGTATCAGTTTTTTTAAAATTAGTTTTCATAAATTAGATATCATTTGTAATATTTGGTCTATCATAAATTGGCTACATTCCAATTTTTTTTTTTTTTCCCTATAGCACTTTTTCAGGAGCAGTTGGGAAGGGTATGTTTTCTCTGTTCCTAGCTCTCTTCCTAGCTGTCTGCTGTGGTTTATCAAACTCAAGTTTGGTAGGAAATTAAGATCAGCTGTTTCATTTTTGTGAGCTTAGGTCATGACTGTTCTGTCAGGTCTTTCATAGGTTGACTAAATTGCAATTATGCTACTCCTGTTCTGATAGCACTTCTTTTTCTTATGATTTATTTATTTATTTTGAAAGTCACGGTTACAGAGAGAGAGAAGAAGAGACACAAAAAGAGATCTTCCATCTGCTGGTTCATGCCCCTAGGGACCGGCACTGTGGCATGGCTGGTAAAGCTGCCACCTAAGACACTCGCATCCCCTATGGGTGCTAGTTCAAGTCCCAGCTGCTCCACTTCTGATCCATCTCTCTACTAATGACCTAGAAAAAGCAGCAGATTATTTGGCCTCTGCCACCCATGTGGGATACCTGGATAAAGCTCCAGTCTCCTGGCTTCAGTCTGGCACAGTCCTGGCTGTTGTGACCATTTGAGGAGTGAACCAACAGGTGGAAGATCTCTTTCTTTCTGACTTTCTCTGTCTCTTTCTCTCTTCCCTCCCATCCTCTCCGCTCTCCTTCCTCTATAACTCTGCCATTCAAATAAATAAATAAATAAATCTTAAAAATAAAAGGAGTGGGCCGGTGCCGTGGCTTAACAGGCTAATCCTCCACCTTGCAGCGCTGGCACACCGGGTTCTAGTCCCGGTCGGGGCGCTGGATTCTATCCCGGTTGCACCTCTTCCAGGCCAGCTCTCTGCTATGACCCGGGAAGGCAGTGGAGGATGGCCCAAGTGCTTGGGCCCTGCACCTGCATCGGAGACCAGGAGAAGCACCTGGCTCCTGGCTTCGGATCAGCACGATGCGCCGGCTGCAGCGGCCATTGGAGGGTGAACCAACGGCAAAAAGCAAGACCTTTCTCTCTCTCTCTCACTAATCACTCTGCCTGTCAATAAATAAATAAATAAAATAAAATAAAATAAAATAAAAGCAGTGAAAGCCAAACCTGCTGAAAAGGTATTTGGTTTAACAAATAAATAAATAAAAATAAAAGGAGTGGATAATACAGATATGATCATTTTGTTCGGATACTCTTCTTAACTGTCTACCTTGGCTTATGAAAATGCATCTTCTGGCTTAGCAGGAACTACTGAAAAATTAAGAAAATACTGCAATATGGAAAAAGAAGACAGTGAGCTCATTTTGTTTTATTTTGCCTACTCTCTGCAAGTTGAGAGAATAGGCACTTTCATAAAAAACTCAGTATTTTTTAACTCTTGATTATTTAATATAAATTTTTAATGTGAACAAACCAGACTTTAGAGACCTTAATTTCTGTGATTTTTCTTTTTTTTTTTATGCTATTTCCAGGGGATATAGATTAAGCACAGCATAGCCAACTTACTTTACTTTCTTATTAATATTTCTATTCTATTGAGTCTCTTGATAGCTTTTTTCAGACACTTTTAGAATGTGAACATAAGTTTTGCATTGTCATAACTTGCATACTTATATACTATTATGTTATCCATATTAATTTTTTAGATTTTATTTGTTACCAGTAGTTTATGCAATGTGTGAATGGACCATGATCAGTTTTTCTTTATGTGGAGTGTTTTCTCTATCAGAAGTTGTCTAATATGCATTGGAATTCCCTGTCTTTGGTTTCATTAGTAATCTCTATGATCTTTGACTTATGTTCAGCAACTTTCCTGGAATCCTAAGATCATGCTCCATAGTCAAGGTAATTTAGAGCATGGTGGGCATATGCCCTTGCTTTCCTAGTAAACCACACTGAAAGGTAAGCCAAAAATTGTCTTCCCTCATCATTTCCCTCTCTTCAGAGGGCATCTTGGCATATTGCCCTTGACTTTCATGTGGTCTTTGAGTTTCTGTAATCTTTGAGTAATAATCCAGAAGACTTTATTTAAACAGAATGTTTAGATCTAAATATGGCTTTCTAACACATAATTTTTTTATTCAATCCCATGTCAAATAAGTTACATCAGATCTGTTAAGTTATTTTTTGGTGCAAACACATGAGGAAAAAAAAAGAGATTAAGTGGATATGGGGAGTTAGCTTCCAGTGACACAGTATGCACCCTCATAACAATTTATTTTCAGAGTCCCTTAATTTTGCTAGGAGAAAACTACTTTTCAGATGAGTACTGCATTGCATTTGGATCCAAAGAAATGACCAAGTAGATCTGCATATCCTGCTCCTTGCCAAAACTTAAATTATTCTTTTAATGGAAGAATAATTTTTTGTTTCTGAAATAAGTGCTTAAGTGTGTGTGTGTGTTTTAAAATATTTATTTATTTATTTGAAAGTCAGAGTTACACAGAGAAGAGAGGCAGAGAGAGAGAGAGAGAAAGAGGTCTTCCATCCAATGGTTCACTTCCCATTTGGCATAAATGGCTGGAGCTGGGCCAATCCAAAGCTGGGAGACAGGAGCTTTTTCTGGGTCTCCCATGCAGGTGCAGGGGCCCAAGGACCTGGGCCATCCTCCACTACTTTCCCAGGCCATAGCAGAGAGCTGGATTGGAAGTGAAGCAGCTGGGACTCAAACTGGCGCCCATATGGGATGCTGGCGCTTCAGGCCAGGGTGTTAACCTGCTGAATTGAATACTCAGTATGTACTGCTGAATATTTTGCATTTTGGTAATACTTAAGAAGCTAGAGAACTATGTAACACTTGGTTGATGATGGTAGAAGGAAGGGAAGAAATTTGCTTTGCACTTAGAACTATAGCTTAAGTTAACTGAAATACTGTGGATATTAATTATTATAGGGGTTATTAATTTTTTATCAAGTATTAATCAGAAAGTTATAACACTCAAAAATGTATCTCTTCATTATCAGTTTTTTCATTTTTGAAGTCTGAGAATGATATATTCAACAGTTTTTTTTAACTGTGTTTTTATGATTTTGAGTGTTGTAATAATAAATAAAATCATCCCTCACTATCTTTGGGTGATTGGTTTCAAGACCACCTGCAGACACCAAAAAAGAAAGTGGTGTGGAATTTGCATACAAGTAAAGCACATCCTCCCATATACTTTCTGTCATTCTAGATTATTTATAATACCCAATACAATGTAAATGCTGCATGAATAGTTGTTACATAGTATTGCCTAGGGAATGTTGACAAGAAAGAAGGTCTGTCAATAATGTTCAGTACAGAGGGATCCATTGAGGGCCTAGCTGTTTAGTACATCTCAGCATTAATGAGACATTTTCCGTTCCCTTGGTAGAAGCTGAGGAAGAAGATCCTGCTGCTATGGAGGCTGACTGTAAATAGAATTCAAGGCTCTAGAACTGTTTTATGAGGCTCCAAATCTTCATTTTTTTTTAGTGAATAAATTAAAATCATGTAGGATCACACAACTAGTTGGCTTGTAGTTAGGAATGTAAGGGCTGTTATATCCAGTGTGTTTTTCTTCTTGGTTTCCTTATTGTTCTCTCACAGCAATTAAAAAAATTTTTTAAATAACTCTGGAAAAAAAATCTGTCAGTTGTTGTGACCGAATATTCAAAATTGTAGCCGAATTGGATATTTTTTCCATGGTAGGTTACTCTCAAGAGAAAAACCTAACAGTATATTTGAAAGGAAATGTTGGATACAGATATTAAACATAGTGTTTTTAGGATTGAAAATATTTGTGTTTTGGGGCTCTTAATAGTGATATTTGATTTTTTTTTTCTTTTAGGTGTATCTAACATAATTCAATATGTTCACTAAATGGACTCTTACTATCTGGAACACAAATGCCACTTTGTAACAGATATTTTCTTAGACACTTCTTGTCTATTTGCCCATTCATCCCATCCTTCCCCCAGACCCTGGAAACCAGTAACTGAAATGTCCATCCAAATTTCTTACTTTTATTGTTTTCCTTCATGACAAAGGGTTGGTTTTTGCATAGCACACATTCCCTGAATTTTTGCTTGCCTGGTCTTCTCTTTTTCCTTCACTTTCAAATGATAATTTTTCAAGTCCTGGTTCTTGGTAGTAATACTTAGAAAAGTGTGAGGCTAGATCCCCTGGAGTTGGTTTTTATTTCATTTGAAAGGCAGAGTGATAGTGATGGAAGTGGGGGTGGGGCTGGGGAGAAAGGTATCTTCCATTCCTTCATTCTCCAAATGCCCCAAAAAAGACAGACCTGCTCCAGGCTGAAGCGAGCTGGGCTAATCTGAAGCCAGAGCTAGCAGCTCCATTCAGGTCTCCCACATGGGTGGCAGGAACCCAAAAACTTGGTCCATCATCCTCTTGAGCTGGTGTCAGGTTACATGAAGTGATGCTTCCAAGTCTGTTTGGAATTGGCTGCTGATACCCTAGGGTAAGAGGTGAGGCTGACATGATTTGCTTGGGGCACTAGTGGCTTCCAGTACAGAAACACAATACTTCACTAGTCCAAGTGATCAATTTCAGTTCACAATTGATCACACTGATAGGTCTAAGGGTCAAAGGGATCACACAAACAAGACTAGTGTCTGCTAATACTAACTGATAGAATAAAAAAGGGAGAGAACGATCCATCATGGGAAGCGGGATATACAGAAGACTCATAGAATGGCAGATGTCCTAAATAGCACTCTGGCCTCAGAATCAGCCCTTAAGGCATTCGAATATGGCTGAAGAGCCCATGAGAGTATTGTAGGCATGGAAAGCCAAGACACTCTTGGAAAAAAAAAAAGAAGACGACGACCTAAATGAAAGATCTCTGCAAGTGAGATCCCAGTGGAAAGAACGGGGCCATCAAAGAAGGAGGTACTTTTCTCTGAAGGGAGGAGAGAACTTCCACTTTGACTATGACCCTATCAGAATAAGATCAAAGTTGGCGAACTCAAAAGGCTTCCATAGCCTTGGCAACTCATGACTAGAGCCTAGGGAGATTACTGACGCCATAAACAAGAGTTTCAAATAATTGCTAAGTCAACAACAGAAGTCACTGTGTACTTACTTCTCATGTGGGATCTGTCCTTAATGTGTTGCCCAATTGAAGTAATGCTATAACTAGTACTGAAACAGTATTTTACACTTTGTGTTTCTGTGTGGGTGCAAACTGATGAAATCTTTACTTAGTATATACTGAATCGATCTTCTGTATATAAAGATAATTGAAAATGAATCTTGATGTGAATGGAATGGGAGAGGGAGTGGGAGATGGGAGGAGTGCGAGTGGGAGGGAAATTTGGAAATTTATATTTACTAAATAATAATAAAAAAAGAAACAGAATACTTGACATGCATGCACATGCAAAATTTGAATCATAATGTGTGGTAATGTTAGATGCCATTACTGACTGCATTTGCATATTGCTGAGGCTAAGATGCTTCCTTATGAGATGTGATGAAATAAGATTCCTATCTCATTTTCAGAGGAAGAATGGGGAAGAATTTATACTTTTTAGCATTTTTTTCTTTGATTTAATTCAAAGTGCTTCACATGTATTATTTCATTTAATTGTTGTATCAGGAATGAGCTACATTTGATTGATCTTGTTTTTTTGTTTTTTTATAGATGGGAGTATTATTCAGAGAAATAAACCTGCTCGAGGTTATAAGAGTAATAAATTGCAGAACTTATATTTAAATACCAATATTAGTCTAGGAAACATTTTCCCCACTGTACAGTAATTACATTAGGCCCAAATTATATGCCCAAACTTCTCTTTTCAACTGGTTTCTGATTTTAAAGATTATTTGTATATACTCCTCTATTCCACTAGAGGTCAGTATTTGGTTGATAAACACAGGTTCCTTTGACTGTTGAGTCTCATTTTATACTTTTGTTATTATTGTTGTTATTATTACTACTACTTGAAAGGCAGAGTTGGAGATGGAGGGAGAGATCTTCCATCCATTGATTGACTCCCCAAATGCCCACAACAACCAGGGCCAAACCAGGTCAAAACCAGGAATCTAGAATTCAGTCCTGATCTCTCTTGAGGGTGGCAGGGACCCAACTACTTGAGCCATTACCTGCTGCCTCTCAGGGTGTGAATTAACAAGAAGCTGAAATTGGAAGCAGAGCTGGGACTTAAACCAGACATTCCAGTATAGGATGCATAAGGGTCCATTCCAAGCAACAGCTTAAATACTTTCCCATACACCTGCCCTTATTCTCATTATTTTAACTTTGAATCTTATTGCTAAGTATCCTTGGAAGTTGCATTCCACAAGAAAATATTTTTTGTGGTATATATAGGATGTAGTATAGACACATTTTGAAAGTTGTAGAAGTTTTACTAGTGACTCCCTGGGTTAACTGTCCAGATTACTTAATATTTTGTCTTCTCTCCCCAACACCTTCTAATAAGGCAAGAGAGCAGCAAATCCATGTCTTTATGGGTATCTCTCTCTCTTATGGGGCCAAATTATTTCTTACATGGATTCATTTTGTTGTCTATTGCCTTCTATATGTGTTAGTATGTGTATGTTACTGTGTCTTGATTTGGAAGATTCTAAAAATGGTAAAGTGTTTTTCTTATTGTCAATTTTTCAATTGTCAATTTTTTCAATTGTCAATATTTTCTTATTGTCAATGAGAGAAGAGTTGCAACGGAGGTGCTTTGCTGTCATTTTCACCTCAGTATCCAACAAGTTTACTGAACTCATCTGCGTTCTGCATTCAACTTACTATTTTCCCTGTTGCTTGGAGAGACACCACCAACTAGTCATCAAAATCAAAATTCTTCTTGGTGTTACTGTTATTAGTTTACTCTCTTGAATGTACTACATTCAAGTCAGTGATTTCTGTTACTTTTATGACTACTACCACCTTAATCCCGCTTCTCATAATTGTTCTTTGATGATTATAGATCACTATTAGTTTTCCTGCTTCCAGTCTTTACTGTCTCCTAGGTGGCCACTGCTTTTCTCCTAGAGGATTGGGCTGAGTTGTAAAGTTGATCCTGTTACTCTGTTGCTTAGCTTTTGAGACTGCTTTATATGGCATCTTTATCTCTCGTTAATCCATTATAACCTTTGCTCTAATTATACCAAATTACTATTACTCCCTGGATGGATAATTTTTTTTTTCTTCACATGTGGCCCTTTCTCATATATTTCCTTCTGGAATAGTTACCCTTTCTGTCTATCTCTGTGTAGAAAATCATACTTAAATTTAAGAGCTGTGTTTGGTACCTGTTTTTGTGTGAAGCCTTTCCTGAAATCCCTCCAAGTAGATCTCCTTATTTTCTCCATTGTCCATTGTTGTCTGTGTTTATTTTTATTCTTATACTTATTGCATTGAAATCCAACTTCTTATGTGCATATCTTCTCCCTGTAATAGGGTAAAGTGAGGTTCAGGAGTCACTCCATCTTTTTTCTTTGTACCCACACTGGTTTGAACAAAATTAGGAATCAAGAGAGGAACCATCACATCTGGGAGTTAGGCAGTGAGAAAAAGCTTTCTGAAGTAAGAAGAATTGTAGTTGGGTTTTAGAAGAAGGGTTGGATTTAGGCAAGGAAAGGTCATTGGATAGAGAAATGACCAAAGTAAAGGAACAGAACTGGAAAGATGCCTAGTATCTTAGGAGATGGAGTCTGATCCCTGTGGAAGATTCATGTGGAGAGTTCTGGATAAATGCATTGGAAAACTGGATTCTGTTTCAAGTATAGTGAAATCCAAGTGGTAGCTTTTGGAATTTGGACTTACATTTATTTAATTTCTTCTCCAATCTCCTTCATGCTTAACTGGCATGATGAACTATGTGGTTTAAGAAGCCTGGCTACAGCCACTGGCAGAGACTGAGATGGGCAGGTGATGAGCTTCACTGTAGGTGTGTTGGAATTGAGTTGAGAACACACAGCAGTAACAGGAGACTTCAGATGTTCTGCTGGATCTTGGGAGTGACAAGAGCAAAGAAGGATTGTACATAAATCATGTTCAGTTTTGGTGTTTTTGGAAATCAGAGAATATATGTGAGGGAATCTTAAGGAAGAAGTGGTTAAATGCGTTAGAAATTCACAAAGAGAATGAGCAACTGAGGGAAAAAATATATAGAGATGCTTTGTAAAATGTAACTGCTACTTGTGTGCTTTGTACCCTTCTTCTCCTAGACCAGCTTCTTCAGCACAGATTGGTCAGCTGCTGCTTTTGAACATTTTTATAAGGGTTGTCTCTGGAAAGATAGGATAAGTGGTCCTGGTAAAGCAGCTGAACATGTTGGATAAGAACTTGGAAGGCCTTTTACTACCCTGTCCCCCAAAAAAGCTTTATTATCACATTTTCAATTTTTAAAAAATATTTACTTATTTATTTGAAAGTCAGAGTTAAGCGAGATTTTTCATCTGCTGGTTCACTCCCCAGAAAGCTGCAATGGTTGTCGCTGGGCCAGGCTGAAGCCAGAAGCCGGAACTTCCTCTTGGTCTCCCCCATAATTGGAGGGGCCTAAGCACTTGGGCTATATTCCACTGCTTTCCCAGGCACATTAGCAGAGAGCTGGATCGGAAGTGGAGCAGCCGGGACTCAAACTGGTGCCCATAAGGGATGCTGGCATTGCAGGTGGTGACTTAATCTGCTATGCCACAATGCTGTCTCCCCACAGTTTTATTTTAATATATATTATATATATTTATATGCTTATATTTAATCTTTCCCCCTTCCTGCCAGTTCCAAACTTACATTTTGATTAGATAGTGATTTCATTTGCATCTGTAATTTGAATATCTGAGTACCTATTTCATTATTCTGCCTGAATTTGATGTTACCTTGGCTTGGTAGATCTGCCCTGAATGTGCCTTTGTAGTCTGGTGAAGACTTGGTGCTTTAGAATATGGCTTGAGCCATTTTGATATTTAGTGTGGGATTCTCCATCTTGGTTTGCAGATTTGGCACAAACTATTTTGTACTCCTCTAAATTGATAGAAAAATCAGGTACCACCTTAAAAAAAAGTATAAAATAACTTCCATAAGATACCCTTTAGACTTGTATCATTTCAAGTTTAAATAGCAGTACTTAGTGTGGCTCCTCTTAATGGTTTTTGGCAGTCATATTATTGATTGAAAAAAGAAAAATAATTAACTTGGGGTTCAGTAAAATAGACTTACCTGTAAACGGCTCTGGTTTTACTTGACTAACCATACACAGTTAAGGGAGCAAGGGAGCTCTCTAAATTGAGAGCTTGCTTTTGTTAATAGGAAAACTTTAGAAGGTCTCCCTTCCTTAGTACCTCTGCAGAGTCCTTGATGCCTTTGTGTAGTTTGTATTGAAAGTGGGGAATGCCCTTTTAGTTTTGAGAGGAATAGAAAGAATATTTTATTTAATTTAGGACCTCAAATGCTTGGAGGATATGTGTATCTAATGTACAAGTCTAAATTAAATGTTTCTGGGTGCCTGTCTATCTTTGTTACTGAAACCGTGTTTTCTTTCTTTCCTTTTTTTTTTTTTTTTTTTTTTTTTTTTTTTTTTTTTCCTGTAAGGCAAATCAACTGGCAATATGCAGAGAAACAAGTTTGTCCATTGATTCAGATCTCTGGAATGTAGATTCTCTTCATTTTCTTGGCAGAAGCAAGCTCACATAGTTCAAGTTCTTCTCAGTCCTATTATAATTGTCTCACTTGATCAGTGCTTGGACTAACTTCTTATGCTTAGTATTAATCTTGAATTCCTTAATCTCATTCAGAAACTTTGGTGATTTTTTTTTTCCCCCAACATTAATTTCTTCTTGTTGCTGAGGAGAAATATCATGTATTGATCAAAGAATGTATATTCTGGGAGGCTACCTGCTCAAACTTTTTATCTTGGCGTGATAAGAAGTGTCACGGGAAGCAACAAATTGAGGCTGGTATCACAGGTGGTGAAAGAATTCACCAGAACAGTCTGAGTGAGTGAGCAGAGTTAGATTGATTGAACAAACTGCCAGAGAGCAGTGGACAGATAGGACAGCCAAAAGTTGGTTGCTGCAACACACGCTATAATCTGAGGAGTACATTTGTAATAGCAGCTTCTTTATCCTCAGGGTGAGTTTTCTTGTGGGCTAATGAGTTCTCCCAATTAGGTAGTTTGTCTTTCTAGGCAGAGCTGGGGCATTTGCATTGTTCCAGTTGCACCTTTCCCAGTTGGCAAGCACCCCTGGGGTGACCCTCCACACTGACAATTACATTTGAAGGAAAAAAGGAAAATTTCATTGGGAAATGGTTTTGGAAGGTGCTGGGTTAAAACAAATGAAATAGATGTTTTTTAAGACTACTCCCAGCTTTTATTCTGTTAATGTGCATTGTATATCTGCAAGAATGCTACACTGCTGGTAATGTTTCACCTTGATATGACCTCAGACTTTTTTTTTTAAGATTTATTTATTTGAAAGCCAGAGTTACACAGAGAGAGGAGAGGCAGAGAGAGAGAAGCAGAGAGAGAGAGAGAGAGAGAGAGAGAGAGGTCTTCCATCCGTTGGTTCACCCTCCAGTTGGCTTCAATGGCTGGAGCTGCGCCAATCCAAAGCCAGGAGCCAGGAGCCAGGAGCTTCTTCCGGGTCTCCCATGTGGATGCAGGGGCCCAAGGACTTCGGCCATCCTCCACTGCCTTCCCAGGCCGTAGCCAAGAGCTAGATTGGAAATGGAGCAGCCGGGTCTCGAACCAGTGTCCACATGGAATGCTGGCGTTTCAGGCCAGGGTGTTAACCCACTGCACCACAGTGCCAGCCTTGACCTCAGAATTTTTATTTGGGAAGCATTTTTGTCAGGCTTTGTGGGACCATTAGTATAATAGAAAGAGCACCGATCTAGAATTCAGGGGATCACACTTTGAGCTTCTAATTTACTTCTCACTCATGAGCTGTGTGACTTCAAACAAATCTTTTTGTCTTCTAGCCTCAGTTTCCTGAGTGGTGTCTCATTTTGCTTCCAGTTCTAATACTGTGTGGTTTAGCATTTCCATTGTTGACTCTGAATAATCATACTTTGCCCTGTTTTGTGTCTATTGAAACTGTATTATCATGTTGGCTTATTTTATTGGACTGGGGATTATGCTTCCTTTTCTATAAAAGTACAGAAGAAGAAATTCTTTTTTAAAAAATTTATTTATTTGAAAGGCAGAATAATAGGGAGAGATGAAGAGAGGGCAAGGGAGGAAGAGAGATCTGCTGGTTAACCCTGCAAATGACTGCAACAGCCAGATCTCAGCCAGGCCAAAGTCAGGAGCCAGGAACTCCATTCTGGTCTCCCACATGGGTGTCAGGGGTTCAAATGTTTGGGCCATCTTCTGCTCTTTCCTAGATGCATTAGCAGGGAGCTGGATTGGAAGTGGAGCATCCAGGAGCAGCTGGGACTAGAACCAGGGCTCTGATACAGGATACTGCAGCTTAAACTTCGGCACCACAATACCAGCCCCATAAACCCTTTTTAAAAACCTGTTTTCCACAGAGCATGGTAGTAGAACCCTGTTTACCCAAAATTAGAACCAAATTACACTCTTAAAGTAATTCATTTTTCTGTTTACATTTTATTGATGTCTTACATCCAGGTAGCTATCTTGGTGGGCCCCTTAAGCTTAAATACATGAAAAGAAATTATAGGCTTCCCTTTCTCCCTAACTACTATGGTTTCAGTGTGGCATTTGTACAAATCTCTCGACTACTTAGGCAAAAATGGTAGATTTCATTTTGTGGTGATTTAGTAGGCATAACTGAAAAGTCTTATGATTATATTGACTATCTTTTTTCTGTGTTAACTTAGAAAATGAGTTATGTAGGATAACTCCAGGTTTAAAATGTAGATATTAGTATGTTTAGTTTTATTTCTGGAATTAAAATTTATATTAATGTATAAATTAAAGCATTTTATTATAGTATTTTCTTTTAGCTAGCAATTTGTTCAAAATTTGAAGTTCATTGAAAGCTTAATTAACTTTGGTCTCCCCCTGCCCCCATCTCTGTTTTTCTTATCCTAGGCTCAACAACAAAGAAACCTGGATAACATCATTTTGCAACAACCCAGAATAGGTAGCAAGAGAAAATCTAAGAAAGATGCCTATACAATCTTGGATACAGAAATAGAAAGTACTAGCCCCAAGTCTGAACAGGATTCAGGAATTCTGGATGTTGAAGATGAAGAAGATGATGAAGAGGTAACTAACCTTTGAACTGGGAAAGTGAGACTATTTTTAAGTTTAAAGATGATATGTTTGAGATGTAATGAATAACTTATCTGTGTAATATAGTTTGTGTGATCTTGATATTAGATGCCATTTCAAATAGAGCCCATTTTGGGCTCTAAGGAAACTGAAAATACACCAAGATAATTTAGTTTCTGATTCTTTTGAAAAATTTAGATTGTGTTTATTTTTTGAGAGGTAGGAGACAAATTTCCACAATGGCTGGGACTGAGTTGGGCTGTAGCTGGAAGCTGGGAACTCAATTCAGATCTCTCATATCAATGGTAGGAATCCAATTACATTAAACCATCACTGCTATCTCCTAGGGTCTGCATTAGCAGGAAGATGGAGTCAGGAGCCAGAGTTGGATATCCAACCCAGCAAATCTAATATGGCATGTGGATAGCTTAATCTGCATCGCAACCATTAGGCTGATACCCATCCCAAATTGAAATTTTTTTAAAGGTGTATTTTCATTTCATAAAGACTCAGGGTTTTTTATTCCATACTGACCAGATATTACCTTAGGGAAGTGTAGAGTCTATCTGATCTAGAGACAAGAAGTCTAGATGAACTCTGCTGAAACTGGAATGGAGTTCCTGACACCAATAATAGATGTTCTTTCAAAAGGCAACGAGTGAACAAGTGGTTTTCAGTGCCTTCAGTAAGGGTTCATATTGGAAATATAAAAAGATCCCAGAAAGTCAGAGTATATAGTTCCTTAGGATGTCAGTGTGTAAGTGATTACAGGATCTCTGGGAATTTTATGACATATGTATAATCTCCTAGATTAGTTCTGTGTATTAAGCAATGAATAAGATTAAGTGGCTTAACTAGTAAATTTTTAAAATTCTTCTTTGTTGTTAAAAGTATATTTAATATGATTTTGAAAATAAAATTATGTGACAGCTGAGATTTTGCATTAAATTGTTTTTTTCCCTAAATACTCAAGCATATACATATGCTGAATCAGTTTCTTTTTTTTGAATGAATTGTTTAGGAGCATGAGCTTTGAAATCAGGTTAACAGACTGTGTTAAAATCCCGGCTCTGCCATTTTATTTAAAAAATATTAATAATCATGTTATTTATTTTCAAAATGGCTACTGACTGTGTGAAGAGCCATTTACTCCTGTACTCAGTATCCTGTTGTATTCAGAAACCTGTACTTGTCTCTTTTCCACTGTTTCATTTCTCCAGATAAAACTGAGCTCACTGTTTCTGCCCTATCATTGTCTCTTGTATCCTTATTACCTTCCTTGCTCTTCTCTCTCCCCAAAAACTGTGCCCTAAAACTGGCCACTAATTTTGTAATCTTAGATAAATTATTTAATGTGTTGAACCTAGTATCTTCATCTATTAAGTAAAGACAGGAGGCCGGCGTCGCGGCTCACTAGGCTAATCCTCCGCCTTGTGGCGCTGGCACACCAGGTTCTAGTCCCGGTCGGGGCACCGATCCTGTCCCGGTTGCCCCTCTTCCAGGCCAGCTCTCTGCTGTGGCCAGGGAGTGCAGTGGAGGATGGCCCAAGTGCTTGGGCCCTGCACCCCATGGGAGACCAGGAGAAGCACCTGGCTCCTGCCATCGGATCAGCGCGGTGCGCCAGCCGCAGCGCACCAACCGCGGCGGCCATTGGAGGGTGAACCAACGGCAAAAGGAAGACCTTTCTCTCTGTCTCTCTCTCACTGTCCACTCTGCCTGTCAAAAAAAAAAAAAAAAAAAAAAAGACAGAAATCTTTACTCTGTAGGCTGGAATCCATGTCTGTTCCATAAAAGGTGATCAACAAATGTTACTTTTTGTTCACTTTCACGACTTTTTCTTTGCTGACTTCTGTTTTATATCTCTACTGTAGTATGCCTGCCCAGTTATCATTATTGTTTTAATTCTAAAATTGAATTGGTCCAGTTTAAACTGT